>NC_137775.1:103121317-103646317 GCF_963455305.1 Plecotus auritus
CTCCTGCTGGGGATGTGCCCGCAACCAAGGTACGTGCCCTTGACCAGAATCGAGCCTGGGACCCTTCAGTCCGCAAGCCGATGCTCTATCCACTGAGCCAAACCAGTTAGGGCTCTTCCTGGACTTTTGGTCTTTTTCTTTCACCAGATTAGGGAAGTTTTCAGTCATAATAATCCTTTGATCTCTTTGTTCTCATTTGGTACTCTATGATGCAGATGTTGTTACGCTTGATGTTGTCCCCAAGATCTCTTAAACTAACCTCATTTTAAAATTCTTTTTTCTTTTTGCCACTCTGATTGGATATTTTCTGCTAATGTATCTTCCAAATCATTGATTTGATCTTCTGCTTCATCTAATCTGCTATTGATTGATTCCTTCTTGTGTATTCTTTAGTTCAATTGTTGTATTCTTCATTTCTGACTGGTTCTTGTTTATGGTTTCTATGACCTTACTCATGCTGTAGAAGATCTCAACTAAATTTCATGAGCATTGTTTATAACCACTGTATCTAGTAGATTGCTTGTCTCCATTTTTTTTTTAGGTCTCTTTCTGGAGATTTCTCTTGCTTTTCCATTTGGGGCATTTTCTTTTTCTCCCCATTTTGGCTGCCTCTTCTGTGCATCTGCTATATCCCCCTGGCCTTGGTAGGGTGACTTTATGTAGTAGGTGTCCTGTTGGGCTTAGTGATGCAGTCTCCTTTTTTTTAAAATATATTTTATTGATTTTTTACAGAGAGGAAGGGAGAGAGATAGAGAGTTAGAAACATGGATGAGAGAGAAACATCGATCAGCTGCCTCCTGCACACCCCATGCTGGGGATGTGCCCGCAACCAAGGTACATGCCCTTGACTGGAATCGAACCCGGGACCCTTGAGTCCGCAGGCCGACGCACTATCCACTGAGCCAAACTGGTCAGGGTGATGCAGTCTCCTTGATCACCTGAGTCAGGTGCTCCAGGAGTATCCCTTGTGTGGATTATACCGTGTTTCCCCCGAAAATAAGACAGTGCCTTATATTAATTTTTGCCCCCAAAGACACACTAGGTCTTATTTTCAGGGGATGTCTTATTTTTCCATGAAGAAGAATACGGTACACATTTATTGTTAAATGAAAATAAAGGAAATTTACTACCTGTATACGGTACGGTAGTACGGTAGTTGTCAACACAAACCAGACAAACTGTGAATCCTACAGTATCAAGAATTTACTCATTTATTCAATGACAATCATGTCATCATGTTCTGGAACATCATCATAACAATCCAATTCCTGAATTTCCTGGTGAATTTCTTGTGACTCCATTTCTTTCAGAATCAGTGGACCAAATCTCTCATGTTTAGCAATAGCACTGTCTTTAAATGAGTACTTCTTGTCAAGGTAGCCTGCTCGCAGTGCATTTGCAATGCAACTGTCAGTGATTTTCTCCCATGAATTCTTCACCCAAGTCACAACTTCTTGCAGTTTAGGTTTCACAAAGTTTCCACGCTGATTTCTCTCCATTCTATTTTCAATGTAGTCATTAATTTCCATGCGCAAATTGTCTTCGAATGGCTTGTTTATTGCAATATTAAGAGTCTGGAGATAGGCCGTCATTCCTGCGGGAATCATTATCTGATCTATTTTTCTTTCATGAAGAAATGTCTTCATGTCTTTAGCGCAGTGAGTGCTGGCTGCATCCCAGACTAGCAGACCTCTTTGGCTCCCTCGCATAACAAGCGGCAGCATTAAATCGACCCACTTCCTTATAACTGCTTGTGTGGCCCAGGCTTTTTCAGTTTCAAGAATAAAAACGCCCAAAACACGTTCAATCTTTTCCTTCTTGCCCTTAGAAATGATTAAAGGTGGGATTTTAGTGCCATCCAGACGAATTGCCAAAATACAGGAAACACGTGCACTTTCGTAAGCAGTGGAGAGAATGTATGCCAAGGAGGCACCCCACTGTTCAATTGTTGTTTGAGATGATTGGCCCATAAACACTGCAGTTTCATCCATAGCAATCATGTTGGAAAGATTGTATTTAGAGAAGTCAGCATCATCAATAAAGGACTTGAATGCAAGTGCTCACTTAATAACTTGAGTATCTTCCAACCTAAACAATGTTGTAGATCTTCTTAAAGACAGTTCACTTCGCTGAAGGAAATTATCCAGCCAGTGTTGTGATGCTTTGAAGTCTTCGGGGGCTATGTCAAACTGTGGTGCCATTGCAAGGGCAAATTCTTGAATCTGAGCCCTATTCACAACCAAAGCCTTTGCTCTCCTGTCAACAACCCATTCACAGATCAGGTCTTCCAGCTCGGAAAATAACGGTTGCCGACCTGATCCACACTTGCGCTTTTTAGCATTTCCCTTGTCCACTTGTTCAATGAGGTTACCATACTCTGCTCGCCATTTTCGGACCAATGGGATACTCAACATCTTCTCTTTGCAGAAAGCAGTAAGATTTTGGCCCCAAGAATCTTCCACGATTCCTTTCTTGTACTCCATGGAGTAGCTTTTTTCTTTTTGCGCTCATTTCTAGGGGTAAAAAAAAAGGAATTGGGGTATCAAGGTGGGGGGAGGGCGATCACTCAAAATGACACAGGGGGGATCAGAGGGGGAAATCAAAATGGCACAGGAGAATCAGAGGGGGGATTACCATTTTAGTAACCCCTTTTGATCCTCCTGTGTCATTTTGATTGCCCCCTCTGATCCTCCTGTGTCATTTTAAGTGATCCCCCTCCCCCCACCCCTGTGCCACTGAACACCTTCACCAGACATCCCCCTACCCCTTTATCAGACATTTACCCCCTGGGGCCTGCCTGGGGACTTTCACTGGGCTTGCTGGGGCCTGGATCTGGGCTGGAGCAGGGTCTGCCACTGACTGAGAACCTTCAGTCATCATGAAGGCGTCCGCGAGCATCAGGTAGTGTCACCAGAGACAGACCAGCACTCACCACCTTCGCCGCGTCCCATCTGCTCTAATCCTCCTGTTCTTCTACATGCATCTGCGAAAGTCTCCTCCTCTCTCCCGTCCCGTGCTCACTGCTCACTCCGACCTCCGCTCTGCCTCCACACAGCAGTGACGTCAGGACTCCGCGTAACGTCACTGGTTGCTAGACGCCAGTCGGGGCGGCCCTAATGACCAGTTTACGGTAAATTAATTTTCATTCTGAGACAGAGCCTGGGGGCCTTATTTTCGGGGGATGCCTTATATTTCACTCAGAAGGAAACCTGTAAGTAGGTCTTATTTTCGGAGGATGTTTTATTTTCGGGAAAACACGGTATGTACCTTCCTATTGTAGCCTTGGTTTCTGTTGGCATATTCATAGGTGGGGTTGACCCTCAGGCTGGCTGATTATGAAGATCTCCCCCACCTACTCTATAAGAGCTGATGTGGAATAGGAGGGGTGGGGATTGGCCCCAGGACAGGTACTGCTGAGATCTCCCTTTGTATTGTGTCACCTGTGGAGTTAATTGGTTGGTACTCTGTGGTCTGAAGACAGCACTGGATGTGTTGGTTCTGTGGCTTTTGGGAGGGAATCTGGTGCAGGTCAATGTCAGATGCTGTCTATGACTGGCCCTGGGCTACCTGTTAGAAGCCACAAAAGGATCCACAGTTGGTAGCTGCTCTGCTGAGCATCAGTGTTCATGGGAGGGGGAAATCTCTGAACCATGGCCAGCTGCCACCAGTACTGAGTCTGAAGCAGGTCAGCAAAAGGACCAAGGTATGCTGAGATCTGCCACTACCAGAGCAGACCCTATTTCTTCCTTAGGTTAAACCAGAGCTGTTCTGAAAACACACCTACTGTTGCCCATATACAAAAAGTTGTGCAGCTATTTAATTGGCAAGTAAGTTTTTCTGTAGGGCGGGGAAAGCATTGCAATCTGGTAATTGCAGTTATGGCGGGCCACATGGGAGTCCTGAGAGCAAAAAGAAGGAAGTCCCAGCCCTAGCCAGGTAGCTCAGTTAGTAGAGCATCGTACTGGTATGTCAAGGTTGTGGGTTTGATACTGGTCAACAAATCTCTCTCTCTCTCTCTCTCTCTCCCTCTCTCTCTCTCTCCCTCTCTCTCTCTCTCTCCCTCTCTCTCTCTCCCGCCCTTCCTGTCTCTCTCTAAAAAAAGTTTTTAAAAGAAATAAAAAAAGAAGGAAGTTCCTTTTCAGCTAGGAAAATGAAGTGTATGGGATGGGCTCTTGTAACCACAGAGCTATGTTTTATTTATTTTTAAAAAAATTTTAAAAATATATATTTTATTGATTTTTTACAGAGAGGAAGGGAGAGGGAGAGAGAGTTAGAAACATTGATGAGAGAGAAACATCGATCAGCTGCCTCCTGCACACCCCCTACTGGGGATGTGCCTGCAACCAAGGTACATGCTCTTGACCGGAATCGAACCCGGGACCCTTCAGTCCGCAGGCCAATGCTCTATCCATTGAGCCAAACCGGTTAGGGCTATTTTTTAAAATTTAATTTTATTGTTTAAAGAATTACAAATAGTACTACATATGTCTCATTTTTTTTTCCCCATTGACTTTCCTCTGGCCTCCCCTACCACCCCCCTCCCCCAGTGTCTTATGTCCATTGGTTCTGCTTATATGCATGCATACAAGTCCTTTGGTTAACCTCTTACCCATGTCCCCCAACACTCCCCAGCCTTCCCGCTGTAATTTGACAGTCTGTTCGATGCTTCTCTGCCTCTGTATCTATCTTTTTGTTCATCAGGTTATAATGTTCTTTATTATCCATAAATGAGTGAGATCATGTGGTATTTTTCTTTTACTGCCTGGCTTATTTCACTTAGCATAATGCTCTCCAGATCCATCCATGCTGCTGCAAATGGTAAGAATTCCTTTTTTTTTATATAGCAGCATAGTATTCCATTGTGTACATGTACCATAGTTTTCTAATCCACTCATCTGCTGATGGGCATTTAGGCTGTTTCGAAATCTTAGCTATTGTAAATTGTGCTGCTATGAACATAGGGGTGCATATATTCTTTCTGATTGGTGTTTCTAGTTTCTTGGGATACATTCCTAGAAGTGGGATCACTGGGTCAAATGGCAGTTCCATTTTTAAATTTTTGAGGAAATACCATACTGTTCTCCACAGTGGCTGCACCAGTCTGCATTCCCACCAGCAGTGCACGAGGGTTCCTTTTTCTCCGCATCCTCGCCAACACTTGTCGTTTGTTGATTTGTTGATGATAGCCATTCTGACAGGTGTGAGATGGTACCTTATTGTCATTTTGATTTGCATCTCTCAGATGATTAGTGACTTTGAGCATGTTTTCATATGTCTCTTGGCTTTCTGAATGTCCTCTTTCGAAAAGTGCCTATTTAGGTCCTTTGCCCATTTTTCGATTGGGTTGTTTATCTTCCTTTTGTTAAGTTGTATGAGTTCCCTGTAAATGTTGGAGATTAAACTCTTATTGGAAATATCATTGGCAAATATGTTCTCCCATGCAGTGGGCTTTCTTGTTGTTTTGTTGATGGTTTCTTTTGCTGTGCAGAGGTTTTTTATTTTGATGTAGTCCCATTTGTTTATTTTCTTCTTCGTCTCTCGCCCTAGGGTCTGTGTCTGTAAAGATATTGCTATGACATATGTCTACAATTGGCTGCCTATGGAGTCTTGTAGGATTTTTATGGTTTCCCGTCATACATTCAAGTCCTTTAGCCATTTTGAGTTTGTTTTTGTGTATGGTGTAAGTTGGTGATCTAGTTTCATTTTTTTGCATGTATCTGATCAAATTTGCCAGCACCATTTATTAAAGAGACTGTTTTGACTCCATTGTATGCTCTTGTCTCCTTTGTCAAATATTTATTGAGTATAATGGCTTGGGTCAATTTCTAGGTCCTCTATTCTGTTCCATTGGTCTATATGTCTGTTCTTGTGCCAGTACCAGGCAGTTTTGAGAACTGTGGCTTGGTAATATAGTTTGATGTCTTATATTGTGATCCCTCCAATGTTGTTATTCTTTTTCAGGACAGCTGTGGTTATCCGGGGTCTTTTTTTATTCCAGATGAATTTTTGGAGAGTTTGTTCTACACCTTTGAAATATTCCATTGGTATTTTAATAGGTATTGCATTGAATCTATAGATTGCTTTAGGTAGTATGGACATTTTAATGATGTTGATTCTACCAACCCATGAACATAGTATGTTCTTCCATTTGTTTATATCTTCCTCTATAACTTTTTTCAATGTCCTGTAGTTTTCCAAGTCTTTTACATCTTTTATGTCTTTGGTTAAGTTTATTCCTAGGTATCTTAATTTTTTTTGGTGTAATTGTAAATGGGATTTTTTTTTTTGATTTCTCTTTCTATGAGTTCATTATTGGTGTATAAAAAGGCCATAGATTTCTGAGTGTTAGTTTTGTGTCCTGCTACATTGCCAAATACTTTTATTAGGTCTAGTTGTTTTTTGATGGAGTCTTTGGGGTTTTCTATGTATGGTATCATGTCATCTGCAAATAAGGACAGTTTTACTTCTTCTTTTCCAATTTGGATGCTTTTTATTTCTTCTTCTTGTCTGATCACTATGGCTAGTACTTCTAGTACTAAGTCAAACAGGAGTGGTGAAAGTGGTCATCTTGTCTTGTTCCTGTTCTTAGGGGAAATGGGTTTAGTTTTTGTCCATTGAGTATGATGTTGGCTGTAGGTTTGTCATATAAGGCTTTTATTATGTTGAGGTATGATCCCTCTATTCCCACTTTGCTGAGAGTTTTTATCAAGAAATCGTGTTGGATTTTGTCAAATGATTTTCCTGCATCAATTGACAAGATTATGTGATTTTTGTCTCTCAGTTTGTTTATGTGATGTATCACATTTATTGATTTGTGGATATTATACCATCCTTGCATCCCTGGAATAAATCCCACTTGGTCATGGTGTATGATCTTTCTAATGTATTGTTGAATCCAATTTGCTAGGATTTTGTTGAGGATTTTAGCATCTATGTTCATCATGGATATTGGCCTGTAGTCCTCTTTTTTTGTGGTGTCTTTATCTGGTTTTGGGATTAGGGTAATGCTGGCTTCATAGAAAGAGCTTGAAATTGTGCCTTCCTCTTGAATTTTTTGGAATAGTCTGAGGAGGATAGGTTTTACTTCTTTGAATGCTTGGTAGAACTCCCCTGTAAAGCCATCCAGACCAGGACTTTTGTTTGCTGGAAGATTTTTTATTGCTGTTTCAATTTCTTTGGTAGATATTAGCCTATTCAGGTTTCTTAATTCTTGGTTGAGTTTTGGGAGCTTGTATTTTTCTAAGAATACGTCCATTTTGTCTAGGTTGTCCTTTTTGTTGGAATGGAGTTGTTCATAGTATTTTTTTATAATCATTTGTATTTCTGTGGGATTGGTTGTTATTTCACCTCTTTCATTTCTGATTTTGTTTATTTGGGTCCTCTCTCTTTGCTTCTTGGTGAGCCTGGCTAGAGGCTCATCAATCTTGTTTATCCTTTCAAAGAACCAGCTCTTGGTTTGTTGATCTTTTGTATTGTTTTTTTGGTCTCTATGTCGTTTATCTCCGCTCTGATCTTTATTATTTCCTTCCTTCTGCTTATGCTGGGCTTTTCTTGTTGCTCTCTTTCTAACTCTTTGAGTTGTAGGGTTAGGTAATTTATTACCATTGGTTCTTGTTTTTTTTTTTTTTTTTTTTTTTTTTTTTTGCGGTAGTCTTGTAGAGCTATGGACTTCTCTCTCAAGAGTGCTTTCACTGTGTCCTATAGAGTTTGGATTGTTATATTTTCATTGTCGTTTGTTGCCATGATGCTTTTTATTTCTTCTTTGACTTCTCTGTTAACACAGTCATTGTTTAATACCATGCTATTTAGCCTCCGAGTGTTTGATTTTTTTTTATTGCTTTTATTGTAGTTGATTTCTAGTTTTATGCCATTGTGATCTGAGAAGATGCTTGATATGATTTCTATCTTCTTGAATTTGAGGAGACTTTGCCTGTGACCCAATATATGGTCTATCTTTGAAAATGACCCTTGTGCACTTGAGAAGAATGTATATTCTGTGGCTTTGGGGTGAAATGTTCTGAAGATGTCAATTAATTCCATCTGGTGTAGTGAGTCATTTAGGATTGATGTTTCTTTGGTGATATTTTGTTTAGAGGATTTGTCCAATGGTGACAGTGGGGTATTAAAGTCCCCTAGTATGACTGTATTGCTGTCAATCTCTCTGTTGATATCCTCCCAAAGTTTTTTTTATGTATTTGGGTGCTCCTGTATTGGGTGCATGTATGTTTACCAGAGTTATTTCTTCTTGTTGGATTGCTCCCTTTAGTATTATGAAGTGGCCTTCTTTGTCTCTTGTTATGTTCTTCATTTTGAGATCTAATTTGTCAGATATAAGTATTGCTGCCCCAGCTTTTTTTTTCATTTCCATTCACCTGAAAAACCTTTTTCCATCCCTTCACCATCAGTCTGTGTGAGTCATTTTTTCTGAGGTGGGTTTCCTGTAGACAGCAAATATATGGGTTGTGCTGTGCCAGCACAGCCAAGGGTTCGGCGAGCCTGAGAGAGGGCCGGCAAAGGATGAAGAAAAGACAGGCAAAGAGAATAAGCTGGGTCTAGGTGGATCTTCTGTGCATGACTGAGGCCACAGAACAGATCCAGACTGCAAACTGATGCTTTATTTTATAGTCAGAGGTAAACAAGGTAATTTACAAAGTTCTTGTAAGTTTCACTTGTTTTGGCAGCACTTGCTGCACCTCCCACAGCCCATTTGCTACCCAGGAAAGATCTAGGGAGCAGTCACAAGATCAAGCTTAATTATGCTAAGAGGGCTGTGCCCTCTAGCTGGGAATTGTTTGTGGCTTTGCCAACAGGTCAGTCTGAGACTTAACACTATAGCCGCTCCCTACAATGGGTCATGTTTTCTTATCCACTCAGCTATCCTATGTCTTTTGATTGGGGCATTTAATCCATTTTTATTGACTAGAGGCCCGGTGCACAAAATTCATGCATGGGGGAGGGGGGTGTCCCTCAGCCCAGCCTGCACCCTCTCCAATCTGGGAACCCTCGAGGGATGTCCGACTGCCCGTTTAAGCCCGATCCCGGGATCGGGCCTAAATGGGCAGTCGGACATCCCTCTCACAATCCAGGACTGCTGGCTCCCAATTGCTTGCCTTCCTGCCTTCCTGATTGCCCCTAACCACTTCTGCCTGCCAGCCTGATCACCCCCTAACCACTCCACTGCCAGCCTAATTGATGCCTAACTGCTCCCCTGCCAGCCGTTTGCCCCTAACTGCCCTTCCCTGCAGGCCTGGTCACCTCTAACTGCCCTCCCCTGCAGGCCTGGTCACCCCTAACTGCCCTCCCCTGCAGGCCTGGGTCCTTTCCAACTGCCTTTCCCTGCAGGCCTGGTCGCCCCCAACTTCCCTCCTCTGCCGGTTTGGTCACCCCTAACTGCCCTCCCCTGCAAGCTTGATCACCCCCAACTGCCCTCCCTTGCAGGCCTGGTCCCTCCCAACTGCCCTCCCTTGCTGGCCATCTTGTGGTGGCCATCTTGTGTCCACATGGGGGCAGGATCTTTGACCACATGGGGGCAGCCATCTTGTGTGTTGGAGTGATGGTCAATCTGCATATTACTCTTTCATTAGATAGGATAGAGGCCTGGTGCACGGGTGGGGGACAGCTGGTTCAGGGTGTCCCTAATCAGGGAGGGGGTTCCCTTGGGACGTGAGGCGGCCTAGGCGAGGGGCCTGTGGTGGTTTGCAGGCCGGCCATGCCCCCTGGAGACCCAAGCGGAGGCCCTGGTATCTGGGGTTTATTTATCTTCTACAATTGAAACTTTGTAGCCTGGAGTGGAGCCAAACCTTCTGCTTGCTCCATGGCGGCAGCCATTTTTTGGGGGGATTTATGTATCTTCTATAATTGAAACTTTGTAGCCTTAAGCAGAGGCCCAGGCCAGCCAGGGTGTGCGCAAAGCTTAACTTCCTTCATCATCGGGTCAACCCTAGCCTCCTGCTCTTTCTAGCTCCGTGGCTGCCACCATTTCTGTTTGGGTTTATGTATCTTCTATCATTGAAACTTTGTAGCCTTGAGTGGAGGCCTAGGCCGGCAAGGGCAGGCAGAAATCTTGGCTTCCTCCATTTCCGGGGAAACCCAAGCCTCCCTCCTGCTCTCTGTGGCTGTAGCCATCTTGGTTGGGTTTATTTGCATATTTACTCCTGATTGGCTGGTGGGCATGGATTGTGGGCGTGGCTTATGGGTGTAGTGGAGTGATGGTTAATTTTCATATTACTCTTTTATTATATAGGATAGGTACTTGTTTGTCACCATTTTTATTCTTTACCCTGTGTTCCTTCTTCGCTTCCTATTTCTTCTTTTTACAGCAGACCCTTTAGCATTTCTTGCATTGCTGGTTTGGTGGTAATAAAGTCCCTTAGTCCTTTTTTGTTCTGTGATGCTCCTGATTTCACCCTCAATTTTTATTGATAGCCTTGCTGGGTACAGTATTCTTGGATTCAGACCCTTGCTTTGCATGACTTTGTATATTTCATTCCATTCCCTTCTGGCCTGATGTGTTTCTGTTGAGAAATCAGTCGCTAGTCTGTTGGGGGGTCCTTTGTAGGTAACTTTCTGTCTCTCTCTCTGGCTGCTTTTAAGATTCTTACTTTGTCGTTGGTGTTTGCCAATTTAATTATAATGTGCCTTGGCATCGGTTTTTTGGGGTTCATTTTGTTTGGGACTCTGTGAGCTTCTTGGACTTGTGTGAGTTTTTTCTTCCTGATATCAGGGAAGTTTTCTGTCATTATTTCTTCAAACAGGTTTTCTATTCCTTGCTCAGTTTCCTCTCCTTCTGACACCCCTATTATGCAGATGTTGTTTCATTTTGTGTTGTTCCAACGTTCCCTTAGGCTCTCCTCCTGTTTTTTAAGGTTTTTTTTCTAGATGCTGCTCTGCTTGGGTATTTTTTCCTACCTTGTCTTCTAGCTCACTGATGCGGTCCTCTGCTTCTTCTAGTCTAATATTGATGCTTTCTATTGAGTTTTTTTATAGCAGCGATGTCATTTTTCATTTCTTCTTGGTTCTTCTTCATTTCCTCTTGTTCTTACACATATTGTTGAATTTGACTTCCAATTCTTTTCAGCAACCTTATGACTATTTCTCTGAATTCTTTCTCTGACAGGTTGCTTGCCTCCATTTTGTTTACTTACTTTTCTGGTTGATGCCTCCTTTTCTTTCATATGCGGGCTGTTTCTTTGTCTCCCCATGTTCTCTCTTCTCCGGGTGTCTGGTTATGTAGCTCCCTCTCTACTGTGTTGATTTAAAGGCACAAAATACAACACAACAAGGCACAATGCACAAGGCACTGAACACAAATGTATTCACGATACTAATAACCCCAAATAAAGGTGACCACAATAGAAAGGCAAATTAGAGGTTAGGAGAGAAAGAAGAGGAAAAAAGGAGTGCAAAAATGAAATTGGGAGAAGGAAATAAAAGTAAGAGAGAAAAGAAAGAAAATAAGAGGGGGAAACTATTTATATGGAGAGAAAACTCCAATAGAACAACCACTAATCCCAAAAATGCAAACAATAAACACCCAGAGATGAGTGCAAACTACAAACAACTAATAACAAGCGAGGAAAGGAAAAACAGAAGCAAAAAAAACAAAAACAAAAAACACAAAAAAAGAGAAACAATCTCACAAACAAGCACACAAAACAAAACAAATCACACGCCATGACTGGTTTGGCTCGGTGGATGGAGCGTCTGCCTGCGGACTCAGGGGTCCCAGGTTCGATTCCGGTCAAGGGCATGTACCTTGGTTGTGGGCACATCCCCAGTGGGAGGTGTGCAGGAGGCAGCTGATTGATGTTTCTCTCTCATCGATGTTTCTAACTCCCTTCCTCTCTGTAAAAAATCAATAAGATATATTAAAAAAAAACACAAAAAAACACACCAATCTAATCAACAATCAAGCAAACAACAACAATAGGACAGAGAGAAAGCAAGGCAAAACAAAACAAAATAAAACAAAAAAACCTAGACAAAAACAAAACAAAAAATGACAACAACAACAACAAACAAACAAACAAAAAAAGGGGCCGAGACCGGTTTGGCTCAATGGATAGAGCGTCGGCCTGCGGACTGAAAGGTCCCGGGTTCGATTCCGGTCAAGGGCATGTACCTTGGCTGCGGGCACATCCTCAGTGGGAGGTGTGCAGGAGGCAGCTGATCGATGTTTCTCTCTCATCGATGTTTCTAGCTTTCTATCCCTCTCCCTTCCTTTCTGTGAAATATCAATAAAATATATTTTAAAAAAAAGGGAAGAGAGAAAAATATTTGGATAGTGAAGAAAGAGAAGAGAGAGGTGTGTATGGACTTAAAGCAGGGGATCGGAAATTAGATATATAAATAGGATGGATTTTTAACAGGGTAAAAAGGAATAGGGAAGATCTAAAGCAGGAATAGGGTAAGAGAAACAGGACAGCAAAAGGGGAAAAGTGAGGAAGAGAGTGTTGGCATAAAGGTAAATTTGAGATAGAGTAAAATGATGCTAAAGGAAAAATGAAAATAGAATGTAGAACACTAATCCCAAAATAAAATAGAGAAAATGACACTTAAAAAAAAAAGGTAAAATAGTAGTAGTAATAATACTGATTAAAAATAAAAATATAGCCAAAACCGGTTTGGCTCAGTGGATAGAGCGTCGGCCTGCAGACGGAAGGGTCCCAGGTTCAATTCCGGTCAAGGGCATGTACCTTGGTTGTGGGCACATCCCCAGTAGGAGGTGTGCAGGAGGCAGCTGATCGATGTTTCTCTCTCATCGATGTTTCTAGCTCTCTATCCCTCTCCCTTCCTCTCTGTAAAAAATCAATAAAAATATGTTTTAAAAATAAAAATATAATAATTAAAAAGGTAAAATCAAGTTAGGAAAAAAGAAAAAAATTAGTTTCTTAAGTAAAAGATAAAAAAAAATGTGCAGTAGTGAAGGTCATTCACTTCCTCTACTGTTCCGTTTGGCACACCTGTTTCCTGTCAGGTAGTCAGGATGGTATTGAAGTTCCCTGCGTTCCACTACTCCTCAGTCCTGATTTTTCAAGCAGGCAGTATTTCTTTGTTTCTTAGACTCTTTTATTTGTGTTTACACAAGAGTCAATTTGTGATTCAACCCCTGGGTGGCAGTGTTTCTGCATTGACCCTGGGGCTATAAGTTCTCTAGCCAGTATTTAGACTTTGTTTTCCCTGTCACACTTAATACTGGTTTGGGAGAATGGATTGCCCTAGAGCTGATTCTCTGATCATTATTCACCGCTCTGATCCCCAGGTTCCACAGAAACAACTTTCCCCTGCAGTATCTTAGAGTGTCCCCAATTGGGTGATCCTATGTACTGGGCTTAGTAATCAAAAGCAAGGATTTAAAGAGAAAAAAGGAGCCAGAGTAAGTGCGGGAACTCACGACTTTTACCCTCTGGACTGCGTGCAATTCTGTGAATGTCTCTGTGCAGTCTTTTTTCCCCTGGTACTAAGCAGCTGGCACACTGGTAAAATTTCAAGCTGCCTTTTTGCACCCAGTCCAGCTATGGGTTGATTTTTAGAGTTCCCATCTGCCAGCAGCACTGTGGATCTCCTTCCACATTCGCGGAACATACTAGTCCCAAAGGCCATGGATTTTGTGGGGCTCAGACTTCCCCTGAATCCCTAGATCCCTTTGCGTGCATTTCTCTCTCCAGCCTGGATCGCAGACCTCACCTTTCCCTAGGTGAAATCTGAACCTTCTGTGAGAAGGTGCAGAGCTCATCTGAGTCTGCATATTTGCGCTGCTTGAGATCCGGTATTCCTGGGTTCGCAGCAGGTCCCTGTGTGTTGTGGTTGTAGGGTCCTGAGATGTATAGGCTTCCGATAACAGCCACTCTCCCCTTCAAGATGGCGCGGTCTCTGCGGTAGAGCCAGTTGCTCTGGGAGAGATTTCAGCAGCAGTGTAGGCTGCCCGGTCAGGGGAGCCTGGTCTGGCTGACCCCAACAGTCCCTTGGAGTATAGCTGTCCCTCACCCACAAATAGACACTCCCCGTGTGTCCACACACTCTCCTTTCATTCTCTCACTCACATATTATCTTGTAGTCTGCCTTCCCATTGGCAGCCATCTTCCAGAAGAGCCCTCAGAGCTATGTTTTAAACATAGAGTTCTTACTATAGGGCTTTCTGATGGCATAGCACATGAGAGAGCTCCTCCCGCGGGTCCTCCTGATTCCTCCTGATTCCTGTCTTGGTTAAAGTCTCTATCATAAATTTTGACACTACTAAATCTTCTTACTCGATTTAAGATTCTCATTTCAAATGTGTCTGAGACAGCATGAACACTGCATAGCTCTGGTGCTCTGAGGTGCTCCGGATCAATATATTCTAAATTCTTCCCGTCTATGCCGGAGTAGGTTCCCTCTTTTTTATTTTTAATTAAATCTTTATTGTTCAGATTATTACAGTTGTTCCTCTTTTTTCCCCCGATAGCTCCCCTCCACCTGGTTCCCACACCACCATCTGCCCTTACCGCCTCCCCCCACTGTCCTCATCCAGAGGTGTACGATTTTTGTCCAGTCTCTTCCCACGCCCCCCACACCCCTTTCCCCCCGAAGATTGTCAGTCCACTCCCTTTCTATGCCTCTGATTCTATTATATTCACCAGATTATTCTGTTCATCAGATTTTTTATTCACTTGATTTTTAGATTCACTTGTTGATAGATATGTATTTGTTGTTCATAATTTTTATCTTTACCTTTTTCTTCTTCTTCCTCTTCTTAAAGAATACCTTTCAGCATTTCATATATTACTGGTTTGGCAGTGATGAACTCCTTTAGCTTTTTCTTATCTGTGAAGCTCTTTATCTGACCTTCAATTCTGAATGATAGCTTTGCTGGGTAGAGTAATCTTGGTTGTAGGTTCTTGCTGTTCATCACTTTGAATATTTCTTGCCACTCCCGTCTGGCCTGCATAGTTTCTGTTGAGAAATAAGCTGACAGTCGTATGGGTGCTCCCTTGTAGGTAATTAACTGTTTTTCTCTTGCTGCTTTTAATATTCTCTCTTTGTCTTTTGCTCTTGGCATTTTAATTATGATGTGTCTTGGTGTGGTCCTCTTTGGATTCCTCTTGTTTGGGGTTCTCTGTGCTTCCTGGACTTGTAAGTCTATTTCTTTCACCAGGTGGGGAAAGTTTTCTGTCATTATTTCTTCAAATAGGTTTTCAATATCTTGTTCTCTCTCTTCTTCTGGCACCCCCATAATTCGGATGTTGGTATGCTTGAAGTTGTCCCAGAGGCTCCTTACACTATCTACATATTTTTGGATTCTTTTTGCTTTTTGCTTTTCTGGTTGGGTGTTCTTTGCTTCTTTGTATTTCAAATCTTTGACTTGATTCTTGTTATCCTCTAGTCTGCTGTTGGATCTCTGTATATTATTCTTTATTTCAGTCAGTGTATGCTTAATTTCTAGTTGGTCCTTTTTCATGTCCTTGAGGGTCTCACAAAATTTATTGGCCGTTTCTAGAAAATTCTTGAAAAACCTTATAACCATGGTTTTGAACTCTATATCCATTAGTTTGCTTTCCTCCATTTCTTTCATTTGTGACCTGTTTCTTTGTCTCCACATTTTCGCTGCTTCCCTGAGTTGATAGAGTGGCTTTGTGTGCTAGGTGTCCTATAGGGCCCAGTGGCTCAGCCTCCCCAGTTACCTGAGGTGGACACTCTTGGTGCACCCCTTTGTGGGCTGTGTGCACAGTCTTGTTGTAGTTAAGTCTTGATTGTTGTTGGTATCACTGGGAGGAATTGACCTCCAGGCCAATTGGCTGTGAGCATCAGCTGTGTCTATGATGGGAGAACTTCTGTGCTGGAGACACCCTTATGAGGCAAGACTTGCTTCAGTGGGGCTTTGGTGCTCACTGAGTCTTCCCCCTGAGTGTGTCCCTTATAGATCTGAGGAGTTGTAATATGGATGGTCCTATTCTGACCCCTGGGTACACTGACTCTTGGATCTCCAAGGAGGTGCTAATTTAGCCTCTGCCTGAGGCCACCCAGCAGGAGCTACAGAGAGATTTGCAGATTCCTCTTCTTTGTTTGGGTTTGAAGGTGCCCAGATGAGGCCCAGCTGTGAAGCAATGCAAGCTGCTGTGGGGCCTTGGGCCTTCTTTTGGATGTTCTGGGTTTCTCTGACTCAGCTGCAGTTTGTTAGGTAATTTTAGATTTCGAAGGACCAGGCCATTCATATGCAAAAGCCTCTGCACACAGTTTGGATGGGGCGGAATCTCAGGGTGGAGCAAACTGCGATGGCTTCCCGTCAGCCCTGCCCTAAGAGGCCCCTGTGTCTCAGTGTCCCTTGGTAATCGCTGCAAGCACCTCTGAGAGAAAGCCGCCCTTGCGTTCCGCCCGCTGCCAGACAGTCCAGTTTCTCCCCATATGAGTCTGGGTCCCCAGAGTCTCGCCCGGAACTGGAGTTCAGAGCAGTCAGGAGCTTGTGTCTCCCTCCCGATTGAAAAAGCCAGCCACGTACTCAGTTGCCAGCCCTCTACGTGCGCGTGCCTCCGTACCTCTACACTTTACTTCCACAGCTCCTCTGAGTCTCAGTGTGCATTTCTCTTCCCTTCTAGTTGTAGAATTTCCACTTAGCCAGCCTTCCTGTGGTTCTGGATGATGTCCATTTTGTCTTTTAGTTGTAATTTTGAAGTGGTTGTATGAGGCAGCAAGTTCAGGTGTTTACCTATGCCGCCATCTTGGTTTCTAGGTTCCTTCTTGAATCCTATTCGCTATACTAATGTTGGGTCCGAGCCCCTGGACCTTTTTGGATGCTGGGTCTCAGATGGAGAAGCTACGAGAAGTTGTGGGTATATAAGAATGAGTCTTTATTGCAAAATCCATTGGCCATATAGCCATTAGACAATACAGCTTTTCACAGCAAAGTGCATACAGGTGCATATGCCGGCTGGTGAATACATACCTTTCCCACATAGTAGCATTCTCTGTACCCACAGCTGTTATCTGACAGCCGCACGCTGCCTAGCCCGATCGCTTTACACAGCAACATGCCTGAGCTCTCCCTCAGAGCTGCAGCCTCGGGAGCCGCTCCGCCTCTCTGGTTCAGCAGCTCTCCTGTCTCCCCGGCCCAGCTCACTGCTGGTTAAAAATGGTAGCTCTCTCTGAGCTCTCCACGAACTCTTGGTCTTACATCGTAGCAGCACCCTCTGTGCCTGCCTTTTCTCTCCTCTCTCTAGCTCACTGGCTGGTTGACAACAGGTATATTACTACCTAAACAAAAGAGGCCTCTAGCCAACAGCGACATCGATCATTTGGCTCTAGAAGGGCACAGCGTATGGTGAGATTGCTGTGGCCTTGCACCTGCATGGTAGCTTAGCCTAGACGCAGTGTGCCTCCGACACTCGGTGTATTGACAACAGGCCTCTGTGCTTTAATTGGCCTTGACTGTCAGGCGTCTCTGGTGCAGTTCCCACAAAATGCAAGCAATTATATCATACCCTTTGTCCTAGTCGACAGATATTCACTGTTTCAAAGACTTTACACATGTTGTCTCTTTAAATCTTCACAACAATTCTATGAAGTTGATAGAATTATCATCTCCATTTTGCAGTGAAAAAAACCGTGGCACACAGAGGCTGAACAACTCACCAAAACCACACAGAACGTGCAGAGCAGGAGTCCAGCAGAACTTGTCTCCAAAGCCAAACTCCTAAGCAGCCCACATTCTGTTCTGGTGCCCATTGGGTATGAAAATGGGTCTGGAGAGGCAGAGGAAGGGCCCGGCTGGTGTGGTTCAGTGGTTGAGTGTGGACCTATGAACCAGGAAAAGTGGTTGGATTCCTGGTCGAGCACATATCCAGGTTGTGGGCTTGATCCCCAGTAGAGGGCATTCTGGAGGCAGCCCATGGATAATTCTCTCTCATCATTGATGTTTCTATTGAGGTAGAGGCAGGAATTTTGGCTCTCCTCTCAGAACCTTGGGGGCCAGTGGGTCTGAGCACCCAGCAGCTACAGGTGCAGTATCACTGTGCACTGTAACAGACTGCCTGTGAGCACAAAGCCGTGGGGTCCCCATTTCCATTGCCTTTACTTGCACTTGAGAAGCTGTATCAGTCAAGACGTAGTGTTGAGGCAGCAGAGAAAAAGGTCATGGGGAAATCGCAACAAGCAGAATGAGGAGGTACTGGCATCATAGGCCAGTAAGCCGCTAGGTCCTCCCCCCAGAGCCCACACCTCCAGGCACGATCAAAGGGAAACAGGTGATGCCAGAAGCTGCTGCAGTGGTTGTGACAGCAGGAACAGCTGGAGCCAGAGCATTCCCTGATGAGGGAAAATTGATCAGAAATGGACCTGAAGCTCCTTATATCATCATCATGAAAACCGACACAACAAATAGAAGTGGGGTGGAGGGGTGAAAGCATCACACTTCTGGAAGGAACCATATTCGGGACAAGGCCCCTTCCAACTAAAGGAGGAGACTGATACTGTCCCCACCAAGTTCAAGAACTGGAAACACTAAAGTCCCGGGAACTGACTGGATGCACAACTCACTGGCCAGTTCCACCAAGTCTACTGGGGCACGCACTTTTGCTTCTTTCACAGCCACAGGGGCGCCCTGTGAGACTTCAGCCAGGGGGGCAGTGAGCATGGCATGCCAGTCCTGGGCTAAACCTCTGATCCTGTCTCCAGGAGCCCGCAGTCTAGCCTCTCTCTTTTTCTCTACCTGAATAAAACTTGCTTTCGTTCTCACTTCGACACATTCTTCAATTCTTTCCTGTGCAAGCCTGGAGGTCGCCTGACACACAAAAGGTCCCGGATTGGGCCAGGTCAGGGCCAGCTCCCAGCACGGAACAGTCCAGTAACAGTGTGGAGGAGAAGTGCCTAGCTGATGCTGCAGCCAAGTAGGGCCATTTGGCTGTTAGAAACGTCCAGAAATTCCCATGCAGAGCTTTCATTCAACACACACTTTAAAACAGCCATGTGCACAAAGACAGGCAATGTCTCCACTCTCACAGGGCTTACGTTGGTGGGGGCGGGGAGTGCAAAATAAACGAACAAAAAAATGAACAAGAGTCTTTCAAATGATGAGGAATGAATGCAGAAAGTAAAATAAAATGATGCATTATGGGGAACTAATTTAGGCGAGGGTTAAAGAAGGCCTTTCTGAGATGCCGGTTGAGCAGAGACAATGTTACCAGACAGGACCCAGGCCGGAGGGGGTCTGCCGGGGCGGTAGAGTGTGGGTGCTTGACTTCATGCAGGAAGAGTTCACAACAAATGTCCAGGTGATTTTGAGGGGATGTTTAATAAGCTGAAGACAGTGAAACAGAACAAGGAAAGGCCTAGGATAGCAGCAGCTGGAGAGCCTCAGCGGGCTGTCTTGGCTCACTGAGAAATAAAAACAGCAACGAAAATGAGACAAAGCCAGGCTGCTATTGGCTCCCTGAAAAGTCAGAGAAAAGGGGCCTTGGAGGCAGGTTCAGGGGGTTCCCCTGCGACAGCTGCTGCTGCACAGTAGGGTTTAGGAGACGCATGCCTTGGGGAAAGAACAGTGTGTGTGCTGCGGAGAGGGGGCCCAGGCTGGGTATTTTGTTTCCTAGGGTTTATAAGGGCTGGAAGTTTAGGGGAGGTCTTAGGGGAGGATCTCAATAGAATATTCATCATCTTAATGCCCCAAAATGAGATTTAGTCCCTTAACTTTGTCTGCCCTTGGGTGTGGCTGGCACAAATGGCACTCACTGGATTTCTGCTGACTCCCTGAGTGGGGTGACTTAGGCTATTTACCCTCTCACTGGGGAGAAGTGTAAATCATTTACTCTTAAGTGTCCTTGGTCAGGGAAGATAGGATTTTGCAATTTGTTAGATGGCTGTAAACTGTTAGTTTACAGTTAACTATCTGTCTCCCTTTCCCTGTTCCACTTGTCCTGGCTGACTGGCCTGTCTCAATGTGGCTGATGAGAAGGGGCAGCCACACAGGGGCTGAAGCACTGGGATTGAGGAGGTGCAAGAGGGTCGCCAGCCCCTCAGGCCCTGCATAGGCCTCTGTTCTCTACAGTGGTCCTGGGAAGAGAAAATTTTAAGCAGGAAAGGGACCTCTACTGCAGGAGGGTGCACAGCAGGATCTGTGGGTGGGGGAAGTACCTCTTAGGAATGGGGAGAAAACAGCTTAGTTTTCTTTTAAGGAACATTTTAAACACACCTGTTTCTACAACACCAGCTAAAGCCTCCAGCACCGAAGGAGGAAAGCATGAGGCTGAAAGAGGTAAAGAATTATGAATTTACTAGGTCATCGGAAACCCAGGGTTGAGTACCCAAATGGCGCCAGCCCCCAGGGGTGGGGGTCAGAGGTTTTAAAGGACTCTAGGCGGGCTTTTTCGGTGGGGAACTCTCTGGGCAGGTCTGGATCCTGGGAAAGTCCAGAAGGGAAAAGATAATGGTCTTAGCAAGTGGAATGTAGTCTAAGCTGAAAGGGAATGTGGGTTGTGAAGTGGTCTAAAGTTCAGTTTCGGTGGGGAGGGGTGGGATCAATTCAATTATTTGATGTGACCTAACAGAGACCAGGCAGCCAGAGTCCTGTGGAATAGGATGAAGTCCAAACGCCTCCCGCCCAGAGACCAGGGGCTGTGAGAGTCACACTGTAACCAGATAATCAATTGGTCCCTACTTGAGCCAATTAAGCAGAGACAGAGTTGAATCCTATATGAGCATTTAACCCATAATGCCAGCGGCATGGGAGAGCAGGTCATCCACAAACATCTGCTCTGCCCCTACCATGAGCCAGCTGCTTATATTGGTGCGAATATGATCCCCCAACATTGGGCTGCCAGTTGCAAGTGTACCCCCCATGTCCTGCGTGGTTCAGGGTTCAGGTTCTGGAGGAGGCGCACACAAATGAAAGAGACTAGACAAGAAAATAAATTGGAAATTGGGGGCCAGGCAGAAGCCCAAGAGAGGACTCCACTTTGCTCTGGCCTTGCCATCCTTTTAATTCAGGTCTGGGGTACACCCATAGCCCTTAGGCAGGCAATTCCAATAATAGCTTGATGATAGCCCATCAGCAAGGATTTACATAAGACTAAAAGGTGGAAGTTGCTTCAGCTCCCTTTGTCTCAACTGGACAGTGGGTGCATGGCTCTGACCCTTGCCAGAGCCTCAAGGTCGACCAGCCTTCCGGGTTCCTTGTCCACCTCTTTCGGCTAGTGAAGGCAATGGGCAGCTTCCAACATATTGGGTAGAAGGATGAAGATTACATGGGGAAGTAGGCAAAAGGGATAAGAATGGGTATGCAAAATGGGCAGTTTACAGGTAATGCGGGCTGGCGGTTTGCCAAGGGGTGGCAGCTCTGATTTCTGCAACAAGGTTGTTAATCTTTCCATGAGAATAGGCAGCTCCCTAATGGGAAGGATGGGCTGCATTTCCAGGTGAGCTCCCAGGTCACATGGGCAACTCCCACCCAGGTCAGAATGCGCCTTCTTTAATCAGAACAACACAATCACAGCTGACAGAGTGTGGTTAATATAATTATAGCTGCTCCCCAATATTCTATTTCTGCCCCTAACACCACTACTGGACAGGAGGTAAAGCATGGGAGTGGATTTCTTCTGAATATCCCGCCCCTGAGATATTCTGAATATCTACCACCAGGCGATAAGCACTGGCTATTCACTTCAAATTCCTTCGCCCCTGTGGGGGAGGGGGGAGGCCCGGCAGATTTTAAGGTGTAGGATCCTGAGCTCACCCTGTCAAGAACCCCGTCCCCCAAAAAACACTTGCTATCTATCACCTTACCCCGCGCGAGGCGGGCGACCTGTGCCCTCACATGGGTCTCCCGTCAAACCTTACGGGCAGGAAACTTGCTGACCCGGAGAACCTTCCCAGCAAGCCGCCAGCTGGCTCGGGAGACGGGGATCCTAATGCGACGGTTCCCTGGACTGGGCCACCCGGCGGCTTGCGTGGCTGCAGGCAGAGCTGGAAGCAAGGCAGACTGAGCGGCCGTGGGGCTCGCTGTGGTCAGCTTCCTGGCCAGGGGCGGCGGGGACGCGCGGGAACCTCTGGAAACTTCCCGAGGACCTTGGGAGCCCGAGTTCCTGGCGCTTTGTGATCTCTGAAGGCAGCACTGAGGGAAACTGGCCAAGTGAGCCAGGCTCAGCCCCGAAGCTGTTGGAACCTGTTTTCCCGTCTGTCGAATGGGGACATGAATGCGTGCTTGGCTTAAGGGTATTTTATGTAAAGCCCCTTACTCATCATCGCCGTCTCAGAAATGAGCTAATTTTTGCAAATAGTCCACTGAGAATATTTGCTTGCTAAAATCCAGCCTGCTCCCGGAAGCAAATTTAGGCTACGTGAGGGCAGAGTCCTATTTCGTGGAGCACAAGTCAAGCGCAGTTTAGCCGCAAGGCACCCAGACTCTGACCAGGGCGGGGCGAGAACCCGGGGGTGGGGATGGGGCCGCGGGGCGGATCCGGCGCGCAGAGTCCCGCAGAGGCTGCGCCGGCGCTGGCTCCCGCGCCCCGCTCCCCGAGCCCCGCGCGCCTGATCCGGCTGCGCGGAAGCCTGATTTCAGTTTCCTTTTCTCGGGCTGACTCACCCCTGCAGCCCCCGAGGAGTTGCCCGGTGATCAGTGACGTAGGGGATCCTGAGCTTCCCATTGGCAGGCGGGGTTGGGCGGGGGCCAATCCGGGCACTGGACGCGAGAAATCTCGGCGGAGCGCCCGGAGGAGCGGGGTGGGAGGCGGGACGCGCGGTCAGGCTGGGTGCTGGCGGAAGGTCGCGACCCGGAACTGACCGCCTGGCCCTCGGCGACGAGGACGCGGCTCCGAGCTAGGCTCTGGTGAGTGGGGGCGTCGCATGAAGAATGCAGCCCCGCGCGCCCCGCCGCTTCCCCCTGCCCCGTGGGCCCCCCTCGCAGTCACGGGCCCCGCGCTCCCCTTCCTCGTGGGCCCCTCTCGCAGTCCCGGGCCCCGCGGGCGCCGAGCCGGCTCGTCGCCGGACGGAAGGAAGCGGCCCTGGTCTGGTTGCTTGGAGCCCAGCCGACCGCCTGCCCCTCACCATGACCAAAGTCATGTTTTCTTTCCTTTTTTTTTAATCCGAATTAACCGGTTAAGTCACGTGTACTTGGAGCTACGGGTCCTCCTTCAGCCCATTAGCACATTAGTATTTCCTGCTGGCTTTCTTCCTGATTTTGGCCTTAGAGTGTGAACAGGCATCTGTGGAGCACATGGGAGGCCAGCACTTCCAAATTCCCAGTGTATTCCAGTTCTGCCGCCACAGCCATTTGTGTTACTCCCGCTGACGGGAGCACAGTCCCTAATGTGCGCGAAGGCCCGTGTCGCCCAGCAGAGCCTCTGGGTTCACTTTAGCCCTTGCGCCACCTCCGCACCTCGCCAGGCCCGTCTGTTACAGGCGGAGGGCCAGCGTTGGGCGCTGTTGCTGAGCAGCTGGGCAGGCAGGTTTCCTTGGTTTTTACCTGCTGCTTCTGCTCCAGGGTCCCACCCAGGTCACTTACTCCCACATTTCCTCACGCCCCCCTTGGGTGGCAGTGTCCCAGGCGTTCCTTGTTTTTGACGACCTCAGTTTTGAGGAATACTGGCCATGTGTATTGTAGGATGCTCCTCTACTGGAATTTGCTGTTTTTCCCCTAAGATTGAACTCATGGGAGGACCCCAAAGATAGATTGCATTTCATCACATCATATCAAGGGTACACACTACCAGCAGTGTTTGGGATTCTTTTACATGGGAAATTTGTCTTAACTTATTCAAGGAAGGGCCTCACAGATGAGGGGCATATCTGATTCAGGCCTTCCCAGGAGCTAGGACTGAGAAAGGAGCATGCACAGGGCAAGGGGTGGGGAGTGGAGCCTGGAGAAGGTTATGTTCCTGGGTATGGTCCTGGTCACTGTATGTGGTGAGCGGGTTGCAAGCTGGACATGTAGTGGGACCAGGTCACAGGGCCTGTGTGCCCTGCTGTGCACTTTGACCTCCGTCGGGAGTGTTGAAGCAGGAGAGTAATAGGATGAGACGGTGTGTTAGGTTCCCTGCAGCACTTTGTAGGAGGTATACCACATCTCACCAAAACTATTGCTATCAGTTCATGTTCTTCATGGAAAGAAATATTTTGACAGTCAAATTATGACATACCATTGATCACATTGATTTTAGTGATACTAAATAATGACTTGGATATCACATTTGATGAAAAATGGTGGTAACTCCCAGTGGATGGCTTAGATCAGTGGTTGGCAAACTGCGACTCGTGAACCACATGCGGCTCTTTGGCCCCTTGAGTTTTTAGCAAAGACCAGCTTAGGAGTACCCTAATTAATAACAATGTACCTACCCTATATAGTTTAAGTTTAAAAAATTTGGCTCTCAAAAGAAATTTCAATCGTTGTACTGTTGATATTTGGCTCTATTGACTAATGAGTTTGCCGACCGCTGGCTTAGATCCTTCCTGCAGGGAATGAATGGTTAGTGCCACTCAATCTCATTAACCCATGGATGTTGAGCTCACTACTCCTTTTATGATCTTGAAAAAACTAAATTTGATAAACTGCTACTTTCTTGTCTGATAGCCACATTGTCAGACATCAGCACAATGGAGCTGCGCACCTGACCCAGAGGTTCGGCCGTGTTTATGGTGCTCTGGTTGCTCTAATAATAGCCGTGGCTTGATGTTGCACATTAAACATGCCAGCTGCTTGCCAAACCTTTATTTCGGTTTGTCCTATTGTAATAGAAAAACTCAGTCCAACACTTACATTCACGTTTATTAACGGATGTGGTAAGAACTCAGATGAACAGCCAGATGACGGGATATATAGGGCGAGGTCTGGGAGGGTTCAGAGTACAGGAGTGTCTGTCCCTGTGGAGTTGGGGTGTGTCCACCTTCCCTGTGTGGACGTGTCTGCCCACCTGGAGGCTCCCCGAATCCTGCACCATTGGGATTTTATGGAGCTTCCTCACACAGGTGTGATCAGTTATAACTCCATTCCCAGCCCCTCTCCCCTCTTGAATGTGGGAGATGGGGCTGAAAATCCCAGGCTTGTATTCATGGCTCGGTCTTTTGGGTGAGCAGGCCCCATCCAGGAGTCTACCCGGAGTTGCCTCAATAGAACAAAAACTGCTCCTAGTGCTCCTATCACCAGGAAATGACCAGGGTTTCAGGAGCCCTGTGTCAGGAACGGGAGCAGAGACCAAAACATATTTTTCTAGTATTTCACACCCCTGAAAGGCCTGGTTATGCCCTCCTACTCCCATTTCTTCGTGGTGATACTGTGACCCAGAAAGGTCAGGAGATCTAGCCCCAGGCTGCACAGCAGAGTAGCTGGGCTAGGTAAAAATCCGGAGCTTAGTCCTAACCCTGACTCTCACTTCCGGCATTGGTTAGAAGGACAGCTGGGGTGAAGAAGACTGCCTGTATTTCCTCACTCATGTCCAGGCGCTGTGGGGAAGGCGCGGTGGCTGAGAGCAGTCGGGGGCTCTGGCCTGGCCTGGCAGGTGAGGGCCAGAGAGGGAACTAACTGCCAATTGCTATTTGCCTTATTACAAGACCTATGTCTAGAATAATCAGGCGTCCTCAAACTACGGCCCGCGGAGGACATTTATCCGGCCTGCCGGGTGCCGCTGCCTGTCCTGCTTAGCAGCCGACTCGTCCCGGGCCCGCAGTGCACATAGGAATTTGTTCATAGTTTTTTTTTTTAAACTATAGTCCGGCCCTCCAACGGTCTGAGGGACAGTGAACTGGCCTCCTGTTTAAAAAGTTTGAGGACCCCTGGACTCTAGATAAACAGGCTTATCTTTCTGCACAAGCTCTTTGTATATTTCAGCCTAGTAACCTTCAAGAACTCTCTGCATTTCAGTCAGGATTCTTTTTTTCCTTCTTTTCAGATGACAGAGAAGCCAAGCCAGCTGGGCATAAGAGCATTGGTTCATGTGATGGGAACGTTCAAGGGTAGGATAGCTCCAGGCACAGCTTGATACAGGGGTTCACTGATGGGCCTGGTTCCTTTCACTTCACCTTCTGGTGGGTTTCATTCTCAAGAAACTGCTCTAGCAGCTTCTAACCATATGACTCAGCTCTTGCAGGTTCTCGAGAAACCACAAGAATCTTTCCCCCATGTCTCAGCGAGGTCTCCTTGTGACTGGCTTTAGTAAGTTGTGTTCTCATCCCTGAAGCCAGCACTGTGGCCAGGGGTCTTGACTAGTCCTCTTGCTGCTGCACTCCTGAGCTGAGGGCGAGCTCGCCTGCAGCAGGGACCCCCAGAAGGGATTGGAAGAATGCAAGCTGGCTGGACCCTCTCCCCAAAAGACAAACCGTTAGAGCACTTACTGTTGGATTAAGGAGCACCTGCTGTAGGATTCTGTTGCCTCTTACTGGGCCTCTCTTGTGTGGTTCTTTTTCTTTCTTTTCTTTTCCTTTTTTCATATCTCTCTCTCTCTCTCTCTCTCTCTCTCTCTCTCTCTCTCTCTCACACACACACACACACACACACACACACACACACACACACACACAGCGGGATTCTATTTTCCATCCCCTAGATTGGCAGAAACTGAAAAGCTGACAATAGCAGGTGTGGGTGCGGCTTGCCTGCTGGTGGGAACGTGCATTGGTGCAGACAGTTGAGGCTGCCTCTCCTCGTCTGTATGTACTAGGATATGTGTGCAGAAGTGAACAGTGTTTGTAATTGTCCCAAACTGGAGACAACCCAGATGGCCATCAAAATAGACTATATCAGAAGTAGAATTCTATAGTCAGAAAGCAATGAAAATGGACAAAATCAGCTGACAATCACATGACTGAACCCCACAAACATGATGTTGGTAGTCCCCCTCCCAAAATGCAATATGACTCCATTCCTCTGAAGCTCAAAGCCCGGAGAAATGAGCTCTGCATACAGAGCTGTCAAACTAGAAGAGAGGGGAGAGCGGTTATTGCCGCTGTAGAACACCATGGCTGCCATGTCTTCCTCTCCTGGTTTCTGTCAAACCTTGGGCTCCCTGACTGGTGGTGACTGCTCTTGCTGGCTGAGGGAGTATGAAGAAGTCACCTTGCTGGAGAGAAGGACACATGGCTGAGATGCTCAGGAAGCCTTTCGTGGGTTTCGGGTGCTCTGTGCCAGCGTCATCCACTTCCTCAGCCAGTGGCCTCTGCAGGCACTGCGTGGATTCTGGGGTGAGGCAGACCATCTCTGAGGTTTGGCAAAAGCTGGTATTAAATCAGTCAGCCCTCGATTGCAGAGAAGTACACTGTGCAGTGTGGGTGTGTCCGGGCTTTATTGGGCCAAGAATGATTTGCCCGAGGAGGTGGCTTCCAGCTGAGACTTTAAGCTGGAAAAGGAGTGGGCTCTGTGCAGAGAGGGTAACACTTGCAAAGGCTCGAAGGGCTGGGCAGGAAAGAGTGTGGCGCATCTTGAGGCTTAGAGAGGGGTCTGCCTTGGCCGTGGGATGGAGTTTGAGGTGGGAAGTGGTAGGAAATGAGCCTGGAGACAAGACTAGCCCGGAGGAGCTGGGGCCTCACAGGGCGTGGGCTGGAGATTTGCCTGTCCCTGGAGCACCTGACGCCAGGAGAGGTGTGAAGCAGGTGGCTCCGCGAGCATCCTTGCATTTGGACACAGGGTCTGTTTGAGGGACTAAAGGCACTCAGCAAGGGAGACAGGCTTCAGTAACTCGGGGGACCCTTGAGCGTTGCATAACCCCCACAAGTAGCTCTGGTTTCAGCTTCCAAAGAAAAGTTCACTCAATTGTGTCCCTAGATTTAAGCTCTGGGAGGACGGGACTTTGCCATATTTGATAGGCACCCAATACATGCCTAGTAACCTGTTGGAGGAATTATGCCACCCTTAAGTGGGGTTCCTACAGGGCATGGAGCTCTCGGCCAGGTACTTTGGAATTGCAAGAAAGAAGGGGATCTTGTTTGGAGCCTCAAACAGGAGCTCGAGAAGCAGGCTAGAGGCTGGATGCAAATGCAGGCCCCTCCACTCACCGCTCTGGGCCTTGAGGTCCACAATTGGGATTCAGTGTCTTCTGGGTTCCTTCTGTAGCAGTAGGAGCCCGAGGCAGCGGGCGGCAGGCAGGAAGGTGTGGGGTGGCAGAAGCCACAGGAAGTTGAGGGAGAGTTTAGCACCAGTTAGGGCAGAGGTTGACAGCTGTTAGGAAGCAAGGGCCTGAGTTCCCATCCTTTCCCTCTGGAATGGGTGGGTTGGAGTGCAGGTGTCTGCCCATAGGTGTGGGCATTCCTGGCAATGCCTCCCTCAGCTTGTTGGTAGCTCACAGTGTCTCTCACAGCCACAATTACGCATGACACCCACAGCCTAAAATGTGCTGCAAGAAATCACATAGTCCCCTCAGCTGTTCTGCTGATGCATGAGGAAAGATGCCCAGGAGGTGGTTATGAGACCGAGGGAGTTCTGGGGAGGGGTGGTTGCAGGGATGGGAACTCAGAAAGGTGGGGGTGTCTCCAGTTCTTCCTGGTTCTGGTGAGTCGCAGCCAGCTTCTGGTGTATTGAGGGGACAGAAGACCTGCTGCCCTGCAGTCGGGTTTCAGAATTCTCATTTGGGTGAAGGGAGGAGGTGGGCTATGTCCTCGCTGAGGTTTTTCCAGCTTGGGGAAGTTTGGAGTGGGTCTGTTTGCATTGGGCCTGAAAGGACTGGGCGTGGGGTGGTGAGCAGCTGTCCGATCTGCCCGGGCCCTGTGCTCCAGTCCTGCTTCCTGTCCTTTAAGATGAGGTGCTCGTGGCCAGTGTCAGTAGTAGCATGCGCCCCTTCACAATGGCCAGCACTGCAGCCTATAAAGCCCTTCCATGTAGGTGACCTCATCCGAGCTTCCGGACAAAGGAGCTGCTGTTAAGGCTCCTTTCACAGTTTGCCTGGGTAGGGAACAGTTCTGGATCACGAGGCATCTGTGCGGGACACAGCTTCCTAGCCATGTGCCCTCCGGCAAGGTGCTTGCCCTGCCGATCCTCAGTGTCCTTAGAAGAGTATCTGGAACGTTGGTAACATAAGATGTAAAAAATGGCTGTACGGTGGGTCCTAAATAAGTGCTGTCTCCAAGCAGTTGTTAGTCACCTGGCCATTGTGCTGCAGAGCCCAAGGCTGAACCTGGATGGTCCACCCACAGATTGACACCTGGGTCTAACACGGGTCCAACGATGCACTGAGCTGCCTTCCGGTGCACGCTGTACTGTGCTGGGGAGCGTGCAGCCCAGCGATGGATGTGAGCATAGACGCGTTTGTCTCCCTTCTCTGGTTGTCACGCTCTCAGACAGATGGTCCTGGACGGGCAATTTGTCTTCAGTTCCTCTGATCAATGCATCACTTCGGCACATGGGCCTTGACTCTTCATGGTGATGAGCACCATGGCCTCTCCATTCGTGATTTTGAACATCTTTGGTACTGCAGACCCTGGATAGAAAGCTAGCCCCTCTCAGAAGGTTTTTCTAACTTCTGTTATTGTGGAACCATTTAAAAGTAAGTTGTAGTTATGCAGCCCTAAGTACTGCAGCCCACACTGCCTAAAATATGGACATTCTCCCCGCCTCAATAAATACCATTTTAAAAATTAACAATAACTTCATAATATGACTCAACACCTAGTCCTTTGTCAAATTTCCTTAGTTGTCCCAAAACTATTTTTATGCCTCTTTAAAAAACAACAAAACAAAACAGTAGACGCCTGGCTTGTGTGGCTCAGTGGTTGAGCATCAACCCATGAACCAGGAGGTCACAGTTCCATTTCTGGTCAGGGCACATGCCTGGGTTGAGGGCTTGATCCCCAGTAGGGGGCGTGCAGGAGGCAGCTGATCGATGTTACACTCTCACATCAATGTCTCTCGCTCTCCCTTGCTCTCTCTCTAAAACATCTTTAAAAATGGATTCTATATAATAAAAGCATAGCATGCAAATTGTCCCCTCGACCGGAAGTTCATCCAGGAGTTCGACCAGGGGGCAGGGCCGGCCAGGGAAAGGGAGGGAGGCCCCGCCCCCCGCAGCCTCTAGGGACCCTACCAGCGCACAAATTTTGTGCACTGGGCCTCTAGTAAGTAAATAAAAGAGCAGGCCAGTTTTTGTGTGGAATGTCCTATCTTTTGGACTTAGCTGATTGTTTCCTCATGATGTGTTTTAGCTCATTCCTCTTTCCCTCAGATCTTCTGTTAACTGGAAGTTAGGTCTAAAGGCCTGATTCAGTTCATTTAGGTCAAACATTTGTGGCAGGACTACTTGTAAGGTAACGTGTCATTCATAGGCACCACAGGGTAGTCATACGGGGAGTGTGTGCCACTCGTCCCTCTCAGCGAGGGCACTGGTTGAGGTGATCGCAGGTCTCCTTTATCAAGGCGCATTAGGAAGCACTAACCCAGTGGGAGGTACTTTGGCTCCGTGGGACTATCCTGTCCCCCAGCACCTCATGGCTTTAGCATCCAGGAAAGATCCTGTCTTATCATGAGGATGTTTTTCTAATCTGCTACCCCTCCTGCACTAACTCGCCACTCTTCTTCTGTGACCCCTAGACTGTTTTATTTTTTGAATACGTGTGGGATTGTGTTCATACGGTTTCCGGGGTTTAAAGCTGCATCAGAGCCCGCATGCCTGGGTGGAGGAGGCTGTTCTTGCAAGGGCGGTGCCTGGCTGGCAGGCTGTTGGGGCACTGTGGCTGACTCTTCACAGTCCTCTCATCCTTCCGGGAACTGTAGCAGAAGGAAGTCCCAGTCCCAACAGAGCAAAGGAAATGGCCTCCACCTTTAACCTCGGAGCCCTCCACGGGGTGCTGGAGCCCTCCATGGGGTGCCAGCAAGGGACTCCCAGCCCAGGACTCCTCTCTACAGCTTGTCCCCAGCAGGCAGACAGGGAGCTGGCCTGGCCCTGTCTATGACTTTGCTAGCCTTATTACCCTAAACATTTTACTACCTCGTTTGCAACCCCGCCCCTTCATTTGAGCTTTGTGTGTACCTGTGGAGCGTGCAGTAGCCTTGCTGGCAGTGTGCCAGTTCCCCGCCTGGCCAGCACTCACTACACAGAGCACTGATGTCTCACTTCAGGTCCTCATGAAGTGGATATTACATCCATGCTTTGTTTTTCCTTTGGGTCTTAGAGCCTGGGGGTCATTTCTAGCTCATTCCTGTCACTGCATGAAAGGGCACGAGGACCACTGGGCTCTGTTGCATTGGACTTTCAGCGGACACAGTCCTGATGGCATTGACTTCTGGCGCGTGTGCACTCGCTCCAACCTCGCAGTGGCCCGTGTGCCCCCTGCTGCCCTCTGTTGCCCTCTTGCGACTCCTGGACTGCTCAGTGCAGCCAGGATTCACAGCAGAGCAAGTTCTCGCCCTGCCCCTCGAGCACTTCCTCTCTCACTGCCGCTTTCCCTCTCGTTCTGCCTCGAGCTCAGAACACTCCTAGACTTGGAGCCAGGGTCTGCATTCTCTCCTAGACTTCTTTCTGTGTGTGGTCTCATGGTCAGGACTTGCAGCATAATGCTTTCACTCCGCCCACTCAGGAAACCTGGAAGGTAAGTTTCACCTCCCACTTTGGGTGGCTACACAGGCTCAGAGTTCTTAGAAGAGTTCTCTATTGTCACACAGAGTCAGGGCAGCAGGCCGCTGTCGGGTCAGGAAGTGGGCCAGGGCAGCAAAGGTAAATGGACTGAAGTCCTGCTGTGCTCAGCGGGGGACCGGGCACGGCTGGGCATCCCTGCCCTCGGTTTCAGTGAGCCCAGCCGGGACAGTCCACCTTGTTCCTTGCAGGGCGGCCGGGACAGCTCTGTGGGGAGGCACAGCTGGGAGCGAGTCCAGTGGTCGGGTGCTCTGCAGGCCCCAGTCGAGTCTCACTGTCTGGGGATGAGAGCCAGACCCAAAGCCAGAGCTCACACTGCTGGTGCTTCCTGGGTCTTGTAAAGAGCCCCAGTGCTCAGTCTTTGAAACCTGAAGGAGTAGCTGACTGGGGCCCCGGAGTAGCTGTGCGGCCTGTGACTACCCAGCTGAGAGCACTGCCTAGTGGATGTTGCAGGTTTGTGTATTTGTCATGAGTTTCCCAGCAGAGCCCGCGGGTCCCCGTTCTGTCATAGTTGCATCAGCTGATGGAAGGAAAGGGCCTGGAGGCAGGACTGCTTTCCCGACCCTACTCTACCAGGCTGCGCCCTCTGGCCTCCGTTTCCTCATCTGTAAAGTGAGGGGTGGACTAGATGGTCAGTAAGCTGCTCTCACGTTGCTCTTTGGTGCGCCTGTGGGAGCTGTAAGTCTGCTGCTTGCTGGGGTGGCCCTGTGTGGGCTGCCAGCTCCACCCTCTGCTGGGTCTGCTCTTGATTCCATGTCTGGTCTCCAAGGAGCAGGAGCCCCACTGGTGAGCAGAGGCCCTCTGAGCCAGGACCAAGGACAGCATGGCTACGGCTGCGCCGCTGCGCAGCCTGGAGGAGGAGGTGACCTGCTCCATCTGCCTGGATTACCTGCGGGACCCGGTGACCATCGACTGTGGCCATGTCTTCTGCCGCAGCTGCACCGCCGACATCCGCCCTGCCTCGGGGGGCCGCCCTGTCTGCCCCCTCTGCAAGAAGCCTTTTAAGAAGGAGAATATCCGCCCCGTGTGGCAGCTGGCCAGCCTAGTGGAGAACATCGAACGGCTGAAGGTGGACAAGGGCAGGCAGCCGGGGGATGCAGCCCGGGAGCAGCAGGACGCGAGGCTGTGCGAGCGGCACCGGGAGAAGCTGCACTATTATTGCGAGGATGATGGGCAGCTCCTGTGCGTGCTGTGCCGGGAGTCCCGGGAGCACAGGCCCCACATGGCCGTGCTGCTGGAGAAGGCCGCCCAGCCCCACAGGGTAAGCCCTCACCACATGGCACTGCCTACCTGGAGGCCGGCCTGGCCCACAGCCACTGCAGGCTTCTTGCCGGCCCAGGGCTCAGCCTGAGTCCACCCCGCTGCCCCAGCCCAGAGCGTCCACCTGTCCCCATTGCTTGTCTTTCTGCAGGAAAAAATCCTGAACCACCTGAGTATTCTAAGGAGAGACAGAGACAAAATTCAGGGCTGTCAGGCGAAGGGAGAAGCTGATATCCTGGCTGCGCTGGTAAGTGAGGCTGTGAGAGGAAGCCTGAGGCTGTGGCCTGGCAGCGGGCACTCTGGGCTGGTCAAGGAGCAAGCCAGCCTGCCCAGCATCTCTGGCCTCAGCCTGCTTCCTGATCTGAGGGGATTGCCTAGATGTCAGCTAAGGTCCCTCCTCTGTGACTCACCTCAGCTGTGGGGCCACCTCTGGTCACTGCTTCTCTTCTGTGAGGGCGAGCCAGGGTGCGGGGACCACGAAAGGCTGGCTCTGCTCTCCCTTTCAGAGGAGAGACGTGGTTGCTGCGGCAGTGGGGCCAGTGGGCTGGAAGGAGGGCCCTGGCCTGGGACTAGAAGAAGGGCGGGCTGAGGGTGCCGGTGGGCCACCCCCACCGCCATGACAGGCAGCACCTGTGCGCTTCGGTAGACATGGTGTCAGGAGGAAAACTGAGAGGCGGGTTCCAGTTTTCTCTGGGAAGTGGGCATTGCAGGGATGTTGGGGCCAGGCCTGCTGTGAGTCACTGGGCCCTGGGAGAGGGAGAGAGTGAGGCAGGAGACACAGCTCAAGTTCAAGGAGCACCTCCAGGCCCTGGTGTGTGTGGATGCAGCCCACCCTCAGTCAGCGGGCACAAGGACACTGACCAGATCCCCGCCTGGACTTGCAGTGAGATTCGGGGGCAGGCAAGGTCATGGTCCCTGAGCACAGACATTGCGCAGACTTGCTGAGGTCACTGGTGCGGCCCTGCGTGCAGGGCCCGGTGCTGGAGTGAGGGTTGGTCGGCTTGGAGGAGAGCAGTCAGCGAGCTTCCTGGAAGAGGTGGCGGCAGAGACTAGTGTTCAGGAGGCCCTAGAACATACTGTTCTCCTGGAACCGGTAACAGTCTGAGCAGGCAGGCAGAGTTCCAGTCCTCAGGTCCTGCTTCGGGCTTGGTGGACTGCTCTGTGACTGACTGACTTCTTTGAGGAGGGAGGTTGGCCCAGGGATGCGTGAAAGGCCCCCAGCCTGAGCTTGGGATTTGTGGGTGGGAAGAAGAGCCACCTGGCGCCACTTACACTAGATCCTGCAGGGATTTTCCACTGCCAGGCAGAGGCGTCACCCTTGCCCTTCCTACCCCACAGCAGAAACTCCGGGAGCAGAGGCAGCACGTCGTGGCCGAGTTTGCACAGGGCCACCAGTTCCTTCGGGAGCGGGAGCAGCACCTGCTGGACCAGCTGACCAGGCTGGAGCAGGAGCTCGCCGAGGGCAGGGAGAAGTGCCAGGCCAGGGGCAGCGGGGAGCTGGCCCGGCTGGCGCTGGTCATCTCCGAGCTGGAGGGCAAGGCCCAGCAGCCGGCTGCAGAGCTCATGCAGGTGAGAAGCCTTCCCAGGGCAGGGCCGGGCACCAGGGCCGGGCACAGGGCCACAGGCCCTGTCCTGCTACGGGCTTGTAGGACCTTGGGGGCCTCGGCTTTCTTCTCTGAAAGAAAGCTCTGCCCACTCATTCCAGTAACCCTGCTCTACCCACTCATTCCAGTGGTTGCTTGAGCATAAAGTGCGATTGCCGGGTTCTTTCTCAGCATCTACCCGGGTTCAAAGAATCTGGAGAAGGGGCTGTGCATAAATGAATGAGAGAGACTAGACAAGAAATATGAATTTGGAAGGCATTTTGGAGGGCCAGACGGAAACTTAGTTCTAGTGACTAAGCTCTCTGAATCTCCGGACCCCTGGCTTTTTATTAACACATTTTGCTTGTAGCAAAGAAGATGTACATATCAAAGGTAAGGTTTGGTAAACAATAAAGGATTATCAGGTTAGGGGGAACTGCCCTCAGCTGTCTGGCAGCAGGCAATAACATGCAAATCTTCAGCCCTGCTAAAGCCCCAAGGTTCATCAGTCTTTTGATGAACTTCTTGCATAATTATGACCTGCTGGAATTAGCCTCCAGCATGCGATAGCTGGCATGGTGTCACTTCAAAAAGTAAATTTTCTATGAAGTTTAAAAATATTGAGATGGAGGGGAAGGTTACTAGTATTTTTATTGCTATCTTCCATACTCATCACTAGCATCATGAGCCTGTCTTCCGACAAGTCTCACGCCCTGGCAGAGACTCGTCCATGGAAGCTCTTTGTGGCTCTAGAGCTGAAGCTGTGAAAGCTGGGGTAGGGCGGTCACGGCAGAGAGGGCCGGAGGGTCAGTGTGGGTGAGTTTTTCTCTGGGACTCGGAGCCACTGCAGGGCAGAGATGGACACAGGTGAGTTGCCTCTGGAATGCTTCCTGATGCTGAGAAAGGAGGAGGCCTGGACCGGAGGACAGACATGTGGCCAAGCTGAAATGGCTCCACAAGTCCAAACTCCGAGCCTCCCAGAGGAGTCGGTCCTGCAGGCAGGGCTCAGCGCCGTGGGGACTCGCCCCTCCCTCTGTTCTCGTGTGCCAGGGAGGCCGATATGGCGGTCCCTCCCCTTGCGTGGTTGGGGTGGCTGGGCCTGTGTCGGCCTTAGAGATGCTGTTCCAGGCCAGTGGCAGGCAAACCGGTAGCTGGCGGAGAGGGCAGGGCACATTCTCGGTGTCTGGGCCAGCATGGACCTGGGCGGCAGAGGCTTCGCCCTCTCCATCCTCGTGAATGCAGGACTCGGGACTGGCAGGGCTTTAGTCCTTCAGTGCAGCCCGCACATGGCCGCTGAGGGCCAGAGAGCTCCCGCCCGGTGCCTCACTCCCAGCCTCTGTGCTCTCGTGCTTTTCTCTCCTGTAACCAGTGTGTGTCTCTGGCTCCGCCCTTTTCTACAGATATCATTCTGTTGCCTCAAATTGCTCTCAGACTCTGGCTGGGTCACTTGCTGCCTCTCCCCTCCCCGTGTCATCTCCTTCCCCTTCAGGGATGAGCATCCTTCCTTCCCCACGGCCACCACTGGCCCGTGCACTGTGCATGGAGCAGAGGGTGCTGGGTGCTGGTGGGCCGACCTGCAGTTGCGTGTGCCCTGGGGGTGCTCACCACTTCACCCACAGGAGCTGTGAGGGCAGCGGAGGCCCAGCCTTCAGGGCCCCCAAGAGCCTCAGATTGAAGCCTTGCCTGGGGTTGGGGCGGGCAGAGAGTTGGGCGTCTGCTTCAAGCCGGTGTAGGAAATAGAATGCAGGGTGTTGTCTATGTTTGTTTAGATTTTGCTCGTCCGCCAACCCCTTAGTTGTCATACTTCCCAGGGTTATTTGACCGCCAGTGGGCAGGAAGCCTGAGGTGCTGCAGAACGGGAGCTGGTGCACAGGTCTGCTGGGGGCACGTGGGTGACAGGAAGCAGCAGACTAAAGGTGCACAACAGGCTTTTGACCAGGGGACAGAAAAGGAAAGGAAGCTCTCTGGACTGGGGACCTCATGACGGTGCTAAAGGGGGAAAGGGAGAGGAGTGGCTGGAAGGCGCCGACGTCCTCTCCGTCCAGCCCTGGGCAGACCTCTGTGGTGCCCACTGCGGGTTGCCTTCCTTGCCCGGGAAGAGCCCTTTGCGATGCTCTCGTCAGCACCCAGGCCTTTGCTCAGCCGGGTGGGCCGCGCATGCTGCCTGCCTCACCACCTATCGTGGGAGGCCTGTTTGTGGCTGCAGGTGGCCTGCACCGCCAGGTCCCCTCTGTGTCCTTGGGGAGGAGGGTTCCTGCACTGGTGTCCAGTCCCACCCTCTCCGGACACTCAGCACCTTTATCCCTTAAGCGGCTCCCACTGCCCATCCGTTTGCCCTTTTGCACCACATCCTTTTGCAGACTTGGCACTCACTGCCTCAGACTTGCCGCCCAGCCCTCCAGCTGCTTGGACTTCCTGTTTTGAGGAAGGATTGGCTAGAAACGCAGCGGGGTCTGGTAGCTGCTTCCTGGTGAGGACAGGTGTAGCTCTGACCTCTTTCGTGACCTTCCCTGCAGCAGACCCGCTGCCTCCCCAGACGTTCTGGACATTCAGCAGTAGCCACAACCGCCCATGCATTTGGTCCCCAAACCTCTGCCCTCCCAGGCCCCTCTGCTCTTCCTCCTGCCCATGGCTCCCTGGCACGCCTCAGGTGATCCCGTAATGTAAAGCTTTGTGGTGTTGACCGCTGGTCTCTTCCCCTGCAGGTCCGCTCTAACGGGGAGAGATGGGCAGCTCTTTCACTGCTGTAACCCAGGCTGCTAGAGCAGGGCCTGGCATGTATGAGGCGCTTAGGATTTGTGAATGAGTGAAATGAAGGCAAAACATAATGTAGACTGCTGCGGAGGCTCTAGACCAGGGGTGGGCAAACTTTTTGACTCGAGGGCCACAATGGGTTCTTAAACTGGACCGGAGGGCCGGAACAAAAGCATGGATGGAGTGTTTGTGTGAACTAATATAAATTCAAAGTAAAGGAGCGGAGGGGAGACCAAGAGAACCGGATAGAACAGCCGGATCTGGCCCGCGGGCCGTAGTTTGCCCACGGCTGCTCTAGACTCACAAGGGAATAACCAGCACCTCACAAGAACCCCTCGCCTTCCATCCTCTCTCTGTCACCCACAGCAGCCCGGTCTCCCTCCTCCAGCCACGGCCCGCCCGTCGTGCTCTGTTGGCCTGCCTCAGACATACCTGGGTCCCTGTCTCCCCTGCCACGGTGGCTCCGACCCATTGCCATCTCCCCCTGGTCCACAGCAGCAGCTTCCAGGCAGCCCCCAAGTTCACGCGGCCTCCCTCGGCTATGCTCAGGACGGCCACGTGGTGGGTGGCGGGGGCTCTGGCCAGCGACTGTGTCACACTCCAGTGCCGGGACTAGACTGAACAAGGTCGTTTGTCTCTGTCTCTCAGGAGCCGTTCCGTGTGGGGGGCCTGGGCTGTCAGGGGGCTGTGAGTTCATCAGAGCTGGTGACTTCCTCTGGTTCCACTCACTTCAAGGGACCTTGTCCTCAGCTGTGTTGTCAAAGTGGGGCTCGCCACCTAAATATTCAGAAGTCAGCCAAGGGAAAGCGGAAGCAGAAAGCAACTTCCTTTTTGTAAAGGACATGACCCCAAAGTTGTAGTCATTGCTTCCCTTTACGTCTCATGGCTGGAGCTTAGTCTCATGACCAGACCTGATTACAAGGGACTATGGGAAATGGAGTTTTTTGCTGGGTTCTATTATTAAAAGGAAGAAGGAGAGAATGGATCCTGGAGTCACAGCCACATGAAAGCTCCCCTTCCTGAAACCCGGGGTGGTGTATTGCTATCCGTGGAACGAAGTTTAAACTCCCTGCTGTTCCTGTTCAGCCTGCATGGCCTGGCCCTGCCTCCCTCGCCGTCCCTTCCCACCTTCCCACCTTCACCTGGCCAGCACCTCCCACTTCCAGTCTGCACCGGGTGCTGTCACCGCAGGGAAGCCGGCCCTGCCCGGCTGCCCCAGTTGCTCTCATTATTTTGTTTCCCTTTTACCCAATACTCCACCAGAACCGCATAAGGAAGGGCCCGCGTCCATCTGTGATGTGCTGGCGCAGGTGAGTGAGGTCCGACTCGCTGATCCTGTGCTTTCTTCCCTTCCAGGATACCAGGGACTTCTTGAGCAGGTAACAGAGCTTCTTCGCTGGAGTGTGCCTTGCCCTGCCCATGCCCGTACTGCTCAACTTTTCCTTGACCTTGAGCCATTTGAATGAATGGGGAGTGAAACGTTACCAAAGGTGCCCACACCCATGGTTCCTCCTGGGAAGCAAGAACCACCTGAACCTGAGTCTCACTGTCCACAGAGCAAGCTCTCTGTGGCGCCCCCCCTCGGCCTGCTCTCCTTGTCTGGGATGGTCAGGTGGCGAGGGGAGAGGTGGCTCCGGGAGCTGAAGGGCTCTGGGGTTGAGTCTGCTGACACTCGCAGCTCTGTCTCTGGCCTGTTCCTCTGTCTGCGGGGGGATCCTGTTCCTCCCCCTTCAGGCTTGTTCTGAGGGTTGAGAGGAATGCAAGAGCAGCTGAGGTTACATCTCCTCTCCTCAGGTACCCACGGAAGAAGTTCTGGCTTGGGAAACCTATTGCTCGGGTGGTGAAGAAAAGGACAGGAGAATTCTCAGATAAACTCTTGTCTCTGCAGCGAGGCCTGCGCGAATTCCAGGGTAAGGCTGGGGAGCGCCTGGGGCGAGAGCAGGGGCTGGGCTGGACTTGGGGAGGGTCCTGCTCTCGGGGCTCCGAGGCTGTGTCGAGGAGCAGTGAGCATGGTGCTGGGCCTGTGGGCCATCGCTGTCCTTCTCTTCTCCGCAGGGAAGCTGCTGAGAGACTTGGAATATAAGACGGGTGAGTGTCCAGCAGGTGGTTACCCCGGAGATGGTGGCTGCCCCCTGCCGGAGTCCCCTCATGCCACAGGGAGAATCTTCCAGCGGCAGAGCTCAAGCCCCACTTCATCTCTGACCACTGTCTGCTCTCCGCTGCAGTGCAGGCTCCACGACACTGTCTGGCCTTCTCCGCCCCGTGTCCGTGTCTGGGTTTTCCAGCCTCACAGGGCCTGCCGCCAGTCCCTTCCCTGACTCACATTCTTCTCATCGGCCTGATCACATGCTTCCGTATTCGGAGCCCACTTGGAGGGCAGCCTAGGCCAGGGCGTGCCCTGCGTGCGGGACACGGTGTGACTGGCCCCTGGGGTGGTGCAGTGTGGCAGCCCTGCCATGAACACCACTGGTGACACTGTTACTCCACCTCTGTTCCCACAGTGAGTGTCACCTTGGACCCGCAGTCAGCCAGCGGGTACCTGCTGCTGTCGGAGGACTGCAAGTGTGTGACCTACAACAGCGGCTTATACCACTGCACTTACCTGCACCCCCAGCAGTTTGACTGTGAGCCGGGGGTGCTGGGCAGCAAGGGCTTCACCTGGGGCAGGGTCTACTGGGAAGTGGAGGTGGAGAGGGAGGGCTGGTCCGAGGATGAAGAGGACGGGGACGAGGAGGAAGAGGGGGAAGAGGAGGAGGAAGAGGAGGCTGGCTATGGAGATGGATACGACAACTGGGAAACAGATGAGGATGAGGAATCATTGGGAGACGAAGAGGAGGAAGAGGAGGAAGAAGAAGAGGAGGAAGTTCTGGAAAGCTGCATGGTGGGCGTGGCCAGAGACTCTGTGAGGAGGAAGGGAGACCTCTCCCTGCGGCCGGAGGACGGGGTGTGGGCGCTGCGCCTCTCCTCCGCGGGCATCTGGGCCAACACGGACCCTGAGGCCGAGCTCTTCCCGGCAGCGCGGCCCCGGAGAGTGGGCATCGCCCTGGATTACGAAGGGGGCACCGTGACTTTCACCAATGCCGAGTCGCAGGAGCTGCTTCACACCTTCACGGCCACTTTCACTCGGCGCCTGGTCCCCTTCTTGTGGCTGAAGTGGCCTGGAACACGTCTCCTGCTGAGACCCTGAGCCCCTGCTGCCTGCCCTGGCCCCCACCTCGTGGGTCTCCTCTGGAATTCCAGGACTGAAGGCGGAAGGAGATGCCTGGCCCAGCGCCTGAAGGAGGGAAAGGAGGGACCCCACGGCCACTGCTGCTCCACCCACACTGCAGGGCCCCTCTTCTCCCACCTCGCCTCCGGGGTTCTGTGCAAACTTCCAACCTGGCTCCTCCCCCTCCCTCCTGTGGCCTTTGACCCAGCCCTGCACTGTCCTTGCCAAGTAAGAGGCCAGGCAGCACTTTCTTGCCCAGCGTAGCATTTCATGCCACATGTCCTTGGGAAAGACTAGTGGACTGTCCCACCCCGGCCACTGCTGTCCCCAGATCTCATAGCTTCCCCTCATCCCGGCCACTCTGCTGCCTTCCCTGACACTTACAGAGCTGCCCCGACGCAGAATGAAACATCTAGGAAAAGGCTGCAAACGGACGAAAGGAAAGCCAGCGAGGCCTCCCTGGCATTGGAGTCGTGTCGAGGGCAGAGATCACGCTCTTCAGAGACCAGGGCTGTGCGTGTGCGGTCCAGACGGTGGAGGTGGGGCTCCTGCAGCCACGGGGGTCTTGGGGATGGTCTACATACCTTGGCTTTGGGATGACAGTTGTAACCAGTGATCAGTAAGTGACCTCCTGGGTTGGTCCTGGTGAGGAGAGTTTGTAAACACCCAGGATGTCTTGCTCTTCGTGGTCCATCTGGAAGCACAGGGCGAACATCCCCTCGAGCAGAGCCTCCCCGCCGCAGGGCTGGACCAGCTTCTCCAGTGGGGCACTCGGCTCCCACACCGCACCCATCCTCCGGGCGCAGGCTGGGGAGAGCAGGCAGTGGGTGTCCACAGGCCTACGTGCCTATATGTCACGAGAGGAATTAAAGCAAATCTGCCCACAGGCCCAGCCTCTGTCCAGGCCCCATAGTGCCCACAAGCTCCCTGCTCCAGCCAGATCACCTCGCAGCTGCCCTTCCTTGGCGGGCACTCTGCCTGCCCTGCCCTGAGCGGCTGCCCCCCACCTCTGGACCACAATGCCCCCTTCGCCAGCACACCCTCCATGCCACATGCTCCCTCTATCACGCACGTCTGACTTATGTCTAGTTCTGTAAGCTCTTGGAGGGCGGGCACCATAGCTTGTATTTCTCTTGTATTCTCCATGGCACCTAGTGCAGTGCTACGCAGAGTAGGTGCTCAATAAAACCTTGTTGGACAGCTGGGTTCCAGTGAGTTTCATTACAACTCAGATGCTCAGGGCCTTCTCTGTCTGAACACAAAGGTTCCTTTGGCAGCAGTGGCTCAGCTTCCACTGGAGCCTTCAGAACTCAGGCTTTGCTGTCTGTCCTTCACACGCGTTGTCACGGCTGGAAAGACCCCAGGGGACCCAGGCCAGTCAACATGGGTCCAGCATGTGCACAGGACGAGGCTCCCTGGGAAGTGTGTCATTCCCCCAGCACCCCCAGATCCTTCTATGGAGAGTAAGCAGTGCCCCAAAGGATTCTAGTTGCAGCCTGACATCAACTGACTGGCCATTTCCTTGTTCTGAGTTTTTCTTGTTGCCATGTTAGAGCGAAGGGGCCACACGTGTGTGCCTGAGACTCGCTGCTCAAACAGCATACTTCCTGCTGGGACTTTCGTTGCTGACTTATTCATGCTTTTTTATTTATTTCTCTTCTAAATACATATATGCAAAATGTGTCAATTGTTAGAAATGAGGCATGTATACCAATTAAAAGGCCCATTAATCCGCCCTGGCCGGTTTGGTTCAGTGGATAGAGCATTGCCCTGCATACTGAGGAGTCCCAGGTTTGATTCAAGTCAAGGGCATGTGCCTTGGTTGCGGGCACATCTCCAGTGGGGGGTGTGCAGGAGGCAGCTGATCGATGTTTCTCATGGATGTTTCTAACTATCCCTCTCCCTCCCTCTCTGAAAAAAAAAAAATCAGCAAAATACATTTTAAAAAATAAAAGGCTCATTAATCCACATTTGAATCCTGGTAGACAAATTACTAGCATATTGGATATTTAAATTTATTTTGTTGATTGATGTGGATTGCTCTCTAAAGTGCTCTATTAATCTATTGTTTATGGAATAATTTCATAATTCTCAAAATGCCTTTTATCCTTGGAAAGAATTTTTGTATAAGATTTCTGAAACTTTTTAAGGTGATCATTGTATAATTAAAAACTAAGTTATTAAATAAGGAACATTTCCATTTGAACAATATATTAATGCTTTCAGGTTATTTTTGCTTTAATGAGTTTTATGAGCATCATACTTCCAAAATAAACTGGAAAAGATAAATAAGTTTCAGCATAAAAGACCCTTGCAAAATAATAAAAGTGTTCCCTGTACTAACGTACCACCTTAGTGTAGAAATTTGCCAGTAAGAGTTATTCAACAAATTCTTTTGAAACTTTGAATTTTTTATATTCATGTTTTCAAAGTTGTCTTTTATGAATTAATAGCTGCACATGTAGTAACACATATCTGCAATACTATTGCAGAAGACAGCCCCGTCCCGTTGCTCTTCCACAGGCAGTTCATCCTTGCAGCAGACTATGTTGGTGCTGACCTTCATTTTTTTCCAGGTGACATGAGTTTGGGGTCTTACCCTCTGTTTCCACTTGGGAGGGTAGATGGAGCTCGGTTCCTGTCACCACATACACCCCACCCTTCATCACAGACGTGCTCAGTAGGCTCTTCATTATGTCTAAAAACCACACCTGTACAAACTTTGTCTTTCTGGAGTTAGTTGCTTTGTCCCTTCTTTGCTTGCCTCCCAAACATTGTCACCAGGTGTGCAATCTGGAGATGTGTGTCCTCAGGTGCCCTGAACACTTGGTTCCCTTGATGTGTTGCCTTTTAGCCTCACCACGCATCTGCAGCTTCACAGCTCTCCATTCACTCTCCGGTTGGGAGTCCTGGGTTGATTCTATTTCTTTACTCCATGTTTTCTCTCCTTTTAAAATTTTTATTATTTTTATTTTATGTAAACATTTTTTTTGTTGAGACTTCCAGATGTGTCCCATTTCCTCCCCCTTTGCCCACCTCCACCCGGCCCCTGTCCCGCCTTGGCCCTCCACACACTATTGTCTGTGTCCATGGGCTATGTAAAAAATGTATTATTACTAGAGTGCACAAAATCGTGCGTGGGTAGGGTCCCTAGGCCTAGCCTGTGATCAGGGCCATCTTCTGCCTGTTCGCCAGTCCCCAGTCCCGCCCTGCCGCCAACACCCACCCCAGTTACCCGTTTGCCATCTGGCGATGTATCAGAGTCTGTGGGCCAGAGGGAGGGACCAAGAGGTCTGCCTTCCGCCTCCTCGCCAGTCCTCAGTCATGCCCTGCCGCCACCCACCCTGGTTCCCCATTGGCCATCCAACGATCCGAGCCTGTGGGCTGGGGGGAGGGACCGAGAGGTGGTCAGTGCTCCTCATAGTGACTGGTTGATCGGTCATTCTGGTCATTATGCCATTATGGTCGCTGGCCTTTTATTATATAGGATTGATATTTAGAGAGGGAGGAAGGGAGAGGGAGAGAAATATTCATGAGAGAGAAACATAGATTGGCTGCCTACTGCACACACCTTACTGGGGATCGAGCCCACAGCCTGTGCCCTGATTGGGAGTTGAACTGGTGACCTCTTGGTACATGGGACTACGCTCAACCAACTGACCCACACTGGCCAGGCAATGCCTACATGTTCTTTAGCTAACCTTTCACCTCTCTCCTGTCCCCCCCATCCCCTCTGACATTTGTCAGTCTTCCATGTGTCCATACCTCTGGTTCTATTTTGTCAGTTTATTTTTTTCATTAGATTCCACATTTAGTGAAATCATATAGTATTTGTCTTTATCTGACTGCCTTATTTCACGTAGCATAATACTCTCCAGATCCATCCATACTGCCTCAAAGGGTATGAACTCGTTCCTACTTTATGGCGCAGAGTATTGTATTGTGTAAATGTACCATAGCTTTTTTTTTTTTTAATATATATTTTATTGATTTTTTACAGGGAGGGAGGGAGAGGGACAGAGAGTTAGAAACATCGATAGAGAAACATTGATCAGCTGCCCCCTGCACACCTCCTACTGGGGATGTGCCTGCAACCAAGGTACATGCCCTTGACCGGAATTGAACCTGGGACCTTTCAGTCCGCAGGCCGATGCTCTATCCACTGAGCCAAACCGATTAGGGCTGTACCACAGCTTTTTTATTCACTCATCTACTGATGGGCACTTGGGCTGTTTCCAGATCTTGACTATTATAAATATATGAAACATAGGAGTTCATATATTATTTCTGACTACTGTTTTGGGATTCTTAGGATATAATCCCAGAAGCAGGATCACTGGGTCAAAACGCAGTTCGTTTTTTATTTATTGAGGGAACTCCATACTGTTTTCCATAATGGTTACACCAGTCTGCATTCCCACAGGCAGTGTACTAGGGTTCCCTTTTCTCCACATCCTCACCAGCACTTGTCATTTGTTGATTTGTTGATGGTAGCCATTCTGACAGGTGTGAGGTGATACCTTATTGTCATTTTAATTTGAATCTCTCTGATGATTAGTGACTTTGAGCTTTTTTTCATATGTCTCTTGGCCTTCTGTATGTCCACTTTGGAGAAGTGTCTATTTAGGTCTTTGCCCATTTTTTAATTGGATTGTTTGTCCTTTATTAAGTTGTATGAGTTCCTTATATATTTTGGATATTAACCCTTTATCAGATGTATCATTGCCAAATATGTTCTCCCATGCAATGGACTCCATTTTCATTTTTTTTAAAAATATGTTTTATTGATTATTTACAGAGAGGAAGGGAGAGGGATAGAGAGTTAGAAACATCGATGGGAGAGAAACATCGATCAGCTGCCTCCTGCACACCTCCTACTGGGGATGTGGCCGCAACCAAGGTACATGCCCTTGACTGGAATCGAACCTGGGACCCTTCAGTCTGCAGGCCGACGCTCTATCCACTGAGCCAAACCGGTCAGGGCTCCATTTTCATTTTGTTGATGGTTTCTTTTGCTGTGCAGAAGCTTTTTATTTTGATGTAGTCCCATTTGTTTTTTTCCCCTTAATTTCCTTTGCCCCAGGATATGTATCCATAAACATATTGCTATGAGAGATGTCTGAGATTTTGCTGCCTCTGCTTTCTTCTAGGATTTTTATGGTTTCTCAATTTACACTTAAGTCTTTTATCCCCTTTGAGTTTATTTTTGTGTATGGTGTAAGTTGATAGCCTAGTTTCATTTTTTTTGGCATGTATCTGTCCAATTTTCCCAACACCATTTATTGAAGAGACTGTCTTGACTCCATTGTATGCTCTTACCTCCTTTGTTAAATACTAATTGAGCGTAATGGCTTGGGTCGATTTCTGAGTTCTCTGTTCTGTTCCATTGATCTATATACCTGTTCTTGTGCCAGTACCAGGCTGTTTTGATTACGGTGGCTTTGTAGTATAATTTGATATCTGGTATTGTGATTCCTCCTACTTTTTTCTTCGTCTTTAAGATTGCTGCGGCTTTTCAAGGTCTTTTTCAGCTCCATATAATTTGTTCTAGATCTATGAAATAAGCTGTTGGTATTTTAATAGGGATTGCATTGAATCTGTAGATTGCCTGGGGTAATATGTACATATTAATGATGTTAATTCTACCAACCCATGAACACTGAATATTCTTCCACTAGTTTATATCTTTCTATATCTCTTTTTTCAACATACTGTAGTATTCTGAGTATAAGTCTTTTGCCTCCTTGGTTTATTCCTTAGTATCTTAATTTTTGTTGTTGTAATGGTAAATGAAATAGTTTAGTTTCTCTTTCTGAGAATTCATTATTGGTGTATAAAAAAGCCATTGATGCCCCTAGCTCCATGGTCAGCAAACTGTGCCTCGTGAGCCACATGCGGCTCTTTGGCCCCTTGAGTGTGGCTCTTCCACAGAATAACACGGCCTGGTCGAGTCTATTTTGAAGAAGTGGCATCAGAAGAAGTTTAAGTTTAAAAAATTGGGCTCGCAAAAGTAATTTCAATCATTGTACTGTTGATATTTGGCTCTGTTGACTAATGAGTTTGCCGACCACTGGGTTAGGGTTAGGGCAGCCATGGGCAAACTACGGCCCGCGGGCCGGATCCGGCCCATTCGGCTGTTCTATCCGGCCTGTGGAGCCGAAAGAGCGGAGGGTTCTCTTGCTCTCCCCTCCGCTCCTTTACTTTGAATTTATATTAGTTCACACAAACACTCCATCCATGCTTTTGTTCCGGCCCTCTGGTCCAGTTTAAGAACCCATTGTGGCCCTCGAGTCAAAAAGTTTGCCCACCCCTGGGTTAGGGTTAGGGTTTCTGACTAATCAGATCAGGCAGACTCAAAACCTCCAAAGACTGACTGCCTGCAGACTTATTTGATTCTGTCTTGAGTAGCCCTCAGGCAATTGTCCACAGGTGTGGTGAGTTTTTCCAACAGGGTTGGGTAATTGCTTCTGCCTAGAGCAGTGTAAGGTATTTTTAATACATTGCTGGATTAGATTTGCTAATATTATATTGAGGATTTTAGCATCTATGTTCATCAGGGATATTGGCCTGTTTCTTTCTTTGTAGTGTCTTTATCTGGGTTTGGGATTAGGATAATGTTGGCCTCATAAAAAGAGCTTAGTAGTGTTCATTCCTCTTTTTTTTTTTTTTTTTAATAGTTTGAGGAGTATAGGTGGTTAGTTCTTTGAATGTTTAAGTAAAACTCCCCTGTGAAGCCATCCAAGCCTTGATTTTTGTTTGATGGTAGTTTTTTTTATTACTGCTTCTATTTCATCAGTTGTTATTGGCCTATTCCAGTTTTAAGATTCTTCCTGATTCAGTTTTGGGAGATTGTATTTTTCTAGGAATTTGTCCATTTCATGCACATTGTCCAGCTTGTTGTCCATAGTATTTCCTTACAATCCTTTGTATTTCTGTGGTGTCAGTGGTTACTTCTCCACTTTCGTTTTTTATTTTATTTGGTTCTTCTCTCTTTGTGTCTTGATGAGCCTGGCTAATGGTTCATCTATCTTGTTTATCATTTCAAAGAACAAGCTCTTGATTTCATTGATTTTTTAAATATTGTTCTTTTTAGTCTCCATGCCATTTATTTCTGCTCTAATCTTTATTATTTCCTTCCTTCTACTTACTCTGGGCTTTTCTTGTTATTCTCTTTCTAATTCTTTAAGTTGTAGGGTTAAATAGTTGATTGCTGATTTTTCTTGTGTGTGTGTTTTTTTGTTTGTTTGTTTGTTTTTTTGTTTTTTTGTTTTTTTGTTTTTTTTTTTTTTGAGGTAGGCCTGTAGTGCTATGAACTTCCCTCTCAGGACTACTTTTGCTGTCTCCCAGATATTTTGGGTTGTTGTGGCTTCATTTCTATTTGTTTCCAGAAAGTCTTTGATTTCTTTTTTGATCTCATTGGTAATCCATTCATTGTTTAATAACATGCTATTTAGCCTTCATGAGTTTGAATGTTTTGGGGTGTTTTTACTGTGGTTGATTTCTAATTTCATTCCACTGTGATCTGAGAAGATGGTTGATATGATTTCAATTTTCTTGAACTTGTAGAGACTTGTTTTGTGTCCTAACATGTGGTCTATCTTTGTGAATGACCTATGTTCACTTGAAAAGAATGTATATTCTGCAGCTTTGGGGTGAAATGTACTATAAATGTCAATGAAATCCATCTAATACAGTATGTCTTTTACAGTCACTGTCCTTGTTAATTTTTTGTCTGGAAGATATATCCAGCGAAGTCAGCGAAGTGTTAAAGTCTATGACTGTATTGTGTCGATCTCTTCCTTAACGTCCTCTAAAGTTTTTTTTTTTTTTTTTTTTTATTTAGGTGCTCCTATATTGGGTGCATATATGTTTATCAGGGTTATATCCTCTTGGATCAATACCTTTAGTATTTTGTAGTTATCTTTGTTGTCTCTTGTGATGGCCTTCATTTTGAAGTCTATTTTGTCAGACATTAGTATTGCTACCCCAGTGTTACTGTTTTTTTTTTTTCTTTTCCATTTGCATGGAAATATTTTTTCATCCCTTCACTCTCCCCTTGTGTGAGTCTTTTGTGCTGAGGTGGGTCTCTTGTAGACAGCATATATTTGGGTCATGTTTTTATATCCATTCAGTTGCCCTAGGTCTTTTGACTACAGTAGTTAATTCATTTGTATTTAAGGTTATTCTTGATAGGTACTTAAATTGCTATTTTAATTCTGTATGCCTACATTTCTATGTTGTTCTCATTACAGCAGTCCCTTTAGCATTTCTTGTAATGCTGCCTTGGTGGTGATGAACTCCTTTAGCCTTTTTTTTTTTTTTTTTTTTTTGGTCTGGGAAGCTCTTTATTTCACCACTTATTTTGAATGATAGCCTTGCTGGATATAGTAATCTTGGTCTCAGATCCTGCTTTCTCTTAGCTTGAGTACTTCATGCCATTCCCTTTTGGTCTGTAGAGTTTCTGGTGGGAAATCAGATGCCAGCCTTATGGGAGCTCCTTTGTGGGTAACAGTTTGCTTTTCTCTTGCTGCCTTTAATATTCTCTCTTTGTCTTTAATTTTTGGCATTTTAATTATGATGTGTGGGCCTGTTTGGGTTCTTCTTGCTTGGGGTTCTCTATGCTTCCTGAACTTGTGTGACTTTTTCCTTCACCAGGTTAGGGAAGTTTTCTGCCATTATTTCTTCAAACACATTCTCTATCCCTTTCTCCCTTTCTGCCTCTTCTAGAACCCCTACTATGTGAATATTGTTACGTTTCATGTTGTCCCACAGCTCCCTTAAGCCACCCTCCTGCTTTACTTGTTTTTCTTTTTGGTTCTCTGATTGAGTGATTTTTTTTCTACCCTCTCTTCTATTTCACTTATCTGACCCTCAGCCTCCCCCAATCTGCTGTGTGTTCCTTCCTACGTGTTCTTTATTTGTGCTATGTTGTTCTTTATTTCCATTTTCATAGTTACTATATCTTCTCTCATGCTGTTGAGCATCTTTACCATCATTATTCTGAACTCTATATCAGATAAATTTCTTATCTCCATTTCATTTGTCTCTTCTTCAGGAGAATTCTCTTGTTCTTTCATTTGGGGGTTGTTGTTTTTTTTTTTATCTCATTTTGGCTGCCTGTTTGGGTTTGTGACTATGTATCAGGTAGATCTGCTATGCCTCTCAATCTCTAGTGCAGGACAGTGTCAAACACTGTTTCTGACTAATTAGATCAGGCAGATTCAAAGCCTCCAAAGACTGACTCTGCCTGCAGACTTATTTGATTCTGTCTTGAGTAGCCCTCAGGCAATCGTCCACAGGTGTGGCGGGTTTTTCCAACAGGGTGGGGTAATTGCTTCTGCCTAGAGCAGTGGTTCTCAACCTTTCTAATGCTGTGACCCTTTAATACAGTTCCTCATGTTGTGGTGACCCCCAACCATAAAATTATTTTCGTTGTTACTTCATAACTGTAATTTTGCTACTGTTAATGAATCGTAATGTAAATATCTGTTTTTTTTCTGATGGTCTTAGGTGACCCTGCTAGCGGTTCTCAACCTGTGGGTCACAGGTTGAGAACTGCTGCTGTAGAGCCTAAGACCATCGGAAAAGAAAAACCCAGATATTTACATTACGATTCATTAACAGTAGCAAAATTACAGTTATGAAGTAACAACGAAAATAATTTTATGGTTGTGGGTCACCACAACATGAGGAACTGTATTAAAGGGTTGTGGCATTAGAAAGGTTGAGAACCACTGGCCTAGAGGCTAATTGTTATTCTCAGTCTCATAATGCGCCTCAGGAACTCCCCACTGTAGGGCAAGGTGTTTTCCAATACGGTGGGTCCACTGTCTTCCCCAGGCAAAACCACCTGGATAGCAAATGTCAGTCTCTATGTGGTCTCCACTTTCCATCCTTGATTATCAGGGTTCTCTCTTGCTAATCTTCAGTTGATTATTCAGGATTTAAAAAAAATTTTTTTTTATGTAATTCCAGTTTGGTCCTGGGAGCATGTCTGTGTAGCATCCACTTACTCCACTGCCATTTTTCTGACATTTAAAAATTTGTCCCTTTGCCCATTTAAAAAGATTTATATTTAAAATATACGTATTACTGATTTTATAGAGGAAGGGAGAGGGAGAGAGAGACAGAAACATCAATGATGAGATTGAATCATCATTTGGCTGCTTCTTGCACAGCCCCTACTTGGGATCGAGCCTGCAACCCAGGCATGTGCCCTGACCAGGAATTGAACTGTGACCTCCTGGTTCATAGGTCAATGCCCAACCACTGAGCCACGTCTGCCAGGCCTGCCCATTTTTTAATTGGCTTATTTGTCATCCTGCTGTTGAGTTGTATAACTTCTTTATATATTTTGGAGATTATCCCCTTATCAGATGAATCATTGGTGAATATGGTTACATGTACAGTTGGTTCTTTTTCATTATTTTAATGGTTTCTTTTGCTGTGCAGAATCTTTTTAGTTCAATGTAGTCCCATTTTTCCCCCTGTGTTTCCATTGCCCTTGGAGATATATCTGCAAAAATATTGCTTTGAGAGATGTCTGAGATTTTACTGCCTATGTTTTCTAGGATTTTTGTGGTTTTGTGACTTCATGTAAGTCTTTTATCCATTTTTAGTTTATTCTTGTGTGTTGTGTAAATTGGAAGTCTAGTTGCATTGTTTTGCATGTTACTGTCCAATTTTCCCAACACCATTTATTAAAGAGACTGACTTTACTCCATAGGAGACTCTTGCCTCCTTTGTGAAATATTAATTGACCGTGGAGGCATAGGTTGATTTGGGGGCTCTCTGTTCTGTTCCATTGATCTATATGCCTGTTTTTGTACCAGTTCCAGTCTGTTTTGATTACAGTGGCTTTGTAATATAACTTAATATCCTACAACTTTATTCTTCCTTCTCAAGATTTCTGAGGATATTTTGTGTCTTTTGGTTTCATATAAATTTTGTAATATTTGTTCTAGATCTGTGAAATATGCCATTGGTAATTTAATAGGAATTGAGCTGGATCTATAGATTGCTTTGGGTATTATGCACATTTTAATGATGTCAATTCTTCCAATCCATGAACACAATATATACTTACAATTATTTATATCTTCCTCAATTTCTTTCTTCAATTTCCTATAGTTTTCCGAGTACAGGTCTTCTACCCACTTAGTTAAGTTTATTCCTAGGTACCTTACTTTTTGTTGCAGTAGTAAATGGGATTGTTTTCTTAGTTTCTCTTTCTGAGAGTTTGTTATTGTATACTAGAGGCCCGATGCTCAAAATTCATGCAAGAGTAGGCCTTCCTTCCCCTGGCTGCAGGCACTGGCTTCCCTCCGGCACACAGGACCTGGGCTTCCCTCGCAGCCCTGGCTTCATCTGGAAGGTTTTCCGGGAGGACATCCGGTCTAATTAGCATATTATGCTTTTATTATAGATAAATATGCCATCAATTTTCAGATATTAATTTTGTATCCTGCTAGTTGTTGAATTCATTCATTAGCTCTAGTAGTTTTTTGGTGGAGTCTTTGGGATGTCCTACATACAATATCATGTCATTTGCGAATAATGACGGTGGTACTTTCACCTTTCCATTTGGATGCCTTTTATTTCTTCTTGTCTGATGTCTGTGGTAGGATTTCCAACACTATGTTTAATAAGAGTGGTGAAAGAGGTAATTCCTGTTTTGTTCCTGTTCTTAAGGGAAACAAATGCTTTTAGTTTTTGCCCATGAGTATGATGTTGGCTGTAGCTTTTTCATACATGGCCTTTATTATGTTGAGATATGATCCCTCTAGTTCTACTTGCTGCGAGTTTTTATCATAAATGAGTGCTGGATGTTATCAAATGCTTTTTCTGCATCTATTGGTATGATAATGTGATTTTTTTTTTAAATATATTTTATTGATTTTTTTACAGAGAGGAAGGAAGAGGGATAGAGAGTTAGAAACATCGATGAGAGAGAAACATCGATCAGCTGCCTCCTGCACACCTCCCACTGGGGATGTGCCCGCAACTAAGGTACATGCCCTTGACCGGAATCGAACCTGGGACCTTTCAGTCTGCAGGCTGACGCTCTATCCACTGAGCCAAACCGGTTTTGGCGATAATGTGATTTTTATCTTTTATTTGTTTATATGATATATCACAGTTATTGATTTGTGGATATTGTGCCAGCTTTGCATCCTGGAATAAATCCCATTTGGTCATGGTGTATGAGCTTTATAATGTATTGCTAGATCTGATTTGCTAATGGTTGAGGATTTTAGCATCTATGTTCATCAGGGATATTGGCCTATAATTTTCTTTCTTTGTAGTATTGTATCTGGTTTTGAAATTAAGATAATGCTGGTCTTGTAAAAAGCATTTGTATGTCTTCCCCCCTCTTGAATATTTTGGAATAGTTTTGGAAGGATACATGTTAGTTTTTTGAGTGTTTGGTAAAATTAGCCTATAAAACCATCTGGTCCAGAACTTTTGTTTGCTGGCTAATTTTTCATTACTTGTTACTGCTCTATTCAGGTTTTGTGATTCTGCTTGATTCCGTTTTGGAAGGTTTTATGTTTCCAGGAATTTTTCCATTTTGCCCAGGTTGTCCAATTTGTTGGCAGGTAGTTGTTCGTAGTATTTTCTTACAGTCATTTGTATTTCTGTGATGCCAGTTATTCACCTCTTTCATTTCTGCTATTATTTATATGGGTCTTCTCTCAATGTTTTTTGGTGAGTCTGGCTAACGGTTCATCAATCTTGTTTATCTGTTTAAAGAACCAACTCTTGGTTTAATAGATCTTTATTATTGTTTTTTGTTTGTTTTTTTATTCTGTCATTTATACCTGCTCTGATCTTTATTATTTCCTTTCTTCTACATTCTCTGGGTTTTCTTTCTAATTCTTTTAGGTGTAGGGTCAGATTGTTTATTTGAGATTTTTCTTGCTTTTTCAGAACTGCTTTCCCTATGTCCCATAGATTTTGGGTTGTTGTGTGTTCATTTTCATTTACTTCCAGGTAGTTTTTTTTTTTTCTTCCTTGATCTTATTGGTAACCCATTCATTGTTTAATAACATGCTATTCAGCCTCCCTGTGTTTGTGTTTTTTAGTGTGGTTTTTTTATTGTAGTTGATTTCTAGTTTCATGCCATTGTGATCCAAGAAGATGCTTGATATGATTTCAATCTTCTTGAATTTGCTAAGACTTATTTTGTGTCCTACCATGTGATCTGTCTTTCAGAATGTTCCACGTGCAGTTGGGAACTGCTGCTTTAGGTTGATGTTCTGTAAATATAAATTAAATCCATCTGATCCAGGTAGCTGTTGCCTTGTTGATATTTTTGCCTGCAAGATCTACCCAGTGATGATAGTGGGTTGGTTATTCAAGTCCCCTACTATGACTGTATTGCTGCAGATCTCTCAAAGTCCACCAAGAGTTTTTTTAATATGCATGTTTAGGTGCTCCTGTATTGGTTGCATATATGTTTACAAGGATTGTATCCTCTTCTTGGATTGATCTCTTTATTATTATGTAGTGACCTTCATTTATGGCCTTTGTTTTGATGTCTATTTTGTCAGATATGAGTATCTACCCTAGTTTTTGTTTTGTTTGTGTTTCCATTTGCATGGAATTTTTTTCCATCCCTTCACTTTCAGTCTGTGTGACTGTTTTATTCTGGATTGTGTTTCCTTATCCATTTAACTACCCTATGTCTTTTGATTGGAGCACTTAAGCCATTTACATTTAAGGTTATTATTGGAAGGCATTTATTTGTTGTCACTCTTTCTTTATATCTATGGTCCTCTATATATTTCTTTTTCCTAAAGCAGACCCTTTAACATTTTTTGCAATGCTGGTTTTCTAGTAATGAGATCTTTTAGCTTTTTCTGTTGTTGTTTGTTTGTTGGTCTGGGAGGCTCTTTATTTTGCCTCTATTTTAAGTGATATCCTTGCTGGATAGAGTAGTCTTGGATGCCAGTCCTTGCTTTTCATTACTTTGAATACCTCATGCCAATCCCTTGTGGCCTGAATGTTTCTTTGGAGAAATCAGCTAACAGCTTTATGGGAACACCCATAACTGGCTGTTTCTCTCTTGCTGCCTTTGATATTCTCTCTTAGTGTTTAATCTTGCCTATTTTAAATATGATGAATCTTGATGTGGGTCACTTTCGTTTCATCTTGATTGAGACCCTTTGTGCTTGCTGAACTTTGACTTTACTCCACCAGGTTAAGGAAGTTTTCTGCCATTTTTTCTTCAAATAGCTTTTCTATCACTTGCACACTTTCTTCTCCTTTGGGAACCTCTATGATAGGGATAACATATGTTTCTTATTGTCCCAAAGTTCCCTTCAACTATCCTCATTCAAAAAATTTTGGTTTTTTATTGCTCTGATTAGGTGTTTTTCCTACCTTTTCTTCCAAATCACTGATTCAATCCTCTGCTTCAAGCAACCTACTTTTAAATTATATATATTGATTTTAGAGAGGAAGAGAGAGATAGAAACATCAGTGGTGAGAGAGAATCATTGATTGGCTGCTTCCTGCACACCCCCTACTAAGGATGGAGCCTGCAACCTGGGCTTGTGCCCTTACCAGGAATTGGAACAATGACCTCCTGGTTCATAGGTCAATGCTCAACCACTGAGCCACGCTGGCTGGGCAGGTAAGGTATACATTTCCCACTGGTTCTTAATTCACAACTTCTGTCATTTTTCTTTTTTTAAATATTTCTTTATTGATTAAGAGAGGAAGGTTCAGAGAGAGAGCTAGAAACATCAATGACGAGAGAGAATCATTGATTGGCTGCCTTCTGCACAGCCCCTACTGGGGATTGAGCCCGCAACCTAGGCATATGCCCTTGGCCAGAATCAAACCTGGGACCCTTCAGTCCACAGGCCGATGCTCTATCCACTGAGCCAAACCGGCTAGGGCATCTTTTTTTTTTTTTTTTTTAATCCTCACCTGAGGGTATTTTTTTTTTTTCTTCATTGATTTCCAGAGAGAGTAGAGGGGGAAGAGAGAGAAAAAAACATTGATGTGAGAGAGACACATCAATTGGTTGCCTCTACTACACATGAACCTCTACTATTGCTGGGGAACCTGAAACTGAGGTACGTGCCCCTGACCTGGAATTGAATCTGAGGCCTTTTGGTCCACAGGTCAACAATCTAACCACTGAGCAAAACTGGCCAGGGCTCATTTTTCATCCTGATGTAGTTGCCACTAAGTTCCTTGTAGTTTCCATTAAGTTTTATGTAGTTCTAAGTACCTTGAGCATAGTTATAACCATTACTCTGAAGTCTATGTGTAATAAATTGCTTATCTCCATTTCATTTAGCTCTTTTTCTGGAGCTTCTTCCTTTCCTTTCATTTGGGGGTTATTTCTTTGTTCCCCATTTACTAGTAAGCTCTCTCTTTGTGTTTGTTTCTATGTATTATATAGAACTGCTATACCACCCAGTCTTTGTGGGGTGGCCTTATGTATTAAGTGTCCTGTAGGACCTAGTGGTGCAGTCTCTTTGATCTCCTGAGCTGATGCTCTAGGAATGTCCCTTGTGTGGTTTATTTGGGTACTCCTGTTGTCATTGGGTCTGAGTTTTGCTGTTCTGTACATTAGTGGCTCACCTTGTTGTGTTGTATAGGTGCTGACAGAAGAAACAAAACAAAACAAAAACCTACAAAAGACCCCAACAACTACAGTCAAAACAACCACAAAAGAAAAGAGAATTAGGAAAGAGAAAAGAGAACAAGAATAATAAAAAATACAAGAAGAAAAATTGGGGAAGAAAAAAATATGAAAGAATGAAAAGAAGAAAACATAAGTAAAGGATAGGAAAAGGAACACAGTAAAAAAGAAAAGACAAAAATATGGAAAGGAAAAAAGGTAAATGAAAAATGAAGTGAAAGAATGCAAAATAAAAAATAGAATAAGGAAAATAAATAGCCCTAGCTGGTTTGGCTCAGTGGATAGAGCGTTGGCCTGTGGACCAAAGAGTCCCAGGTTCGGTCCTGGTCAAGGACATATACCTTGGTTGCAGGCTCCTCCTATGTTGACTGAATTTGACTGTTTTGTATGCCTGTTCTGGGCCTCCTGGGAGGTACTTAGGTGCTAGCCACTGTCAGAAGCTGTCCACATTTGGCTCTTGGCAATCTGTTTGAAGCTTCAAGTGGCTGCCCCCGTAGGACTTGCTGCACAAGAGTGGCCAACCTGCACTGTACGGTCAGCTTGTTAGCATGGGGCCCAAGGGGATGTCAGGAAATATCCCAAGGCACCTCAGGATCTGCCTTCACCCTCCTCCACCTTCCAGCTGCCTGTCAGACTTAGTCACTGGAAAGGCTGTTTCTGAAAGGGCTTTTAGTGGAATCTGGCAGATGGAATCTCTGGGTCTCTGTGTGAGGGGGGTGCCATTTTGACTTCAGGGAAGATTGTAGGTGTGTTCCCCCATCCCAGAGCCACACATCTAAGTCTGTCCCAGAATATTTCCTTGACCTTGGCAGGGTTGAGCCTCCCAGAGGCCATCATATGGGGTCTGCTGGAAGCCTGGAGTTTCTATCAGCTCTCTCCCATGAGGGGGAAGTGCTAGTCAGGTTCTGAAGACAGTGAGGGGATTGGCCCTCCACCACTGATGCACCCTGAGGCTGCCCAGAGGTGTAGGCCTGGCCTCTGCTGCTGCCTCCTCAGCAGGGGTGGAGGTGCAGGGAGGGGAAAGTGGGATTCCTTAAGGGGGGATAAGCTGTATCCCTGAGGAAAGGGTAATTGCCTTTCCCCAGGCTGCTGCTGCTAGGCGGGGCTTGTGCTTCTCAGGAAAAATGGCTGCTGCTGTATCAGGAGTGGGGATGACCAAGCGCAGGTATCCTGGCAGCTGCCCCACATTTCTCCCCAATGCCTCCTACCCTGTCATCTCCTCAGGTCACTCCAGTTTATACCACCCTCCCTCTGCCAAAGCCCAGGGTGAGTGGCTGAGAATGAAAATCTTGTGCTTTGGTTTTTTTCCTAGGTGGCTTTGTCTTTGGCAAGCTCCGTCTCTCCCTGGTGGATAGAAGCACTGCCGCCTTTCACATATGGATGCTACATGGGTCACTGTTCCTGGCTCTAACACTCCAGACTAGGGGCCTGGACCTCACTCATCAGGAGAATCTTCCCCCACCTCCCCGCAGCTGCGATATCCCTCCTCATGCTTGGCCTGTCGCCCATGGGAGTGGATCCAGCCCCTCTCACAATCCATCCCTTCCTACCAGTCTCAAGATGGGTTCTGCCCTTCCCTTTTTAAAAGTCTCCTATTCAGCCAGTCTGCACTTGTTAATTCAGGATGAATCTTCTCCAATTTAGTTTTACTTCCAGTTTGTTTCTGCGAGGAGGTAGAAGAAAGATTCACCTACTCTACCGCCATCTTGAAATTTCACTTCCTAACTAACTAATTTTGGTGAAACATTGTCCATAGCTTCCTGAGAAGTGGTTGTGTGTCGGAGTACTTACTCCTGAATCCTCCACACTATCCTGGACCCTGCTCACTGCACCAATTGTGAGAGTACTTACTCCTTGATTCTGCTCAACTATGCCCACTGTGTGGTGCACAGGTTGTCCTCTGCCAGGAACTGGAACTTCATGGACGCCAGGGATTAGGCGAAGACATGAGAAGTCATCATTGCGTGTAGGAGAGTCTTTATTGCAGACCAAGTAGCCATTGCTAACAAGGAGCCATCAGACAAAACAGTTCTTCCAAGTAACTTCACAAAGCAGCCCAGCAAACAGGAGCCATTGCTAACAAAGCTGTTTCACAAAGTAGTCCTTGCGAATAACAGTACAAACACAGAAGCCATACCAAGCAGCTGCGCACCGGCTGGTCAACAACACATCTTTATACCAACACAGACAAAAGAGGCTTCTTGCCAAATAGTGACATCAGTATTTAGGTTATAGAAAAGTATGCCTGCACAGTTCACATATTGTAAGAACATCTGGCATACTCTGGACAGGGCCCCCACACTCAAATTGGCCTTGAACATCTGGCGTACTGTGATCAGGGTTCCCACAGTGTGGAAGTTGAATTTTTGAAATGTTAAATATCTGGGAATGTCTCCTACCTTCACACTTGATAGGTTTATTGAGTGTAGGAGTCTTGGTTGGAAAGAATTTCCTTCAGAATTTCAAAGGCATTGCTCCATTGTCTTCTGCTTCCAGTGTTGCTATTGACCTTTGATTCCCAATCCTGTGTGTGTGTGTGTGTGTGTGTGTGTGTGTGTGTGTGTGTGTGTGACCTGATTTATTTCTGTAAGCTTATAGGGTCTTACCTGTGTACTCTTAAATTTCTTGATATGCCTTTACATGATGTCCCCCTCCCATTGTGCTTAAATCAGTGAACTCTGTCATTCTATAAATTTATAACCTAAGTTCTGGGAAACTACCGAATATAACTTTTATTGACTTTTAGAGAGGAAGGGAGAGGGAGAGAGAGAGAGAAACACCTCTATATTAGAGTGAAACATCGATTAGCTGCCTTCCACAAGCACACCGACAGGGGATCAAACCTCAACCTGGGTATGTGCCCTGATGGGGAATTGAACCTGCGATCTTTCAGTGTATAGACTGATGCTCCAACCAACTTAGACACACCAGCCAGGGCCTGAATTATTTCTTGAAGCATTTTCTCTCCATTTTCTCTGTTCTCTCAAACCTATTATCGCCAGCCTTTTTTTATCTTGAATTTCTCTATTGTGTACCTGTGATGTGTCAAAATGTTTAGGCTACAGTAGTGATAAGGTAAGCAGGATTTCTGTACTCAAGAAGTTTAGGGTGACATCAGAAGAATGTCTGTGTGAGAATGCACCTTGTCCTCTCCCCCTGAAATGTTAAGTTAATCAACTATAATTCCACAAAGAAATCCCTGTTCAACACTGACACACATCTGAGAGATCCACACACTGAAACATCTGAAGATGGGCAAGCAGGAATAAATAGGGAGATAAGAAGGTAGGAAAGTGCAGACAGCCCGCAGACACAGCCCTGCAGTGAGAGCTTGCAGGTCAGCCTGGAGAGGTGAGGAAGCCTGTGGTAGCAGGTGCTTCCCTTGGCCAGGAAAAACTCCTGAAGAGGATGGAGGGCAGCCCAACAGGGCAAGCAGTGAGGGAGCAAACAGTGTCTGAGTCAGCAGATGCCTGACAGAGCATGGGGTTCTGCCATGCAGCTCTCCACTGTTGAGCTGAGTAGTGGTGTATCAGACAAAGAAACAGAACCACAGAGCCCTGCCGCCACTTGTACTCCTAAAACTTGCTTCCTGTTGCCCTTCGAGTCAGGTCCAGGGGCATATTATCTGTAAATCAACAGTTATTGCAGTTAGAGTCACTGTTTCCCTCTGTGCCTGATCCCCAGGAGGGTGCTTTGGGTGGGACCCCACAGAGGTCAGGGACCACTATTATGGTGATGGCAAAACAAATCCAACCCCCAAGTAGTGTGGCTGTACTGTATTACGGAACTTGTGGAGGTCAAGACTGGGAGATCACAGAGGTAAAAATCTTGCGATTCAACAACATGACAGGAAAATAGTAGGAAGACCTATTTAGAGAAAGCTGCTATCAACCACATATCTAGACAGAGATACATGCATAGGCAAAGGAGAAGAGCAAATACCATGAAAAAACACACTAATGAGGATGACCAGAAAGAAAATGAAAAATCCCCAGAAAGCAAACTGGAACACATGGAAATGTGTGATAAATGATAGAGATTTCAAGACTGAAGTTCTGAAAATACTCAACAAGATGTGACAAAATACAGAGAGGCAATTCAATGCATTCAGAAAACAAATCAATTTACCAAAGAGCTTGAAACTTTAAAAAAGAACCAATTAGTAATCCTGGTAATGAAGCATACAATTAAGGAGATTAAGAGTGAACTACTGGCCCTAGCCGGTTTGACTCAGTGGATAGAGTGTCAGACTGAAGAGTCCTGGGTTTGATTCCAGTCTAGGGCACATAGCTCAGCTGCAGGCTCGATCCCTGACCCTGGTCAGGGCATGTGTGGAAGGCAACCAATTGATGTGTCTCTCTCACATTGATGTCTCTGTCTCTCCCCAACCCTTCCACTCTCTCTAAAAATCAATGGAATAAAAATATCGTCAGGTGAGGATTAATAATAACAGAAAAGTGAAATACTGAGCATAGAAAACCGAGCCAATATTAAGGAGCTGTATGAGAACTACCTGACTCCATCAGAAAAAGCAATATTAGAATTATAGATATTCCAGAGGAGCAAGAAAGGGAGCAGGGAATAGAGCGTCTATTAAAAAAAATAGTGGATGAGAATTTCCCAAATCTATGGAAAGAACTAGATCCTTGAATCCAAGAAGCAAGCAGAACACCTTGTTACCTCAATCCAAAAAGGCCTTCTCCAAGGCACTTGGTATTAATACTGTCAAAAATTAATGACAAAAAATTCTCAAAGCAGCCAGAAAAAAGAAAGTGACTACAAAGGAAAACCCAATACAATTTTTCAGCAGAAACTACAAGCCAGAAGAGAGTGGAATCAAATATTCAAATATCTGAAAAAGAGAAATTTCCAGGCATGAATAATATATCCAGCAAAATTATCCTTTAAATATGAAGGAGAAATAAAGATGTTCCCAGACATACAGAAACTGAGGGATTTTATCACCAGAAAACCTCCATTGCAGGAAATACTCAAGGGAGTTTATTCTACATGAAACAAAAAACATAAGTTCACAACACTACGAGTAAAATCACCAAAAAACTTACAGCATAAACAGGAATAATTTGTTACAACAAAAACATTAAAGGAGAGGGAGAAAAGTCTGAACTGGCAAAGAAGGATGAAGATCAGATGCACTCAAAAGGGGAAAAAAAAAACTACAGTATAAATTCAAGTTTGTTTTTTTATAAACCTAATGGTAACCACACACACACATTCCCAAATCAGACACATAGCTTTTAAAAAAAGAGGAAAGTGAGGAAAGAAGTATGGAATACCACCAAACAAAAACAACAGACAGAAACACAAAAGAAAAGAACGAATGGAGGCCCAGAGCTACCAGAAAACAAAAAATAAATGGCTTTAGAAAATTATTGATTTATGACCAATAATTATCCTAAAAGTAAATGGTCTGAATTCGCCAATAAAGAGGGCCAGAGTAGCAGAGTGGATCAAACAAACAAACAAAAAAAACCCAACCTCATGCTGCCTACAAGAGACACATCTAAGCTGCAAAGACAAAGGTAGATTCAAAGAAAAAGGGTGGAAAATTATTCTCTAAGCAAATAACATCCACAGAAAAGCAGGTGTAGACATATTTATATCTGATAAAATAGATTCCAAGATAACAAGAGATAAAGATGGACACTTTATAATGATTAAGGGGACACTACATCAAGAAAGCGTAACTCTTCTTTTTTAAAAATATATTTTTATTTCAAAGAGGAAGGGAGAAAGAAACACATCAATGATGAGAGAGAATCATTGATTGGTTGCCTCCTGCACGCCTCCTACTGGGGATTGAGCCCATAACCTGGGCATATGCCCTTGACCAGAATCAAACCAGGGACCCTTCAGTCTGCAGGCCAATGCTCTATTCACTGAGCCAAACTGGCTAGGGCAGCATAATACTTCTTAATACATATGCACCCAACCAGGTAGCACCAAAATGTATAAAACAACTATTCACTAAGTAAAGGGAGAAACAGATCAAAACACAATCATAGTTGGGGACATTAATATTCCATTGACAACTCTAAACAGATTAACCTAGCAGAAAATCAATAAAGAAATATCAGCTTTAAGTGAAATACTAGACCAATGGAGGAGAGATTAAAAATGGTGGCAGAGTAACTGGATGCTGCACAGACATGCTCCCAGGAACAAACTGGTTTTAAAACTAAAATACAGAAAAACTTCTTGAATGATCAATGGAAAACTCGCAGGAGAGAACCCTGAAAGTGGAGACCACATAGAGACTGGTAAGGGGCAGAGGCACGAAAGGGCTGGCCAGGCACCCAAAGACAGCAACTGAAGTCCCAGAGAGATATCTCAGCTGTGGGGGGTTGCCACTGGGAACTCTGGGGTCTAATCCCCAAGCTGGACCCTGCAGCAGAGAGCACCAGAACTGAAAAGGGTGCCAGCATACCATCTGGCTGTGAGAAGCAGCAGGGTTGCTGTCTGCCAGAGAGAGACTGATGAAAATGCAGGCACCCTCTTCAAGGGCCAATGCACAAAATTCCCTGTGGAGCCACCCACCCACCTTGTGCTCCAAAAGAGGGAGGGTGAAGCAGACTGGAGCTGTGAGAGCAGAAGCCAGGGCTGGGGACTCAGAAGGCAGACACCCCAGGTTTCCCATCCTGAGTCATTCCCTCGAACAGTGGAGGACATCTTTCCCACATAGACATTTGCCTTGCCTGGGGGAAGACAGTCAGCACACTCTATTGGAAAACACCTTGCCCTGAGGTCATTTAAGAGATTAAAAATAACAACCTCCAGTCAGAAACAAATGCCCCACCCTGTTGAAAAAACTCTCTCCACACCTGAGGACGTTTACCTGGAGGACAATTCAAATCAGAATCCTGTAAGTCTTTAGGCAGAGGCGGTCTCTGGAGGCTTTGAGTCCATGCCTAATCTAATTAGTCAGAAACAGCCTTTAACACTGTCCTGCACTAGAGATTGAGAGCTGTAGAGGATCTACCCAATACATAGTCACAAACCCAAACAGAAAGCCAAAATGAGACAAACAACCCCAAATAAAAGAGCTAGACAATTCTCCAGAAGAAGAGATAAATGAAGCAGAGATAGACCAAATGGACATAATTGACATTTACAGAATCTTTCATCCAAGAACATCAGAACATATATTCTTCTCCAGTGCACATGGAATATTCTCAAGGATAGACCCCATATATTGGGTCACAAAACTAGCATCAACAAATTCAAGAAGATTGTAATTATACCAAGCATATTCACTGACCACAATTCCTTCAAATTAGAAATCAACTGCAAAAAAGGAAGTAAAACAACCTAAAAATACATGGAGATTATACAACATACTACTAAAAAATGACTGGGTCAATGAAGAAATAAAAGATAAGATCAAAAGATACATAGAGACAAATGAGATTGACAATACAACACATGAAAACTTCTGTGATGCAGCAAAAGCAGTAATACGAGGGAATTTTATTATATCATTGCAGCCTATCTCAAAGAAACCCCAGTAAACAATCTGAAATCACATCTTAACTAGAAAAAGAACAAAAGCAACCCAAAGTCAGCAGAAGAAAGGAAATAAAATTAGAGCAGAATTGAATTGAATAGAAAACAAAAAGACTATGCAAAATATTTATAAAACAATGAGCTGATTCTTTAAAAAATTTAATAAAATTGACAAACCCCTGGCTAGACTCACTAAAGAAAAAAGGGAAAAGACCATATAAACAAAATGAGAAATAAGGGAGGAGAATTTACCACAGACATCATAGATATACAAAGTTTCCTCCTAGAATACTATGAACGACTATATGCCACCAAATTCAACAACCTAGAAGAAATGGATAAGTTCCTAGAATTATATAACCTTCCTAGATTAAATCATGAAGAACTGGAAAATCTAAATAGACCTATCAGTAGTGAGGAAATTGAAACACTTGTCAAAACCACCCCCCACCAAAAGTCCAGGACCAAATGGTTTCACCAGTGAATTCTACCAAATATTCAAAGAATATTTAAAACCTGTCCTTCTCAAACTCTTTCAAAAAACTGAAGAAGAGGCAATACTTCCTAACACATTTTATGAGGCCAACATAACCCTATACCAAAAACCTGGCGAAGATAAGACAAAAAAAGAAAACTACAGACCAATATCCCTGATGAATACAAATGGAAAAATCCTAAACAAAATACTAGCTAATCGAATACAACAGTACATCCACAATTTCATACATCACGATCAAGTGTGGTTCATTCCAGGGCACAAGGATGGTTCAACATACGCAAACCTATCAATTAATACACCACATTAACAAAAGAAAACTGAAAATCATACGATCTTATCAATAGATGCAGAAAAAGCATTTGATAAGATATAATATCCATCTATGATTAAAACAATAAAATAGGAATAGAGGGAAAGTACCTCAACATAACAAAGGCCATGTATGATAAACCTTCAGCTGATATCATACTCGATGTTGAAAAACTGAAAGCTTTTCCCCTAAGATCAGGAACAAGATGAGGATGTCCACTCTCACCACTCTTTTTTTAAAAAATATATTTTATTTTATTTATTTTTTACAGAGGGGAAGGGAGAGGGATAGAGTTAGAAACATCGATGAGAGAGAAACATCTATCAGCTGCCTCCTGCACACCTCCTATTGGGGATGTGCCCCCAACCAAGGTACATGCCCTTGACCAGAATCGAACCTGGGACCTTTCAGTCTGCAGGCTGACGCTCTATCCACGGAGCCAAATTGGTTAGGGCCACTCTCACCACTCTTATTCAACATAGTGCTGGAAGCCCTAGCCAGAACAATGAGGCAAGAGAAAGAAATAAAAGGCACCCAAATAGGGAAGGAAGAAGTCAAACTGTCACTTTTTTGCAAATGACATGATTCTGTGATAGAAAACCCTAAAGACTCCACCAAAAAATATTAAAAACAATAAACAGCTGAAACCGGTTTGGCTCAGTGGATAGAGCGTCAGCCTGTGGGCTGAAAGGTCCCAGGTTCGATTCCGGTCAAGGGCATGTACCTTGGTTGCAGGCAAATCCCCAGTGGGGGTTGTGCAGAAGGCAGCTGATCGATGTTTCTCTCTCATCAATGTTTCTAACTCTCTGTCCCTCTCCCTTCCTCTCTGTAAAATATCAATAAAATATATTTTAAAAAAAACAACAATAAACAAATACAGTCAAGTTGCAAGATACAAAATCAATGTGCAAAAATCATTTGCCTTCTTTTATACTAACAACAAAACTTCAGAAAAAGAAATTTGAAAAGCAATTAATTTTGCAATTGCAACCAAAAGAATAAAATACCTAGGAATAAACTTAACAAAGAATGTGAAAAACCTATATGCTGAAAATTACAAATCATTATTAAAAGAGGTTGAAAAAGACAACAAAATGGAAAAAATATCCAGTGTTCATGGATTGGAAGAATCAATATAAGACACCAAGATGGTGGCATAGGTAAACACTTGAACTTGCTGCCTCGCACAACAACTTCAAAACTACAACTAAAAGACAAAACAGACATCATCCAGAACCACAGGAAGGCTGGCTAAGTGGAAATTCTACAACTAGAAGGGAAGAGAAAAGCACACTGAGACTCAGAGGAGCTATGGAAGTAAAGTGCAGAGTTACGGAGGCCTGCGAGCACGGAAAGGACTGGAAACTGAGTATGCGGCTGGCTTTTTCAATCCGGAGGGAGACATAAGCTCCTGACTGCTCTGAACTCCAGTTCCAGGCGAGACTCTGGGGACCCAGACTCATATGGGGAGAAACTGGACTGTCTGGCATCGGGCGGAACTCGAGGGTGACTTTTTCTCAGAGGTGCTTACAGTGATTACCAAGGGACACTGATACCCAGGGTCCTCTTAGGCAGGGCTGATGGGAAGCCATTGCTGTTTGCTCTGCCCTGAGACCCCACCCCACCCAAGCTGTGCACAGAGGCTTTTGCATATGAACGGTCTAGTCCTTTGAAATCTAAACTTATTTAACAAACTGCAGCTGAGTCAGAGAAACCCAGAACATCCAAAAGAAGGCCCAAGGCCCCACAGCAGCTTGCATTGCTTCACAGCTGGGCCTCATCTGAGCACCTCCAAACCCCCAAAAAAGAAGAGGAATCTGCAGATCTCTCTGTAGCTCCTGCTGGGTGGCCTCAGGCAGAGGCTAAATTAGCACCTCCTTGGAGATCCAAGAGCCAGTGTACCCAGGGGTCAGAATAGGACCATCAGATTACAACTCCTCAGATATATAAGGGACACACTCAGGGGGTAGACACAGTGAGCACCAAAGCCCCACTGAAGCAAGTCTTGCCTCATAAGGGTGTCTCCAGCACAGAAGTTCTCCCATCGTAGACACAGCTGATCCTCACAGCCAACTGGCCTGGAGGACAATTCCTCCCAGTGATACCAACAACAATCAAGGCTTAACTACAACAAGACTGTGCACACAGCCCACAAAGGGGTGCACCAAGAGTGTCCACCTCAGGTAACTGGGGAGGCTGAGCCACTGGACCCTATAGGACACCTAGCACACAAAGCCACTCTATCAACTCAGGGAAGCAGCCAAAATGCGGAGACAAAGAAACAAGTCACAAATGACAGAAATGGAGGAAAGCAAACTAATGGATATAGAGTTCAAAACCATGGTTATAAGGTTTTTCAAGAATTTTCTAGAAACCGCCAATAAATTTAGTGAGACCCTTGAGGATATGAAAAAGGACCAACTAGAAATTAAGCATACACTGACTGAAATAAAAAATAATATACAGAGATCCAACAGCAGACTAGAGGATTGCAAGAATCAAATCAAAGATTTTAAATACAAAGAAGCAAAAAACACCCAACCGGAAAAGCAGGAAGAAAAAAGAATCCAAAAATATGAAGATAGTGTAAGAAGCCTCTGGGACAACTTCAAGCATACCAACATCTGAATTATGGGGGTTCCAGAAGAAGAGAGAGAGCAAGATACTGAAAACTTATTTGAAGAAATAATGACAGAAAACTTCCCCCACCTGGTGAAAGAAATAGACTTATAAGTCCAGGAAGCACAGAGAACCCCAAACAAGAGGAATCCAAAGAGGACCACACCAAGACACATCATAATTAAAATGCCAAGAGCAAAAGACAAAGAGAGAATATTAAAAGCAGCAAGAGAAAAACAGTTAGTTACCTACAAGGGAGCACCCATACGATTGTCAGCTGATTTCTCAACAGAAACTATGCAGGCCAGATGGGAGTGGCAAGAAATATTCAAAGTGATGAATAGCAAGAACCTACAACCAAGATTACTCTACCCAGCAAAGCTATCATTCAGAATGGAAGGGCAGATAAAGAGTTTCACAGATAAGAAAAACCTAAAGGAGTTCATCACTGCCAAACCAGTATTATATGAAATGCTGAAAGGTATTCTTTAAGAAGAGGAAGAAGAAGGAAAAGGTAAAGATAAAAATTATGAACAACAAATACATATCTATCAACAAGTGAATCTAAAAAGTGAATAAAAAATCTGATGAACAGAATAAACTGATGAATATAATAGAATCAGGGGCATAGAAGGGAGTGTACTGACAATCCTCGGGGGGAAAGGGGTATGGGAGGTGTGGGAAGAGACTGGACAAAAATCGTACACCTGTGGATGAGGACAGTGGGGCGGGGTGTAAGGGCAGATGGTGGGTGGGAATCAGGTGGAGGGGAGCTATGGAGGGAAAAAGAGGAACAATTGTAATAATCTGAACTATAAAGATTTATTTTTAAAAAGCATATAGTTAAAATAGTCATATTACCCAAAGCAATATACAGATTTAATGCAATACCCATCAAAATCTCAATGTCATTTTTAAAATAAATACAACAAAAATCATCAGATTTGTATGGAACCACAAAAGACCCCAAATAGCCAAAGCAATCCTGAGAAAAAAGAACCAAGCTGAGGTATTACACTACAAATTACACTACAGAAATGTCGTAATCAAAACAGCATGCATTGGCAAACACAAAGACACACAGATCACTGGAGCAGAACAGAGAGCCCAGCTATAAAACCACATGGACATGGACAGATGATTTTCAACAAAGGAGCCAGAAACACACATGGAGTAAAGACAGTCTCTTCAATAAATGGTGCTGGGAAAACTGGAAAGCCACATGCAAAGGAATGAACCTGGATTACAGTTTGCCCCCATGTACAAAAATTAATTCAAAATGGACCAAAGACCTTAACATAAAACCCAAAACAATAAGTTGCATAGAAGAAAACATAGGTACCAAACTTATGGACCTTGGTCATAGAGAACATTTTATGAACTTGACCCCAAAGGAAAGGGAAGTAAAGGCAGAAATAAATTATGTCAAACTGAAAAGCTTCTGCACAGCAAAATAAACTAACAACATAATAAAGAGGCAGCCAACCAGATGGGAGATGATATTTGCAATCAGTAGCTCTGACAAAGGTTTAAATTTCCAAAATATATAAAGAACTCATAAAACTCAACACCAAACAAATAACCGAATAAAAGCAGAGGCAGAGGACCTGAAAATACACCTCTCCCAAGAAGACATATGAAGAGCCAATAGATATATGAAAAGATGTTCAGCCTCACTGGCCATTAGGGAAATGGCAATCAAAACTACAATGAGATACCACCTCACACCTGTTGGAGGGGCCATTGTAAGAAGACAAGCTATAACAAATGTTAGAAAAAAGGGAACCCTCATTCACTGCTGGTGGGAATGTGGACTGGTGCAGCCACTATGGAAAGCAGTCTGGCGATCCCTGAAAAAATTACGAATAGAGCTACCATAGGACCCAGCAATCCCTCTCCTGGGTATATGCCCGAAAAACTCGAAATCACGTCACAAAGATATATGCAGCCCTGTGTTCACTGAAGCATTATTCACGGTGGGCAAGTCATGGAAACAACCAAAGTGACCCATGATAGAGGACTGGATAGAGAAGATGTGGTCCATATGCACAAAGGAATACTGCTCAGCCATAAGGATGAAATAGTGCCATTGCACCAACATGGATGGCCTTGAGAACATTCTGGTAAGTCAGAAAAAGCTAAGAACCATATGGTTTCATTCAGATGTGAGGTATAAAACTGAAACTCGTGGACACAAACAGCAGTGTGGTGATTGCCAGAGGGAAGGGGATAGGGAGAGAAGGGGGTCCTAATATGAGGTGACAGGAGAAGATTTGACTCTGGGTGGTGGGCACATGGGCACTATACAGATCCTGTAACATAGAAACCCACACCTGAAACCTCTATGTTCACGTTGACCAATGTCACCCCAATCAATTTAATTTTAAAAAGTAGTTTCTATTCTAGTGGAGAGTGAGAGACAGTGAATTAAAATAAAATAGTAATTGCATATGCAAAGAACTCAAATAGGATTGTGATGGATAGTGACCAGTGTTTTCTTTATAATGGGTGATCAGAAAGGATTTCTCTGAGAATGTGGCATTACAGCTGAAATCCAAATGAGAAGGAAGGTCTAAGATCACACCAGCCAGAATGAATGGCAACGTCACACTAGGACAGTACGTGTGCAGAGGCAGCAAGTCCACAGTGCACTCGCCAGGGGGGAGAGGGTGGGCGAGTAGAGGCCATGCTGCCTGGAGCAGGCAGTGATGCTTTCCAGGTGCTGTGGCAGCGTTAGAAGCAGAGGAGTAACGGTTCAGCTCAGTCAGCAAATGTGAGCACCTGTTGGGTGCCAGGCACCGTCCCGTGGCATGTGAGATGCATCGCTGTTAGTTTTGCTTTGTTTTTAGTTCCCTTCTCGAGGAGCTTACTGTCTAGAAGGGAAAGGCAGACAATAAACATAGGAAATACAAAATATATAATATGTTAGAAAATAAGCACAGTGGACAAAGAAATACATGATCTTTGTTTAGGAAGTGTCTGCAGGGTGTGAGAGGAAGCTGGGGTCTGTAGAGCAGGCTTTGTCTAAGTCAGGTGAGAGATGGCTGCTTTAGACCAACTGATAGGTGAGGTGGAGAGAGACAGACACATCTGTGATGGATTCGGAGGGTTGAGTCAATAAGACTTGCTGATTAGATTGAAACAGAAATCACTGATAACTCCTGGATTTGGGTACATTCAAGGAGATGAAGATGAAAATTAAGGATGGTTTGGGAGTATGTCTGAAAGCAGCAGAGGTAAAAGTCAACACTTCCCTTCTGCTTGTGTTAAGTATGTAAGTGTGGGGCATCTAAAGGTGACATCAAGCTGGGAGTGGGCAACAAGAATGATAAACAGACTGGAACAGACATGTTCGGGGGCGGTGCTTGCCTCACGGAGGTGATGGGCTGGGGCCCAGTCGAGCTCACGGACTGGGACAAAGTGGATCGAATGAAGGTTCTGGAGAGATCAGGAGCAGTTTTGGAAAAAAGCAGGTTGAAGGATGAAAGGGTGACAGGAGTTGGGCAGGTGTATTTTTTTCATCTCAATATTTATACTCCTTATTTCTCTTTCTTTAATTACCTAGGGCCTTCAGTGCCAAGTTGAATGGGAGGAATGATAGATCCGTCTTGTTCCTGATATTAAGGTGATGCTCCTGTTTTTCAGTTAAAATTATGAAGTATGTTAAATTCAAAGCTAGTGTATGGTTTTGTAGTATATGCATTATAAGGTAAGAAAATTTGATCCCTACTTTCTTAAGCATTTTCATTAAGAATGAAATATTGACTTATATGCTTTTCTATTTCTATAGAAGTGGTCATATTTCCCCCCACCTTTAATCTATTAATGAATGACTGATGATTTTATATATATATATATATATATATATATATATATATATATATATATATATATATATATATAGTTTCTTGATTTCAAAGAGGAAGGGAGAGGGAGAGAAAGTTGGAAACATCAATGATGAGAGAGAATCATTGATCAGCTGCCTCCTGCACGCCCCCTACTGGGGACCGAGCTTGCAACCCGGGCATGTGCCCTTGACCAGAATCAAACCCAGGACCCTTCAGTCCCCAGGCTGACGCTCTATCCAGTGAGCCAAACCAGCCAGGGCTTAATTATATTTAATGGTTATAGATTTATTTAGGTTTCCCCTGTCATCATGTCAGTTTTGGTAAGTTATATTTTATAAAAAATTGTCTGTTATGTCTCTGTTTTCAAAGTTATAGACAAAGTTATTCCCATTTTTTTTCAACTTATTGAGTTAGACATTTAGTTTGATTTGGTTAGAAATTATTTTAATGCCACAATTTTCCTCCAGCATGCATCTAAGACGGTAAATTTCCATGCGAGTAGCACTGTGGGAGAATTGAAGTCATGGTCACAAGACCCTCTGGTGCTGTGCCCTTGGAGAGGTAGAGCGCCATCCCCTGCGTCTGGGCGGGAGCTGGCGGCCCTGAACTAGCAGAGCCCTGTGGGGTGAGGGCCCGAGAGCTGGCAGCCGAGGGCCAGCTCCAGGCCACGCAGCTCCAGCTGTACCTCCAGTGCTGCCTGGCGACTGCCTGAGCCAGAGCCTCCCAGCTGAGCGCTCGCAGGTTCCGGACTCACAGCACCAAAGGTAATGAAGGTTCGTTGTCCTGGGGTGCCGCACGCGGGTGGCTTGTTGTGATGGAGTGACCGCTAACTACTGCAGCTGCTTCCAACGGCACCCAAACGCTGTCCAGGTTCCCACTGTCTTTCAGTTTTAATTTTTTAAAAATTTATTATGATTTCAGATTTGGTTCATGAAAAATTCAGAAGTCTGTATTTAAAATGTTGTAAATGTATAGGCTTTGAAAATTATCTTTTCAAAAAAATTTATTACATTGTGGTCAGCGATCTTCATTTGCATGGTTGATACCTGGGAATCACTCAGACACAGTGTGTTAGGGAAGCTCTGCCACGCCCCACTCCATCATGCCTTGTGCACCCAGGGTACAGGGGGCTTGCAGTGCCTTTCTGATTAATAAAAATTTCACAAGCACTTATGCTTTAGAAAGTATGTTTATCCAAATATTATTACCCGAGCAATTATTATCAAGCAAGGAAATCACTTCACAAAGCAAACGACTTAGAGCATCCTTTTTATTGGTTCTGCAGAGCATGGTCTGCAGTTCAGGAATCTTGACAGAACCGTTTTTTTCAAATAACATTTGCAGGAACATTTTATGATGACAGAAAACCGAACAGAGTGGTTATAGTTGAGTTGCCACAAAACTCTGCCCACAACTGATATTCTTGTTGAGACCCTTGGGGGCCACCTTATCTGACCAGCAGGAGAGAGCGCACTCCCTGTGTGGGGCTGATAGTCTCCAGGCAGCAGCTCAACTCAGGGCAGCCAGGCCCAGCCCTGGGCCTGAATGGGAATGCTGCGGGGCCACAGGAGGAGAGCACTAGCTGGGAAGCTTAGCAACTTACAATGGAAGAAGGAGATGGGAGAAAGCTTAAACAGAATAGGGGCAGGCAGCGTTTGCTTTGAGGGTGACACCGATGTGCCTTTACACCTGGGTCTTGGCCATTTTTTGCTATGTGTTCCATGAACGCTCAGGAAGACTGTTTTCACTGAGTTCAGGGTAATGCGTGCCCATTAGATGAATTTTATTTTCTTATTCAAATACTAGAAGCCCTGCGCACAAATCTGCACCAGTAGCTCTCTGCGGGGCCTGGCCGCTCTGCGCCCGCTGCCCAGAGGCTCTCCACAGCCCAGAGGCCCATCCACGGCTGGGAACGGAATGCTTGCCTCGTCGCCATGGCTGCTCATACTGCCCGCTCTCAGCGGCCACCCCCCTGGGACTGGGGGACTCTGGAGGGGCTGAGAGGACTTGGCGCTGCCATCTTTTTGACAGAGTGACGGTTAATTTGCATATCACCCTTTTATTAGATAGTATGCTAAGTCTTTATTAGAGGAGTCTTATTTTGTGGTTCAAATATACTTTATCCTTAAAAATATTTATCTTTAAGTATCGATCACAGAGAGAACTCTGCTACTATGGTTACTGGTTCATCAAGGTCACTAGCACGGAACTGCTCTGCGTGCTGCAGCTCTACGCTGCTCGTTTCCACCAGGTGTTGCTCTTACAGAGGCAGTGACCCTCCTTCTCTCACCAGTAACACTGCGTGCAATAGAGTGTGCCTTTTGTGACATGGTCACACTGACTTCCCCCTTGTCACTGCTTACGTGCACCTGGTGCTTGGCTTCTTTTGCCTCTGTCAGTCTCCAAGTTCAGAAGAGAGGAGGCGAGGTGGGGCTGGGCCCTCCTGCTCGGGTTGACTCTGCTGTCCTACAGAATAAGCACTGAGCCCTCACACCCTCCCCTCAGGGCTTCTGCAGCCTTTCTTCCTTCACACACTGGCTCAAAACGTCCTCCTCCCAGCCCCCGCTTCATCATCACCTCAGGAGCCCACTCTTGCTCATCATGCGTCCTCGCTAACTGAACTGGTCTCTCTGTTTCAGCCTTACCCTGAGTGTGCGTCCTGCCTCCAGCAATGAAGGGACCAGGCCTTGTGAGTCACCACCAGACCTGAGGTGAAATGGGATAATAGAATCATCATCACAACTGGCACAGTTTATTGGGTTCTTTGTGTGAGCCTGGACCATGTTAAGCATTTTGCACGGGTTATTTCTTATCTTTGCAGCAGCCTATGAGGGAGTGCTATTATCTCTGTGTTTACAGAAGTTACAAGACTTGCCAAGGTGGAGGAGCTGACACTCAAACCCAAGACCAGCTGACTCCAAAGCCCATGACATGAGCAGAGTGCATGGGCAGGGTGGCCAGCCTTCTGGGTCTGCATCACGGTAACCCATCTGGGAGGATAGAACCTGATAACCAAAGTCCCTCCCCTTAGGAATAATCCCCACTTCCCTGCCTACCTCTCTCTAGCACCTTCTGGCAGCAGCGGCCCTTTCCTATGTGAGGTGGCTGGTGACTCTCACTTGTAGAAGCTCATCTGCTGGCTTCAAACACTTCTCCTCCAGTCCCCTGACCTGGGTTCCAAGCCGGGTGACCTCCTCAGTGACCTTTGAGATTACGTGTCTCTCTCCTTCCGGATGCGCTGCTCCAGCTCACACAGCCTAGCCACCTGGAGACACTGATGCAGCCTCTCAAAGCAGCTTCCACCTGCTGCTCTGGCTCCAGTCTGCGTCTGTGAGGCCTAGAGACAGAGGTGGCTGCACAACAGTCATCCCTAGGCTCCCACTGATGAAAAGGAACAGAGAGTGATGTTCCAAGACTCATTTTCCTAATACACTCTGTGGCACAAGCAGGCAGGGCTCAGGATAAACTACCAGCAGCAAGGGCTGTGGTCTTGTTTTACCTAGAGACTAGAGGCACAATGCATGAAATTTGTGCACTTGCGGGGGGGTGGTCCCTCAGCCTGGCCTGTGCCCTCTTGCAGTCTGGGAGCCCTCGGAGGATGTCTGACTGATGGCTCCCATGGGAAGTGGGCTTAAGCTGGCAGTCAGACATCCTTAGTGCTGCCACGGAGGCAGGAGAGGCTCCTGCCACCACCACTGTGCTTGCCAGCTGTGAGCCAGGCTTCTGGCTGAGCGGCACTCCTCCTGTGGGAGTGCACTGACCACCAGGGTATAGCTCCTGCATTGAGCGTCTGCTCCCTGGTGGTCAGTGCATGTCATAGTGAGCAGTTGGGCGGCCTTAGTATATCATTAGCATATTACGCTTTGATTGGTTGAACAGCCAACTGGACGACTGTACACTTAGCATATTAGGCTTTATATAGGATTCTAAAAACAATGCCACCAGGGAGATCCAAGATGGCGGCATAGATAAACACCTAAACTGCTGCCTCGCACAACAATTTCAAAACTACAACTAAAAGACAAAACGTCTATCACCCAGAACCACGGGAAAGCTGGCTGAGTGGAAGTTCTACAACTAGAAGGAAAGAGCAAACAGCATTGAGGGGTGCACAAGCGCTGAAAAGCTGAGGTATGGAGACACACCACTGAGTGCACTGGAGTTCGAAGTGAAAAACGTCCAGTCCCTACCTCTAAATAGAACATTCCTGAAGGGTGTTGGCCACATATGGCTAAAATAAAGACAGGCAAAGGCACACAGTGAGAGAACATAGTGAGAGGGGACACAATAAGAGGGGACAGTGAGAGGACACAGTGAGAGGGGACACAGTGAGAGGGGACGGTGAGAGGACACAGTGAGAGGGGACAGTGAGAGGACACAGGGGATACAGTGAGAGGGGACACAGTGAGAGGACACAGTGAGAGGGGACAGTGAGATGGGACAGTGAGAGGGGACACAGTGAGAGGACACAGTGAGAGGACACACAGTGAGAGGACACAGTGAGAGGGGACAGTGAGAGGGGACACAGTGAGAGGACACAGTGAGAGGACACAGTGAGAGGGGACACAGTGAGAGGGCACAGTGAGAGGGGACAGTGAGAGGGGATACAGTGAGAGGACACAGTGAGAGGACACAGTGAGATGGGACACAGTGAGATGGGACAGTGAGAGGGGACACATTGAGAGGACACAGTGAGAGGGGACACATGGAGATGGGACAGTGAGAGGGGACACAGTGAGGGGACAGTGAGAGAGGGGACACAGTGAGAGGACACAGTGAGGGGACACAGTGAGGGAACACAGTAAGAGGACACAAAGAGAGGACACAGTGAGAGGGGACAGTGAGGGGACACAGTGAGAGGGGATACAGTGAGGGGGACACAGTGAGAGGGGACACAGTGAGAGGACACAGTGAGAGGGAACACAGTGAGGGGACAGTGAGAGGGGACACAATGAGAAGGGACACAGTGAGAGGGGATACAGTGAGAGGACACAGTGAGAGGACACAAAGAGAGGACACAGTGAGAGTGGACAGTAAGAGGGGACAGAGAGAGGACACAGTGAGAGGGGACAGAGAGAGGACACAGTGAGAGGACACAGTGAGAGGACACAGTGAGAGGACACAGTGAGAGGACACAAAGAGAGGACACAGTGAGAGTGGACAGTGAGAGGGGACAGAGAGAGGACACAGTGAGAGGGGACAGTGAGAGGGGACACAGTGAGAGGGGACACAGTGAAAGGACACAGAGAGAGGACACAGAGAGAGGACACAAAGAGAGGACACAGTGAGAGGGGACAGTGAAAGGGGACAGTGAGAGGACACAGTGAAAGGACACAGTGAGAGGACACAGTGAGAGGACACAGTGAGGGGACACAAAGAGAGGACACCGTGAGAGGACACAGTGAGAGGGGACAGTGAGAGGACACAGTGAGAGGACACAGAGAGGACACAGTGAAAGGGGACAGTGAGAGCGGACACAGTGAGAGTGGACAGTGAGAGGGGACAGAGAGAGGACACAGTGAGAGGACACAGTGAGAGGGGACAGTGAGAGGGGATAGAGAGGACACAGTGAGGGGACACAGTGAGAGGGGACAGTGAGAGGGGACAGAGAGAGGACACAGTGAGAGGACACAGTGAGAGGACACAGTGAGGGGACACAGTGAGAGGACACAGTGAGAGGACACAGTGAGAGGGGACAGAGAGAGGACACAGTGAGAGGACACAGTGAGAGGACACAGTGAGAGGACACAGTGAGGGGACACAGTGAGAGGACACAGTGAGAGGGGACAGTGAGAGGACACAGTGATAGGGGACACAGTGAGAGGGGACAGTGATAGGGGACACAGTGAGAGGGGACAGTGAGAGGACACAGAGAGAGGACACAGTGAGAGGACACAGTGAGAGGACACAGTGAGGGGACACAGTGAGAGGGGACACAGTGAGAGGGGACAGTGAGAGGACACAGTGAGAGGGGATACAGTGAGGGGGACACAGTGAGAGGGGACACAGTGAGAGGACACAGTGAGAGGACACAGTGAGAGGACACAGTGAGGGGACACAGTGAGAGGGGACACAGTGAGAGGGGACAGTGAGAGGACACAGTGAGAGGGGACACAGTGAGAGGACACAGTGAGGGGACACAGTGAAAGGGGACAGTGAGATGGGACACAGGGGATACAGTGAGGGGGACACAGTGAGGGGGACACAGTGAGAGGGGATACAGTGAGGGGGACACAGTGAGAGGGGACACAGTGAGAGGACACAGTGAGAGGACACAGTGAGAGGACACAGTGAGGGGACACAGTGAGAGGGGACACAGTGAGAGGGGACAGTGAGAGGACACAGTGAGAGGGGACACAGTGAGAGGACACAGTGAGAGGACACAGTGAGAGGGGACAGTGAGAGGACACAGTGAGAGGGGACACAGTGAGAGGGGACAGTGAGAGGACACAGTGAGAGGGGACACAGTGAGAGGACACAGTGAGGGGACACAGTGAAAGGGGACAGTGAGATGGGACACAGTGAGAGGACACAGTGAGATGGGACACAGTGAGAGGACACAGTGAGAGGACACAGTGAGAGGGTACACAGTGAGAGGACACAGTGAGATGGGACACAGTGAGGGGACACAGTGAGAGGGGACACAGTGAGAGGACACAGTGAGAGGACACAGTGAGAGGGGACAGTGAGATGGGACACAGTGAGAGGACACAGTGAGATGGGACACAGTGAGAGGACACAGTGAGAGGACACAGTGAGGGGACACAGTGAGAGGGGACACAGTGAGAGGGGACAGTGAGAGGACACAGTGAGAGGGGACACAGTGAGAGGACACAGTGAGAGGACACAGTGAGAGGGGACAGTGAGAGGACACAGTGAGAGGGGACACAGTGAGAGGGGACAGTGAGAGGACACAGTGAGAGGGGACACAGTGAGAGGACACAGTGAGGGGACACAGTGAAAGGGGACAGTGAGATGGGACACAGTGAGAGGACACAGTGAGATGGGACACAGTGAGAGGACACAGTGAGAGGACACAGTGAGAGGGTACACAGTGAGAGGACACAGTGAGATGGGACACAGTGAGGGGACACAGTGAGAGGGGACACAGTGAGAGGACACAGTGAGAGGGGACACAGTGAGAGGGGACAGTGAGAGGGGACAGTGAGAGGACACAGTGAGGGGGACACAGAGGGGACAGCTTTGTCTGTAGGGACAGGGGAGGGTTTTAAAAAGCAAACAACATTTACAGTGTGCCTCTTAAGAGGAATTTTCCGTTGGAAAAGAGGAGGGGAGGAGAGGACCTAATGGTAATTTTAAAAAAGGGGGAGGGAGAGAAAGCAGTCTAGGAGGAAGGAACTCCATGAGAAAAGTATTGGAAGCAAGAAAGAGTAAAGAGTTCAGAGCACAGCGGTGCTCAGGGCAGCGTGCTGGCACCTCCCGTCTGGGAAAGGCAACTGAGAGCTGAGTGCTGGGAGGCAGGGACTGTGCAGGGCCTTGGCCTTGGGCGCCTGGTGGCAGGCGAGGGCCAGCAAGGACAGGACTGCGTTGGAGGACGTGCAGGCGGGGGCAAGAAGGGGGGCGCGGTGTGAGAGCCTGGTATTGGTAGCCGTGGGGATAATTCAGTTGGAGCCCTGAGATGCGGGAAGGGGTAATGTCCCCAAGTGCAGGTGGGCTGCGGCTGCGCCTTCCCCTCCAAGAGGAGAGCAGTGCTTGCAGGGCGTCCCTGCCCCCTGCCCTGTGTCAGGGCCTTGGAACCCAACCCCATTTCCAGTCTGAATCCTGGACGGCCAGGCCCCAGCCCCTAACCGGCAGGAGATCCTCCTCTGCCCTGAGGGAGACAGGCCATGGCTCCAGCTCTTTGTGCCCCATCAGCGTGGGTCCTGAGGGCTGGAGCGCCCAGGGGGCAGAGGGACCAAGTCCCGCCCGGCAGCCTTGGGTCCCTGTTCACCCAGACCCATTCCCTTCACGGGGACACTCACTGCCCTGCCCTGATGGGCAGCCCCACCCCCTCCCCCCCAGCATACCCACCTCAGGAGGAAGCCCACGCGGGCCTGGTGGGCGCTGCCTTCCCGGCACACAGATCTCCTCGCCCAGCTCCCTGCAGGTCTCCCCAGGGGCCCAGAGGAGACAGAGCAGGACCCTGCTGGCGCCGGCCCACGTGGGAAGCCGGGAAGCATCAGGGCAGAGGTGTGTCCACAGCTGGCAGTGGCTGCATCCTTCAGGGGCCCCTGGCAGGCAGGGCAGGCAGCCTCCACTCGGAGGGGGTTGGAGGCATCCGGGTGCCTTCCCAGCCGTCCACTCCAGCCTCTGCTTCAGACGCACAGTGTCCCTTTCCCTGAAGTGGAGTCTGTGTTACATGAGTCATGGAGGGCAAGGGCGTCTGCGCAGGGAGGCCACCGGGCTCCTCCTCTAGGGCTTCCCAGAGCCCTGGCCTCCCCCTGGCCTCCCTCTGGACTCCCTCTGGTCTCCCTCTGGTCTCCCCCTGGCTTCTGCCCTGGTCTCCCCCTGGCTTCTGCCCTGGCCTCCCCCTGGCCTCTGCCCTGGCCTCCCCCTGGCCTCTGCCCTGGCCTCCCCATGGTCTTCCCCTGGCCTCTGCCTTGGCCTCCCCATGGCCTTCCCCTGACCTCTGCCTTGGCCTCCCCATGGCCTCTGCCCCCAACAGCTGGCCCACTCTCAGAGGCCCCTTCACTCCTTTCCGCCCTTCTGCTCCCTATGGTGGAGAGCACACATGCCCAGCGGCAGGGAGTCCCTCCCTTGACCGGGTGGGTGGGAGGCCTGGGCTGTGCAGGTGGGAGCATAACCCTCTGGCTGGCCCACCGAGAACCGAGTCCAGCCCAGTTAGGGGTGAGGGACTCGGGACTCAACCTGTGCGGGAGGGGTGTGGGGGTAGGTCCTGGGCGACTGCTCTTGGACCCTCCTCTGCCCTACTTTTTTTGCCTCACCTCACCTGCCCAGACTGGTCTCTCCTAAAGTCCTAACCCCACCCCCAGCACCAGTGTCCCAGGAGGCCTGGTCACAGGCACTGCATTGACTGCAGGTGGGAGCAGAGGAGAGGCACACACGGGATGCATGCTGGTAGACTTGAGAACACAGTCCGTCAGAGATCCGCACGCTCAGTCACATTACCAACACTTGATTTCACGTTATTATACCCAAACTGCTGAGAGCCCTGGGGGAAGGTATGAAACCTCCATTTTACAGAAAAGGGCGGGCTCGGAGCTAGAGGGCGCACACCCGCGGGGCCACCCAGGGGGCCTGCCCACTTCAGCCTGGGCTCTGCCAGCCTCCCCGCCCACAGCCACCCAACAGCCACAGTTCTCCACCCAGGAACCTGTGCCTCTGAGCCCACGAAACCCTCATTCTCCCCCTGCCCCCGCCCTGCCCGCCAGCCCCACCGACCACGTGGGGCCCGCGGACACTGAGGTGTGGCCCGTCCCAGTGAGACGTGTGGTCTGACCATATGCCCCAGATTGAATGAAATATCTCATTGCTCACTTGTATACTGTTTCAATGTTAAAGTAATATTTGATGCTAAGTAAAATATTAAAATCGCTTCGCTGCTCACGTTTTATATTATGGCTGAGGCTGCACACGTAGCTCCCGCCGCACTGTATTGGACAGCACGACGGAGACACCGATCTGAGCAGGGGGCAGCCCTTCCGCGCCGCGGGGAAGTGCACGCCGAGCCCAGCCAGCACCCGAGAGCCCCGCGTCCAGCAGGCAGGAGGTGAGGCAGACCGGCTCCAGGAGGGTGCGGTCGGCTAACTCAGGCTGCTCTGCGGGCTCTTCCTCCCCCACAGCAGCCCGCGGGCTGCGGCAGCTGGCGGGCAGCCGGGCACAGCGCCTTATCTGCGCCCCACACTCGCCTGGGCCGGCGGATACCCCCCATCTCCCGGGCACAGCTGGCCGCGGGCAGGGGGCTGGGTGGCACCGGCTCTCCCTCTGCCCCACAAGAAGCCTCTCCGCCGTGCGCTGCGGAGACACCACTCCTCCTGCGTGACTGTCCTGTGCCCTGAGAAGCGAGGCCATCCCTGGAAGGCCGGGATCCACCCCCTCGCAGGTTCTCCTCGGCCCCAGGAGGTGTGTCTCTCCTTTGGGAGGAGAGCAGAGCCCTGGCCACCCGAGGCGCAGCGGCCGCGCCTGTGTGCGTGTGCGTGTGAGTGTGAGTGCGCGTGTGCGTGTGCGTGTGCATATGTGGGTGCACGTGTGCGCGTGAGTCGTCACTGCTCTCCCAGTCCTTCCTCCTCAGCCCAGCAGCATGGCCGCGGCCACCCCGGTGACCAGCCTGGAAGAGGAGGTCAGCTGCCCCATCTGCCAGGGAGCCCTCAGGGAGCCGGTCACCATCGACTGCGGCCACAACTTCTGCTGCGGCTGCCTCACGCGGTACTGTGAGACCCCGGGCCCGGCCGAGGGGGCCCCCGCCTGCCCGCTCTGCAAGGAGCCTTTCCGCGCCGGCGGCTTCCGGCCCAACTGGCAGCTGGCCAGCGTGGTGGCGAATATCGAGCGCCTCAAGGCGGGGTCCCGGCCGGGCGCTGGGGACGCCTGCCCGGAGCACGGGGAGAAGCTCTACTTCTTCTGCGAGGAGGACGAGGCGCAGCTGTGCGCGCTGTGCCGCGAGGCCGCGGAGCACCGTGCCCACGCCGTGCGCTTCCTGGAGGAGGCGGCGGGGCCCTACCGGGTAGGAGGGGCCGCGCCTCCCGGGCGGGTCTGGGCTAGCTAAGGGGGTCGGAACGAAGCTGGGGTAACTTGGGCCCCTGTGGAGCCGGCACTGGAGCCAGGCGGGGTGCGCGCGCCGGCGGGGAGCGGAGCTTGTCTGTTGCGCACCCACGGCCACGGCCACGGCCACGGCCACGGCCACGGCGGAAGAGGAGCTGGGTGAATGCTGGCTGCTGGGTGAGTGACAGGTGGAGTGGTGTGTCTGCAGAGGGAACGAATGACGCATGAATGGTGTGGCCTGTGTTCCTGTTTGTGTTTAAGGTGTGTGCGCTGTGTTTGGGCGAGGTCTAACCGTCTGAGTGTTCATGTTTGTGAATAACTTGGTGTTTGTATATATATACAGGTTAAGTAAATATCTGTGATATGTAATTTTATCTGTCATTAAAGGAGTGTGTGCTGGTTTTATTGTCTGTGTTTTGTTTTTAGTATATGTGTCCGATCATTAGTCTTTTAAAATAAATATTGTTGAGAGTATTACATATGTCCCCTTCCCCCCCACCACCATTGACCCCTCCAGCCTGACCACCCCCCCACCCAGGCCTTCACCACCCTATTGTCGGTGCCCATGGGTGATGCGTATATGCATACAAGGTCTTGTTGATTACCTCCCACCCACCCACCCTCCCCCACCTTTCCTCTGAGATTCCGCACTCTGTTCCATGCTTCCATGCCTCTGGATCCACTCTGTTCATCAGTTTATTTTGTTCCTTAGATTCCACATATGAGTGCGATCATGTGACACTTGTCTTTCTGTGCCTGGCTTATTTCACTTAGCATGATACTCTCCAGGTCCCTCCATGCTGTATCAAAGGGTAAGAGAGTCTTCTTTTTTACGGCTGCATGGTATTCCATGGTGTAAATGTACCACAGCTTTTTATCTGCTTATCTGTTGATGGGCACTTGGGCTGTTTCCAGATCTTAGCTATTGTAAATTGTGCTGCTGTGAACATAGGGGTGCATACATTCTTTCTGATTTGTTTCTAGTTTCTTGGGATATATTCCTAGAAGTGGGATCACTGGGTCAAATGGCAGATCCATATTTAATTTTTTGATGAAACTCCATACTGTTTTCCATAATGGCTACACCAGTCTGCATTCCCACCAGCAGTGCACGAGGGTTCCCTTTTCTACACATCCTCACCAGCACTTGTCATTTGTTGATTTGTTGATGGTAGCCATTCTGACAGGTGTGAGGTGATACCTCAGTGTCATTTTAATTTGCATTTCTCTGATGATCTTTGACTTTGAGCATTTTTTCATATGTCTCTTGGCCATCTGTATGTCTGCTTTGGAGAAGTGTCTATTTAGATCCTTTGCCCATTTTTTAATTGGATTTTTTGTCTTCCTTTTGTTAAGTTGTATGAATTCCTTATATGTTTTGGATATTAACCCTTTATCAAATGTGTCATTGCCAAACATGTTCTCCCATATAGTGGACTCCCTTTTCGTTTTGTTGATGGTTTCTTTTGCTGTGCAGAAGCTTTTTATTTTGATGTAGTCCCATTTGATTATTTTCTCCTTAGTTTCCACTGTCCTAGGAGATGTATCCATAAACATATTGCTACGAGAGATGTCTGAGATTTTGCTGCCTCTGGTTTCTTCTAGGATTTTTATGGTTTCTCGATTTGCACTTAAGTCTTTTATCTATTTTGTGTTTATTCTTGTGTATGCTATAAGTTGGTGGTCTAGTTTCATTTTTTTGCATGTATCTGTCCAATTTTCCCAACACCATTTATTGAAGAGACTGTCTTAACTCCATTGTATGCTCTTGCCTCCTTTGTCAAATACTAATTAGGCGTAATGGCTTGGGTCGATTTCTGAGTTCTCTGTTCTGTTCCATTGATCTATATGCCTGTTCTTGTGCCAGTACCAGGCTGTTTTGATTATGGTGGCTTTGTAGTATAACTTGAAATCTAGTATTGTGATTCCTTCAACTTTGTATTTCTTTCTCAAGATTGCTGCCACTGCCGAAACCGGTTTGGCTCAGTGGATAGAGCGTCGGCCTGCGGACTAAAAGGTCCCGGGTTCGATTCCGGTCAAGGGCATGTACCTTGGTTGCGGGCGCATCCCCAGTGGGAGGTGTGCAGGAGGCAGCTGATCGATGTTTCTCTCTCATTGATGTTTCTAGCTCTCTATCCCTCTCCCTTCCTCTCTGTAAAATATCAATAAAATATATATATATAAAAAAAGAGAGATTGCTGCCACTATTGAGGGTCTTTTTTGATTCCATATAAATTTTTAGAGTATTTGTTCTAGCTCTGTGAAATATGCTGTTGGTATTTTATTAGGGATTGCATTGAATCTGTAGATTGCCTTGGGTAGTATGTACATTTTAATGATGTTAATTCTACCAATCCATGAACACGGTATATTGTTCCACATGTTTATATCTTCCTCTATTTCTTTTTTCAACATCCTGTAGTTTTCTGAGTACAGGTCTTTTACCTCCTTGGTTCAGTTTATTCCTAAGAATCTTATTTTTTTGTTGTTGTTGCAATGGTAAATGGGATTGTTTGTTTAGTTTCTCTTTCTGAGAATTCATTATTGCTGTATAAAAAAGCCATCAGTTTTTGGGTGTTGATTGTGTACCCTGCTACATTGCCAAATTCATTTATTAAATCCAGTAGTTTTTTGGTGGAGTCTTTAGGGTTTCCTATGTACAATGTCATGTCATCTACGAATAATGAGAGTTTTACTTCCTCATTTCCAATTTGGATGCCTTTTATTTCTTCTTCTTGTCTAATTGCAATGGCTAATACTTCCAGTACTATGTTGAACAGGACTGGTGAAAGCAGACATCCCTGTCTTGTTCCTGTTCTTAGGGGAAATGGTTTTAGTTTTTGCCCACTGAGTATGCTGTTGGCTGTAGGTTTGTCATAAATGGCCTTTATCATGTTGAGATACGTTCCCTCTAGTCTCACTTTGCTGAGAGTTTTTAACAAAAATGGGTGTTGGATTTTGTCAAATGCTTTTTCTACATCTATTGATATAATCATGTGATTTTTCTCTTTCAATTTGTGTATGTGATATATCATGTTTATTGATTTGTGAATACTGTATCAGCCTTGCATCCCTGGAATAAATCCCACTTGGTCATGGTGTATAATCTTTTTAATATATTGCTGGATGCGATTGCTAATATTTTGTTGAGGATTTTAGCATCTATGTTCATCAGGGATATTGGCCTGTAATTCTCTTTCTTTGTAGTGTCTTTACCTGGTTTGGGAATTAGAGTTTGGAAGTGTTCCTTCCTAGTTCATTAGTCTTTGATGATGAGAGTTCTATATATATTTTCAAATTTACCTATATGAACATTTATGTGTGTATACTTGGTCTAGCAGTGGTTCTCAACCTTTCTAATGCCGTGACCCTTTAATACAGTTCCTCATGTTGTGGTGACCCCCAACCATAAACTTATTTTTGTTGCTACTTCATAACTGTAATTTTGCTACTGTTATGAATCGTAATGTAAATATCTGTGTTTTCCGATGGTCTTAGGCAACCCTGCTAACGGTTCTCAACCTGTGGGTCGTTGGGGGTACCACAACATGAGGAACTGTATTAAAGGGTCGCGGCATTAGAAAGGTTGAGAACCACTAGTCTAGAGCAAGCAATTTAAAATAGCCCACTGATTGATTTTGTGACATCCATGTTTCTTCTCCCCTTCAGAATCATACACAGAAAATTGATTCCATTTGAAAGGGAGGGTTGTTTGGGTTTGCTCCCTTCTGGGCATGCGAGAAAGTTAGAATAATTTCAAGGAGGGCGTATCAAGCTCAGGACAGGTCCCACTTACCAAAGGCAAGAAATCAGGTATTCCCCCTGAAGAAGGAAAGTCTCTGGTGGAACACCAAGGTGCAGCTTGTGTTGACACGGGATAAAGAGCCAATCCCTGATCAAAACTCTTGAAGGACAGAAGCCAGAGGAAGACAGCCCACAGAGAGGGGCTCTGAAGGACAAGTAGGACCCAGGCATGGCCAGCTGAGGGGCCCTGCCTTCCTGGAGGCAGAGGGTGGATGAGACGACAACCATAGAAGCCACTGTTCCCACCTTCAATACTGTGTGCTCCTTCTCTCCAGGAACAGATACAGACATGTCTTGAGTGTCTAAGAAAAGAGGCAGAGGAGATTCAAGAAATTCAGTCAAGAGAAAATCAAAGGATACACTTCCTCCTGGTAGGACTCCCCCCTTCCTGGCCCCTCCCTTCCCCTCCTCTGTGCCTCACAGTGTATGAGTTTTGATGTCATTAGAGTTTGAATCCCGACTCTGACACTAAGTAGCTCTATGGCTTCTAGCAACTCTCTGTTCTGTGTATTTCTCTGTGAAGTGGAGGTTAAAATTTTTCACTACCTCACGGAATTTCTATAAAGACTGCAATGAGATTGCGCCTGTAATGCAATTAGTGCCGTGCACATCGTATGTTTTTTGCAAAAGGCAGGAGGTAGGGTGTCCTCCGCCTTCCCCGAGGCAACGCTGGGCAGCTGAGCAGGTGGAAAGGAAGCCCACTGCCCTCCCACATCTGTCAGGGGCTCTGATTTTACCACTGAGCCATGGAGGACGTGGCCAGGAGAGAGATGGGAGTGAACTAAGGAGAAACAAGGAGGAGGAAGAGGAGAGGAGGGAGGAATAACTTCCTGCTGGCTTCTCCTCTGGTCCCCAGACCCAGGTGGCCACCAGGAGACAAAGAGTGATCTCTGAGTTCGCACGCCTGCGCCAGTTCCTAGAGGAGCAGCACGGCGCCCTCCTGGCCCAGCTGGAGGGGCTGGAGGGGGACATCTTGAAGCAGCGGGATGAGTTTGACACACTGGTCACTGGGGAGAGGAGCCGGTTCAGCGCCCTGATCACGGAGCTGGAGGAAAAGAAGGAGCGGTCAGCCAGGGAGCTCCTGAAGGTGAGGCCCCGCCCCGCCCCGCCGGCCTGGCCTCCTACTCTCCCGCATCTTCACTCTGTCCAGCCTGTTTCCTTCACTTTGCGTCTCATCCCCAGTGCAAGATGGGCCCCTGGACCAGAGGTTCTGAGTTCTAGTCCTTGCTTCCCTGGTCTCGGTCTGTCCATGCCACCACCCACCTCACAGGGCTTTGTGAGGACCCAATGGTAAATGCCAGGGGAAGTAGCACTTTGAAAAGCATCAAGTACTATGCACACGAGTGTCGGCTGCTCCCTCTGCGCAAACTGTCCTCTGAGCCACTGCCCCCCACTTAGGACGTTCTTCCCGGCCTAGGGCCTAGCTCATGCCCTCCGGCTGGAGGAGGGAGATTGGGTCTCAGCAAAGCATCAGAAAGGCAGCCCCGGAGGGAGGCCAAGGTGGGCTGGCCTGCTCTAGCCAGCAGGGTAGCTCGCTTCACCCTCTGGAGCTGTAGCGGGAGGGCTGTGCAGGGGAGGCTTGTGAAGCCCAAATGCCATGGCTCTGTGGTCTGGGGCCTGTTCATGTCCAGGGCTAAGAGAGTGGTATTTCTGGTTATAAGAAAAGTGGGAGGAGGAAGGTGGAAACTGAATCCCTGCTTTCTCTCTCTCTCCTCGTAGAATATCAGGAGCACTCTAATAAGGTAAGTGATATAGTTCTCCACACACACACACACACACACACACACACACACACACACACGCCCGGGTAGTGCCATGCAAGTTTACCGCACTCCCCCAGGGTGAAATTCACATGCACTTTCACTTACGCAGACGCATTCCCATATGCAGCCAGCACTCTGCGGCCCAAGAGCCGGCAGTGGAGCCCACCCTGTGGGAACTGGCACCTCCAGGCCCAGTGAGAAGGTGCGTGCTGAGTCTGGAGGTTTCATGAAAGTGGAGAGTCCCGATGCTGCCATCCTGTGCCCTAGATGTGAAGCCAGAAAGTGCCGGAAACCAGAGGCCGTGTCCCCTGAACTGGGCCAGAGGATCCGGGACCTCCCCCAGCAGGCCCTTCTGCTGCAGAGGGAGATGAAGGTGTTTCTGGGTAAGCGCTCCCCAGGCCTCCACACACCCCACCGCCCAGCACCGCCTCTCCTGGCGAGACTTGTGCCCTTCCAGTGCTTTGGTTCCCTTCTTTGCAGATCTTTATAAAAGCTGCTCATTGGGGTGATGTGACAATGAAAGTAAATAATAAAGGCGCCGATTTCTGGAAAAAAATTTAACTGGTTTGGAAAACACAAATCTGGTCAATTGGCATTACACAATCAGAAAGATAATGATTAGGAAGAAAAATTCCCCCTTTGCGACAGCATGAATGGACCTGGAGAACATTATGCTAAGGGAATAAGCCAGTGGGAAAATACAAAAGTACCGTGTGCTCTCACTCCTGTGTGGAATTCAGTGAACAAACTGAACTGCCAAGCAAAATAGAGACAGACTCAGAGCGCAGGCAGACAGCTCCGGTGGGGGAGGGGCGGAGGGAGGAACTGAGCAAAAAAGAGGGAGAGAACTGGACACAGACAACAGTGTAGAGCGGAGGAGGTGGAAGAGGGCATAGAGGGGATAAATGGTGATGGAAAAATAAAAATTTTAAAATTAAATAATAAAAAGATAGTGATTAATAAAAATCTATCATTCTCAATTATTAAAACCCCCACAGATGCATTTGTGGCTTAAGTTTTTTATGATGAACACTGATAATTAATAATCAGCATGAATCTCTCTGCCCGTGGGAGCTGACTTTGCTCCCTCTCTCCTGGCCGCCTGCCTTGTGCTCTGGGTCTGGGGCGCCGCCCAAGGCTGTGCCTTTTCTGGAACAGGGAGTGGGAGGAGAGGATATGCAGGGTCTGACTTGAGAGTCAGGAATTGGCTCTGTCAACACCCTCCCCACAACACCATGAATGATGCCACCGATTTCTAAATGACCCACCCACAAAAGTGTCCCCTAGAAGAGCTCTCCCCAAAGTTCACTCCATGCTAGTGCCCCCAGGGGCGGGCAGCAAAAGCAGTTTTACTCTCATCAAAGACTGACCTAGGTCTGTCCCAGAAATTTCCAAGCAGAACGAGAAATAAGTTAGCCCACGTGTCTATCCACTAGGTAGCTATTCTTGAGCACTTACTGTGCCCCAGCACGAGGACAGAGGCCCGCGAGGGAGAGGGACCAGCAGGCTCCCAACCAGCACACCCCTGAGAGCTTATTAAGACACCCGCATTCTCAGGTCAACGGGTCACCTGGGTCAGAAACCAGTCTAGGACAAGCTCAAGTCTAGGTCAGTGGCGTCAGGTTCCAGCGCTCATTCTTCTCTGCCCCTTCTCTACTCTGGGCCTCAGTTTCTCCATCATTAACTGATCTATGTTTTTTTGTGAGACTAATATACTCGCATCCTGTTTTATTTCCTCTTTACAGAAAAACTCTGCTGTGAGTTGGACTATGAACCAGGTAAGCATCCTACCACTGGATGGGAGGGATAGAGGAATCTACAAATGAGAAGGAAACACACAGAGACATACACACCACCTACCCCACCGCCGAGGCTCCTGCTGTCTGCAGGTGGCCAGGGGAGAAAGATTACATCCCAGTGGGAGGAGGCACCTCGGGAAAGGCCTCCTGGCCAGGGCAGCTTTGATCTGGGCGTAGATCACACTCTTAGAGCAGCCACTGCCCCTACCCCTTCGCAGCGCAGGCGTTGGAAGGAGGGCAGTGGTGGGGGACGAAATGAGGAGGGGACCCCACTTAAGGCTGTTATTCACTATCAGCCAAGGCCCGAGGAGCCGCGGAGTCTCTGGGCAATGCACATGTCTGATTTGGCCACTTGGTCTCCATTTCTGGACAAAGTCACAGGATGCAGGGGTCAGCAGAAGCTTTGTTTAGCAAGTGGTCCCCAGACCCCGGCGGTTTTAGAGGCAGGACGAGTAACCTGCGGGGGCGGGGCCTGGAGGAGCGCAGGAGGGGATGGGGTTCGGGGGAGGGAGGGACAGAGAGGGAGGGAGGGCCAGGGGCGGGGCGGGGCGGGGCGGCCGGCCGGCCAGCCAGGGGACAGGGCTGAAGTCCTCGGCAGACTTGTAGGGCTTCCACGTGCGATCACCTGCGGACCTTGTTAAAAATACAGGTCCCGGTTCATGTTCCGGGCGGAGCCTGAGGGCCTTCTAACAAGTCCCCGGCCCAGGCGCGGCCTCAGCCCCAGCGGCTGGTGGTAACAGTGCCACAGGGGGCTGCAGAGGGACCCCCGGCCTCTCTAGAAGGAGTTGGCGCATCCGCTGACGCCGGTCCCCTCGGCCCCCCACAGCCCGCCCCTCTCTGGACCCCCGGACCGCCCACCCCAAGCTGCTGCTGTCGGAGGACCGCCTGCGGGCGAGCTTCTGCTACAAGTGGCAGCGCTCGCCCGACAGCCCCCAGCGCTTCGACCGCGCCACCTGCGTCCTGGCCCGCGCGGGCTTCACGGGGGGGCGGCACACGTGGGTGGTGCGCGTGGACCTGGGCCCGGGCGGCAGCTGCACGGCGGGCGTGGCCCTCGGGACGCTGCAGCGGAAGGGCGAGCTGTGCCTGCGGCCCGCGGCGGGCGTGTGGGCCGTGCGGCTGGCAGGCTGCTGCGCCTCGGCGCTGGGCGCCTTCCCCACGCGGCTCGCGCTGCGGGAGCAGCCGCGCCAGCTGCGCGTGTCCCTGGACTACGAGGTGGGCTGGGTGACCTTCGCCAACGCGGCCACGCGGGAGCCCATCCACACCTTCACGGCCTCCTTCACGCAGGAGGTGTTCCCCTTCTTCGGCCTCTGGGGCCGCGGGTCCAGCTTCTCCCTGAGCCCCTGAACGAAGCCCTGGAACAGGCGTGGGGCGGGGGGGCGCCCCCGGGAGATGCGGCAGACAGGGCGGCTGTGGGTGAAACAGCGGAGCCGGGACGCGGGCCAGGACAAGGCGAGTGCCTCCGACCTGCGGCCCCGCGCTGCGCTCCGTGCCTGGCGGATGGCCAGGGAGTCGGGGACTAACCCTAACCTACGGGGCGCCCGCGGAGGCCGGAGCGCACGCCCCACCACGTGCGCTTACGCGGGCGGCTCCCCTTTCTCTTGTTCTCTCCCCTAAACATCAGGGTTTATTGGCCCGTGACCTCAGGAAACACTCACTGTGCTAACGGGAACCCAGCAGGGGCAGCCATTGCTGATATGACAATAAAGAGGAAAATGAACTAAAAGCCCCGACTGCCGGAGCGTGTGGTCTCGGGGAAGCTGGGGGGAGGGGGGGGTTGCGTGGGTGACCTGGTCTCGGGGAAGCTGGGGCTCTGCGTGGGTGACCTGGTCTTAGGGAAGCTGGGGGGCTGCGTGGGTGACCTGGTCTCAGGGAAGCTGGGGGGCTGCACTGGGGTGATCTGGCCCCGGGGAAGCTGGGAGGGGGGCTGCGTGGGCGTGGCTCCCTGCAGGGGCTGCGGCTGAGTGCCGTGCGAGAGGAGGGGCGCGCCTGGGGTAAGGGGTGACGGCCCTCCCAAGCAGAGGCGCTGCCACCCACCCGACCCCGCTCCGCGCCTCCCCCTCTGGTGGCGTCACTTGGGCGGAGGTGAAGGCGGGCCGCAGTGGGAGTGGGACCAGGAAGGCTCGGCCAGAAGCCAGAACCCCAGGACCAGTCAACCCTGGGGAACTCTTTTCCTGGGCGGCTGGTCACCACCTAAGGGCAACGGAGGGAAGGAGGTGGTGGGGAGACGGTCCCCGGTAGCGGGGCTGCGGGAGCGGGAGGAGCCGTCCTCACCCTGGTGCTGGGGACGGAGTCCCGGCTTGTGGCCTCGAACCCGCGGAAAGGCGGCGGCTCCGCGCTGGGTGGGAAGTGACAGCGAGGGGCGAGGCGGCAGGAGGAGAGGCAGGCGGGAAGCCCAGAGCCGGGCGCCGGGGGTGGGGCCGCGCGGAGCCAAGGAGCCGGTGAATGCGGGGGGGCCGGGAGCCCGCCGGGGCTGACGGGGCAGGGTCTGGCGTTTGGAAGCGATTCGCGGTGTCCCAAGGCGGAAGTTTACATCGTAAGCACAATAACCATGTCTCAACACATTTTATCTTCTGTCTTGTTGGCATTGTCTGCTGCTTCAACGTCTTCATGGACAAGCTCTTTAACATGGTCTGTCTGTTCCGATCAGACACAAGCGGGCGCGTTCTCCCAGCTCCGCGGCGCACGGGAGGGAGAGGCCGGCCCTGCAAGTCCTGCCCCGTGGCCCCAGCTCCGCAGGTGGGAAGGTGTGCGGGCCAGGAGCAGGGAGTGGGAACCGGAGTGCTCCCCTGGTCGCGTTCGGTGTTCCAGATCATCCGGGCGACCTGCGAGGAGACCTGCCGAGGCGGCCCTGTGCTGGCCTGCTGTAAAATTGAGTGCGTTTGGTGCTTTGCTCAGCAGAGGTCACGTGGCTGGGATGACCACGGCTGGGTTAGGGTCTTATTCAGAGGCAGGTACCGGGGTCCTGCTGGCCGCGCCCCACAAGTGACTTGGATAAGAAGGACACTTAGTTTCTGACACCGAGACATAAAGCTGCCGCGTAAACTTGCTCGCGTTGGCAGCTGTCCGTGAAGTTTGCCGCCTGGGGTGTGGAATCAGCCGGGGGGAGTGGGTAGGCCCCTGAACACGATGACTTCGGGGTAAGGCAGCTCCGCTTCCAGAGTCTGGACTCAGGCTCCGCCCCGGGAGAGGCTCCGGCCCAGAGGCCCAGCGGCCCTGGCCTTTCCGCATCTCCATCCGGAGGAGGGCGCACCATCTGTGACGTCAAGGCGCCCCTCACTGCAGCGCAGCCTGCATTGTAGCAGCTCTTTCCGTAAAGAGAGTGGAGACACGCTCAAGTTAGTTCCCAAATAGGAAAGTGTATTCTAAGAACAGACTATGTAAGTAAGGAACTATGTAAATGAGGGAAATAAAATTTTCCATCGTTGGCCAGGTCTCGTGGGCAGCTATGGTTGGGGTGGTGGGGACACGACCAGGTCTCAAGTGAGAACTGGAGATTTAGAAATGTTAATAAAATAGCAAACACATTGAGAGCTCACTATTGCCTAGTCACTGCAATAAGTATTTTTTAAAATATATTTTATTGATTTTTTTACAGAGGAAGGGAAAGGGATAGAGAGTTAGAAACATCGATCAGCTGCCTCCTGCACACCTCCTACTGGGGATGTGCCCGCAACCAAGGTACATGCCCTTGACTGGAATCGAACCTGGGATCCCTGAGTCCGCAGGCCAACGCCTTATCCACTGAGCCAAACAGGTTAGGGCTGTGATAAGTATTTTTATATGTTAGCTCATTTAATCCTCACAACAACCTTATTATCAATATCCCCATTTCTGCGCAAGAGAGCTGAGACGTGGAGGTTGGCTGGCTGGCCCGAGTCAGCGGGCAGCGGCCAGCACAGCTGTGGCCCCCGCTGTGCACTGGGCACCGCACCTTGGGATTCGGATGGTGTGGCCCCAAACCTGAGCTCATGACCATCATGCAGCACCAGCTCTGCGTGTCCAGGAACTGGGAGGACAGGAAGGTCCACGGAAACGCAGAGGCAGGGCTATCCGGTGGCCACTCGCAGCCGGGCCACAGCCCCTGGCTCAGCACTGTGCCACGCAGCTCACCCACCAGCTGCTCTGCCCGCCCACGGGGCCACTTTGAATTTCCTAGAGAAGCTGCTGTTCTGTGAATCATCACTGTCCCTCTTTGATAAGACCTTTCTCAGCAGGTCAACTCGTTGGTTGACTGGCCAACTACCTGCTGGCCAGGTTCCCGCCCGCCCGGCCCAGTCAGGCGGCCACATCCGCAGAGGACAGAGGGGCTGCGGCACCTGCAGAGTCTGACTGGCGGAGAGAGGCCCTCGGAGCTTGCCGGCCTCCTTCCATGCCTGGAAGGACAGTTCAGGTCGAACTTTCTGCATGTTCACCCCATGTAGGATGCAGGAACTATGAGCTGTCACCCCCAGAGCTGTTCTTTACTTGGCTATCATCTTGTTAGATCTGGGTCTCATTTCTGAACATCTTCACTGGGCTCTTTCTCCTCCAGCCTCTCCCGGCCCCACTCCCGGCCCAGCCCACCTGGCCCCAGAGCCCACACTGGTTTCCCTACGCACCCCTGTTCCTATTCTCCAGACTCAATGCTGAGGACTGTGTGCGGTGCCACTGCCTGACGTTCTGCGTGCCTCAGGTCTTCCCATCCTGGAACATTCCAGACCAACCAGTCAGTCTTCTCGTATTCCCATGGCTGGGCCATGGCTTTTCCCACCTCCTCACTCCTTTGTGGAGCTTTCCGGGCCTGGACGCTCTCATCTTTCTCTCCTGGTGTCCAGGCCCATCGCCCCACAAAGCTGGCCTGACTTTCTCGCCCTCACCCGTGTCTCTCCTCTGAATCCCCACAGCACTTACAACTGTGACACTTAATTTAACTGTCATACACTCCCTTGTTAGTCCATATGTGTTTGTCTTGGTCCCACAGCTAGCCTGTAAGCTTCTGGATGGAGAAATAGAACAAGAAGCTGGAATTGCATCTGAACATGAATAACATGTTAGGTACTGCAGCACACACAACATCCCATTCTCCTGCAAGCCCAGGCCTCAGGTGCCTTATCTTCATGTTGAGGGGACACTGAGGTTCGCCCAAGGCTACAGAGAAATTAGGTGTCAGGACCGAGATGAAATATAAGCCACACTTTCCTCACTGCTCCCCCCTCCCACGCAGCACTTCCTTGGGGCCAGGTGTTATTCCTTACATCCCTCTGCGCCAAGCATTTCGCAAGGGCTCAGCACATCCCAGTGAGAACTTCCCTTTGTTACACATGGAGCATCAGGAAGTGGCCCTCAGACTTCCTATTAATTCCTTCACGCACCCACTTAAGGAATTTCACTGGGTACCATCTAACTATGAGCCGGGCACTGTCTTAGACGCGGACACACAGACAGAGCTCTGTCCTCACTCGCCCACATAATTAATGTACAAATGCACTAGCTAGCCATTGCTCCGTAAAAATGACCACACCTTTAGTGTCTCAAAATAACATACATGTATCACATGACTGTGTCTGTGGGCCATACGTCTGGGTCCTCTGCTAGGATTTCACCGGGCTGCAGCCAAGGTGTCCACTGGGCTGGACCCCATCCGGAGGCTCCGCTGGGGAGAAATCCACCTCTGAGTTCCCTTAGGCCAGTGGTTGGCAAACTGCGGCTCGCGAGCCACATGCGGCTCTTTGGCCCCTTGAGTGTGGCTCTTCCACAAAGTACCACGTGCGGGCGCACACGTACAGTGCGATTGAAACTTCGTGGCCCATGCGCAGAAGTCGGTTTTCGGCTCTCAAAAGAAATTTCAATCTTTGTCCTGTTGATATTTGGCTCTGTTGACTAATGAGTTTGCCCACCACTGCCTTAGGCTTTGGCAGAATTCATGTTCTTGCAGCTGCAACACCAAGGGGCCCTGCTTCTCGTTGGCTGAAGGCCGGAGCTGCTCTCAGCTCCTTGGGGTTGCCGCTGGCCACAGCGCCACTGCCCCTGGCTTTCCCAACCTTACAAGGGCAGTCTCAAGGGGAGTCTCTGAGGTGCCATCCCCTCCCTTTGCCTTATGCACGCCTGGAAGCAGCTCCCAGGCACTGCTCACTCCCAGGGGAGGGGCCGTATCTCCCCACCCCCCCATGAGCACCAAGACGGGAGGAGCCTGGGCCCCTGGAGTGTGTCCCCACAGAGGTGAAAAGCGCCCCCCCCCCCCAAAGGAGTGGTGCCGACAGGCGCTGCTGGAGCTCAGCAGGAATGTTTCTTCCAACAGACCTGTCGCTCCCGCTCAGTGCCTCAGTGCGCTGCTCCTTCGAGCAGATGCCCCAGGTGACAGGAGGCTCCTTTCACCTGAGATTGTGTGAGACGGCCTGTGCCCCGGGGAACCTTGGGAGCCACAGCATGGGAGCAGTGGGCTGGCTGTGGGATGGAGAAGGGGTGGTGCTCAGGAGGAGCTGCGCGGCCCAAGGGGAGGCTGGGCAGGTGGGCGGAGGAGAGCGAGGAGGATGGGGGGTCTGAAGCAAGGTAGCCGGGATGCACAGGTCAAAGCTGCTGAGAAAGCTGGAGGAGTGGCCCGTGACCCTTTTCTGTGACCTCTGGGAAGTGCTCCTAGAAACAAAGACGTCCTTCAGCGTTGACTGCTGAGTCTCCCACAGTCATGCGGTCCAAAGGCACAGAAGTTAGAGGAGCAGTGGGTCTCCTTGACTTTGATGAAGCTGCGTGTGTGTGCATGTGTGTGCGTGTGGGTTTGCATGTGAAAGCACATGTGGGGAGAAAAACACCCTGCAATCAAGTAGAAAAGTTTCTGTCACTATGTTATCTATACTAATAATAGCCTGGGTGGCATCACGCCCTCACACATCATGCCCTAATGTCATCACAAGATGGCCATGCACTCAGTGGAGGCGGGGCCTGGCAGCCACTCCGCATAATAAGACCTGGGGGTCCCACGGCTCTGCGCAGCGTGGAGAAGGCCAGTCCTGGTGGAGCAGGCAGGTTGTGGCAGGGGAGGGCAGTTGTGGGCGATCAGGCTGGCAGGGGAGGGCAGTTGTGGGTGATCAGGCCGGCAGGGGAGCAGTTAGGGGGCGATCAGGCTGGCAGGCAGAAGTGGTTAGGGGCAATCAGGCAGGCAGACAGGCAAGTGATTAGGAGCCAGTGGTCCCAGATTGTGAGAGGGATGTCTGACTGTCCGCAAGGATCGGGCCTAACCCAGCAATTGGACATCCCCTGAGGGGTCCCAGATTGGAGAGGGTGCAGGCTGGGCTGAGGGACCACGCCCACTCTGCACAAATTTTGTGCACCAGGCCTCTAGTTCTTGTATAAAGGCTTTTGAAAAAATTACCCATTGCTTTCCCATCTTTGTCCATTAAATAGACTCATGCTCCTTACCCCAGGCAACACACTTCTCAGGCCTGTTTTAGGCAGAATTTTACTTTCCCTTCCCCCTGGGGGCAGGTCGGGCCTCCACTGAGCCCACCCTCACCCGCAGGCTGAGGCCCAGCAGAGTCTTACTACTGCACCTCAACCAGTGAGGCCACTGCAGAGAGGCCTCAGGGGCAGCCACACCAGGCCTGAGACCTCTACATCATAATGCAGTGTCTGGATGGGCCACTGTGTCCCTGAAGCTAAGAATAGGATGGTTTAAGGATGTATGTTTTAAGGATTTGAAAGTTAGAAATAAATTATTTCCATTTCTAAAAAAAGTTGCTTTCAGGTTTTTGATAAACTATGAGGGAAGCAAAAGAAAACAGAGCCCACACTGATGTCACATAGGCCTTCAGAGAACGAAGGCGGAGCGGGTCCCAACGCCACACTCAGCACCCCCCTCCCCCAGGCTCACAGCTCAGGTGCCCGCCCAGGTCAGGGTGAGGCCCCAGGTCAGGGCGCAGCCAGGAGCTCAGCGCAGAGACTGCGCGTACACAGACCACACTTACAAAAGAATTTGAAAGAAAAGGTAGCGCCTAAATCCCAAGGAGAAGGAACAGAATCTGTAGAAGGTGGTGTTGAAAACACTGCCTTATAATAGAGAAAAATAAAGCCAGTTCCCACCTCCAACCATCGTGAAGGTAGAAGGTCTAGATGGACTAAAGGCCTACGTGGGAAAGGGGAAAATACAGTTAATAGAAAATAACGTTAGAGGATAAATTTGTGACCAGGAGTAGGGGGAAATGTTTTTTAAAAATCTTCAAAAGCATAAGCTATGAGGAATTACTTAATTTGGTTCCCTTGGAATTAAATGTGCTGTTCAGTGACCACACATGGACAAAACTGACAAAGAAATGACGGAATAGGGGCTGTAGCTGCAGAGTCTGAACCAGCGAGGGGTGTGCTGTGAGCAGGGAAGCCAATGAGAAGGCAGGAGCCCAAGAGAAAACCTGCACCGCCGGTCACTCACCAAGCAGGGCTCTACAGGCTTGCCAGGGGTCACGAACAGGAAACTCACATAACGAAGCATGTTGGAACTGACCAGCTTACTGGAGATTAGACAACCAGCTGGCACCCAGGGGCAGGGAGATATGTGTGGTCATGAGGGGGTCCGGCAGGCTGGCCTACACCCAGAGTCCTGTTTCTGAGTAAATATCCCAGAGAATCCCTCTCCCAGGTCCTGGGAGGGTATGCAGACGACAGCCCTGTCGCAGGCGCAGAGGCGCTGGCGGGAAGTGCGGGCTTCTGACCGTGGCTGTGGAGCAGAGCGGTGGAGGGTGCCAGCCTTGGTTCTGCGGGATTTCTCACTGCACGGTGGGTGGGCATCCCTAACCCTGCATTGTTCAAGAGTCAGCTGTATATGGCACACGAAACATGGACAGGTTGTAAAAACGTGGTGGTGTGGAAAAGCAAGAAATAGAATGAGGCTTATAATCTTGTTAATTCCATATACAGGCACACAATACAGCAATATGTGTTTTACTAAACCATCTGCAAGTAAAAAGGCAACAAACACTTTAAATGGTGCCCAGGGAGGGGGAGGAACGGTGATTATATGCAACCATCAATTGAAACAGAAAAAGGATTTGTGGACTAAAGATAAGGATGCATTATTAACTGAAAACTGTGTTTCATTAACTAAATCCCACCTCAGGTCAAAAAAATTTTAGGAGATTTTGTTGTTGGTTGTTTATGGGGAATATTTTTAATTGTCATTTTGGCCTTGCTCCTCTCATAAACTCTTAAAAACATATTGCTTCAGGAAGAGTCCCACATCACTGGAAATCTACAGGTACCAGCTGGGGTTGGAGAAGATGACTTTGAAAGTTCTGACCCTGAGATTCTGTGAATAAAATCAAGGTCAAGGTACCTGGCCGGTAGCTCAGTTGGTTAGAGCCTCGTCCCTATACGCCAAGGTTGTGGGTTTGATCCCGGCAAGGCACATACAAAAATCAACCAATGAATGCATCAGTAGGTGGAAAAGAAAATCTCTCTCTCTCACTTTCTCTCAAAATCAATTTTAAAAATTTAAAATTAAGGCAAAGGGACTATCAGTGAGAGACCAGCAAGAACAAGGCTTCAGCAAGCAGAGGAGGCAATAATGTCACCAGGAAGTTATTAAACATTTGTCACCTCACAGGGCGTTGACATTGCCCAGCGGAGGGAAGCAAAGCCCACAGGGAGGGCGGTCTCCTGGGCAGAAGGGCTGGGTGGGCTGGGGAACTGCTGTGTGAGCACCAAAGCTGGAGTTTCACAAAGCTCAGAGGACCTTCACCTTGCTACCCTATTCTACTCTCTCCTGTCCTCACAAATGACCTTCCTGCATTTGCGTTCGTTCCCCCTAAATCACGTCCTCATGGCCTCTGGCTCTGCAGCCACCTCTCATTTCTCACCCCTGTTTTGAAGCTTCTCTCCATCATCGCCTGCTTCACTGATACAGCTCTCCCCGCGTGCCCCCGCCCCACCAGCCCCCGTGGACCTTTCTGAGGTTGTTTCCTTGGCCCTTTTCCATCTCTAAACTCTGTCTTTGCAGAATTCCCAAACCAGGTCTTTCTCCCAACAGTAAGTGCCGTGTTTCCAGCTGAGAGTGAAGACTCTCCAATGCCCTATTGGTATCTCAAAGTCAATCTGGAGAAAGCAAACTCATCATCGCCTTCACCACCCTCCTGTGCAACCCACTCCCCTTGACCTCCACGCTTCTGTCCTCCAGCCCGAAATCTCACTTTCCTCTTTCGCCTGTGACTACTCTCTTCAAGGCCGCTTCTCATCACCAACGACAAAGCCGAACTGCAGCCCAGTGTCCAGGCTCTTCGTGACGAACCCAGGCTTACATTTCCACTGTTTGTCACCTCTCCCCGCTCCCTCTTGGCTCTTCACTAGCCAAACAGAATTGCCTGGGAGTTCCTGAACACCCGTGCCGCCACGCCTCCTCACGGCTCACTTTTCACTTCCCTCTGCCAGGGATGCTGTCCGTTTCTGACTGTCAAAACCAGACCTATTCCTAACATCCATCCCAAAGCCACAGTCCTCGCTTCTGGTGTAGTTCAGTGATTTTCCACCTTTTCACCTCATGGCACATAGACGAATTACTAAGATTCTGTGGCACACCAAAACATATTTTGCTGATCTGATAAAAAAAAAATAGGTATGATTTTGATCATTCACACTGGACAGCTATTGTTTGGCTGTTGTCATTTTTGTTATTTGATAATCTAATGGAAAAGAGTCAGTGCCTGAAAATAGTCAGGTGTTATATGCTTTAAAATTTCTTGCGGGCCCTGGCTGGTTTGGCTCAGTGGATAGAGCATCAGCCTACAGACTGAAGGGTCCCAGGTTCGATTCCAGTCAAGGGCACATGCCTGGGTTGTGGGGTCGATCCCTAGTTGGGGGTGTGCAGGAGGCAGCTGATCAATGATTCTCTCTCATCATTGATGTTTCTATCTCTCCCTCTCCCTTTCTCTTGGAAATTAATAAAAATATATTTTAAAAAATTTCTTGTGGCACACCAGTTAAAATTGCTGGTGTAGTTTAAAATTTAATAAAAAGTTTAAAGTCAACTACAAACATTGTGTAAATGAAAAAGGAGGCAAAGATAACAATAAAGATAAATGCATGAACTAATAAAAGAAAACACTATTATTTATAACTAGGGGCCCAGTGCACAAATTCGTGCACCTTGAAAGGAACTGTGGGCCGCGAGGCTGCGGTGGGCACAGAGGTGGGTCTGGGCCCATTCTCCGCGCCCCCACCCGGCCCCTCCTGCTGTGGTTGCCAGTCCCCTGTCTGCCGGCAGCCCTGCTCCCACCACCAACGCTCTCACACACTGATGACACCGAGTGGTTGGGGCTGGTGCCGGGCGCCGGCAGCGGGTGCAAGCAGCGGGTGCAAGCAGCGGGCAGTACCATGGTGCACGGGAGCAAAAGAATTTTCAGTAACCACCAGAGGCTCACCTCGATGACAGCAACCGGTGCCCTGCCTTGGTCTGGCATCCCTGCTCACCTGCTCCACCATCCCGACCGCAGCCCATGCTCACCATGTTCCACGCTCTGCTGCCTGCTGCCAATGCCTGCCATGTTCCGCACACCCCCTGGTGGTCAGCACACGTCATAGCGACCGGTTGTTCAATTGTTCGGTTGTTCCGCCGTTCGGTTTATTTGCACATTAGCCTTTTATTATATAGGATATTTAAAACAATTAAGGCAAAGTTCTGTTTTTAAAAAATATTTATTTATGCTTTTTGCAATAAAAGAATATTCAGTGGGTGCATGTCATGTGATGAAGGCACTCATTAGAATTAAAATACAAAATTTTACAAACTTATTTTCCTAAAATGTTCCTCAGGGGAGAAAAGACAAATTGAAACAGGGAATAGTTCAAAACCTGTTTTGTTTTTTTAAAAGTTTCTGATCCTAGAGCAGCGGGAGCCGGGATCCGCGCTCTGCAGGAAGTTGGGAGGACAGCACCTGCGCCTCTGCTGCGTCATGGGCCCCCTTCCCCGGGCTTCAGCTTTCCGTTATGGCAACAGAGCCATCATACCCCGCTTTGGCTCGAGGCGCCTGGCCCCCCAGACATGCGGACCCCACTGGCAAGCGAGGCGGTACCCCGAAATCGGCGGGCGGCACGCTCTGCTTCGTGTCCCTCTCACATCAGGTGGCCGGGCACATGTACCGGAAGGACAAAGTGGGTATCTTGCAACATCCAGATGGCACAGTTTTGTTTTTTTTATTTTATTTTATTTTCATTATTTCTTTTTTATTAAGGTGTTATATGTGTACATATCTTACCATTGCCCCCCCACTCCCATACATGCCCTCACCCCCCAGTGTCTTACGTCTATTGGTTATGCTTATATGCATGCATACAAGTCTTTCAGTTGATCTCTTATCTCCCCCACCTCTCCCTAACCTTCCCGCTGTAATTTGACAGTCTGTTCGATGCTTTACTGCCTCTGTATCTATCTTTTTATTCATCAGTTTATAATGTTTTTTATTATCCACAAATGAGTGAGATCATGTGGTATTTTTCTTTCATTGACTGGCTTAGTTCACTTAGCATAATATTCTCCAATTCCATCCAGGTGCCTACAAATGGTAAGAACTCCTTCTTTTTTTATGGCAGCATAGTATTCCATTGTGTAGATGTACCATAGTTTTCTGATCCAGTCATCTGCTGATGGGCACCTAGGCTGTTTCCAAATCTTAGCTATTGTAAATTGTGCTGCTATGAACATAGGGGTGCATATATCCTTTCTGATTGGTATTTCTAGTTTCTTAGGATATATTCCTAGGAGTGGGATTACTGGGTCAAATGGGAGTTCCATTTTCAGTTTTTTCAGGAAACTCCATACTGTTCTCCACAGTGGCTGTACCAGTCTGCATTCCCACCAGCAGTGCACGAGGGTTCCTTTTTCTCCGCATCCTCGCCAACACTTGTCATTTGTTGATTTGTTGATGATAGCCATTCTGACAGGTGTGAGATGGTATCGCATTGTCTTTTTGATTTGCATCTCTTGGATAATTAGTGACTTTGAGCATGTTTTCATGTGTCTCTTGGCCTTCCTTCTGTCTTCTTTCAAAAAGATTCTATTTAGGTCCGTTGCCCATTTTTTTTATTGGATCATTTATCTTCCTTTTATTAAGTTGTATAAGCTGCCTGTAGATGTTGGAGATTAAACCTTTATCAGTGATAACATTTGCAAATATGTTCTCCCATACAGTGGGCTTTCTTGTTGTTTTGTTGATGGTTTCTTTTGCTGTGCAAAAGCTTTTTATTTTGATGAAGTCCCATTTGTTTATTTTCTCTTTGGCTTCCATTGCCCTAGGGGCAGTATCAGTGAAGAAGTTCTTTCAGCATATGTCTGAGATTTCTCTGCCTGTGGATTCCTCTAGTATTTTTATGGTTTCCCATCTTATGTATAAGTCCTGTATCCATTTTGAGTTTATTTTTGTGTATGGTGTAAGTTGGTGATCTAGTTTCATTTTTTTTGCATGTATCTGTCCAATTTTCCCAACATCATTTTTTGAAGAGACTGTCTTGACTCCATTGTATGTTCATGCCTCCTTTGTCAAATATTAATTGCGCATAGTGGTTTGGGTCGATTTCTGGGTTCTCTATTCTATTCCATTGATCTATATGTCTGTTCTTGTGCCAGTACCAGGCTGTTTTGAGAACAGTGGCTTTGTAATACAGCTTGAAATCTGATATTGAGATCCCTCCTACTTTATTCTTCTTTCTCAGGATTGCTGTGGCTATTCGGGGTCTTTCTTTATTCCAGATAAATTTTTGGAGAGTTCTTTCTAGGTCTGTGAAATATGCCATTGGTATTTTAATGGGGAGTGCATTGAATCTATAGATTGTTTTGGGTAGTATGGACATTTTAATGATGTTGATTCTACCAATCCATGAACATGGTAGGTTCTTCCATCTGTTTACGTCTTCCTCTATCTCTTTTTTCAGTGTCCTGTAGTTTTCCGTGTATATGTCTTTTACCTCCTTAGTTAAGTTTATTCCTAGGTATCTTAATTGTTTTGGTGCGATGGTAAATGGGATTGCTTTTTTAGTCTCTCTTTCTATAAGTTCACTATTGGTGTATAGAAATGCCAAAGATTTCTTGGCGTTAATTTTGTAACCTGCTACATTGCCGAATTCATTTATTAAGTCTGTTAGTTTTTTGATGGAGTCATTTGGGTTTTTTATGTACAATATCATGTCATCTGCAATTAAGGACAGCTTTACTTCTTCTTTTCCAATTTGGATGCCTTTTATTTCTTCTTCTTGTCTACTTGCAATGGCTAATACTTCCAGTACTATGTCAAACAGGAGTGCTGAGAGTGGGCATCCATGTCTTGTTCCTGTTCTTAGGGGAAATGGTTTTAGCTTTTGCCCATTGAGTATGATGTTAGCTGTGGGTTTATCATATATAGCTTTTATGTTGAGGTATGATCCTTCTATTCCCACCTTGTTGAGAGTTTTTATCAAGAAAGGGTGTTGGATCTTGTCAAATGCTTTTTCTGCATAAATTGATATGACTATGCGATTTTTATCTCTCAATTTGTTTATGTGATATATCACGTTTATTGATTTGCGGATATTGTACCATCCTTGCATCCCTGGGATAAATCCTACTTGGTCATGGTGTATGACCTTTCTGATGTAGTGCTGGATCCGATTTGCTAGAATTTTGTTGATGATTTTGGCATCTATGTTCATGAGGATATTGGCCTGTAATTCTCTTTCATTGTGTTGTCTTTATCTGGTTTTGGTATTAGGGTGATGCTGGCTTCATAGAAGGAGCTTGGAAGTGTTCCTTCCTCTTGAATTTTTTGGAATAGTCTGAGGAGGATAGGTTTTCGTTCTACCTTGAATGTTTGATTAAACTCTCCTGTGAAGCTGTCTGGCCCCGGGCTTTTATTTGCCAGAAGCTTTTTGATGACTGCTTCAATTTATTCCATAGTTACTGGCATATTGAGCTGTTTAGATTCTTCCTGATTGAGTTTTGGAAGGTTATACTTTTCTAGGAATATGTCCATTTCCTCCAGGTTGTCCAGTTTATTGGAGTAGAGTTGTTTGTAGTATTTTTTTAAGAATCCTTTGTATTTTGGCGGGATCTGTTGTTATTTCACCTCTTTCATTTCTGATTTTGTTTATTTGGGTCCTCTCTCTTTGCTTCTTGGTGAGCCTGGCTAGAGGTTCATCAATTTTGTTTATCCTTTCAAAGAACCCGCTCTTGTTTTTGTTGATCTTTTGTATTGTTTCTTTGGTCTCTATGTCGTTTATCTCCGCTCTGATCTTTATTATTTCCTTCCTTCTGCTTACACTGGAATTTTCTTGTTGCTCTTTTTCTAACTTTTGAGTTATAGGGATAGGTAATTTATTACCATTTTTTCTTGTTTTTTTGCAGTAGGCTTGTAGAGCTATGAACTTCCCTCTCAAGACTGCTTTCGCTGTGTCCCATAGATTTTGGATTGTTGTATTTTAATTGTCATTTGTTGCCATAATGTTTTTTATTTCTTCCTTGATCTCTCTGGTAACCCAGTCATTGTTTAATAGCATGCTGTTTAGTGTCCATGTGTTTGATTTCTTTGGATTGTTTTTATTGTAGTTGATTTCCAGTTTTATGCCACTGTGGTCTGAGAAGATGCTTGATATGATTTCTATCTTCTTGAATTTGAAGAGACTTTGCCTAAGTCCCAACATATGGTCTATCTTTGAAAATGACCCATGTGCACTTGAGAAGAATGTATATTCTGTGGCTTTGGGGTGAAATGTTCTGAAGATGTCAATTAATTCCATCTGGTCTAGTGCGTCATTTAGGATTGATGTTTCTTTGCTGATTTTTTGTTTAGAGGATTTGTCCAGTGGTGATAGTGGGGTATTAAAGTCTCCTACTATGATTGTATTGCTGTCAGTCTCTCCCTTGATATCCTCCAGGAGTTTTTTTATGTATTTGGGTGCTCCTGTATTGGGTGCATGTATGTTTACCAGAGTTATTTCTTCTTGTTGGATTGCTCCCTTTAGTATTATGAAGTGGCCTTCCTTATCTCTTGTTATGTCCTTCACTTTGAGATCTAATTTGTTAGATATAAGTATTGCTACCCCAGCTTTTTTTTCATTTCCATTCGCCTGGAACACCTTTTTCCATCCCTTCACCCTTAGTCTGTGTGCGTCTTTTTTTCTGAGGTGGGTTTCTTGTAGACAGCAGATATATGGGTCTTATTTTCTTATCCAATCCGTTACCCTATGTCTTTTGATTGGGGCATTTAATCCATTTACATTTAAAGTTATTATTGGTAGGTACTTATTTGTCACCATTTTTATTCTTTACCCCTGTGTTCCTTCTTCACTTCCTATTTCTTTTTTTTTTTTTTAACAGCAGACCCTTTAGCATTTCTTGCATTGCTGGTTTGGGGTAATAAATTCCCTTAGTCCTTTTTTGTCTGTGAATCTCCTGATTTCACCTTCAATTTTGATTGATAGCCTTGCTAAGTACAGTATTCTTGGATTCAGACCCTTCCTTTGCATGACTTTGTATATTTCATTCCATTCCCTTCTGGCCTGATGAGTTTCTGTTGAGAAATCAGTTGCTAGTCTGATGGGGGTTCCTTTGTATGTAACTTTCTGTCTCTCTCTTGCCGCTTTTAAGATTCTTACTTTGTCGTTGGTGTTTGCCAATTTAATTATAATGTGCCTTGGTGTCGGTCTTTTGGGGTTCATTTTGCTTGGGACTCTGTGAGCTTCTTGGATTTGTGTGGGTTTTTTCTTCCCTATATCAGGGAAATTTTCTGTCATTATTTCTTCAAAGAGGTTTTCTATTCCTTCCTCAGCTTCCTTTCCTTCTGGAACCCCTATTATGCGGATGTTGTTTTGTTTCGTGTTGTCCCAAAGTTCCCTTAGGCTCTCCTCCTGCCTTTTAATTTTTTTTTAAAGAAGTTGCTCTACTTGGGTATTTTTTCCCATCTTGTCTTCTAGCTCACTGATGCGGTCCTCTGCTTCTTCTAGTCTACTCTTGATGCTTTCTATTGAGTTCTTTGCAGCAGCGATGTCATTTTTCATTTCTTCTTGGTTCTTCTTCATTTCCTCTTGGTTCTTGCTCATATTGTCGAATTTGTCTTCCATTCTTTTCAGCCACCTTATGACCATTTCTCTGAATTCTTTCTCTGGAAGGTTGCTTGCCTCCATTTTGTTTACTTCCTTTTCTGGTGATGCCTGCTTTTCTTTCATATGTGGGCTGTTTCTTTGTCTCCCCATGGTCTCTCTTCTCCGGATGTCTGGTTATGTAGTTCTCTCTCTTCTGCGTTGATTTAAATGCACAAAATACAACACAACCAGGTACAACACACAAGGCACTAAACAGAAATGTATTCACGATATTGATAACCTCCAATAAAGGTGACCACCAGAGAAAGGCAAATTAGGGGATAGGAGAGGGAAAAGAAGAGGAAAAAGAAAGAGAAAAAAAGAGTGTCAAAATGAAATTGGGAAAAGGAAAAAAAAGTAAGATAGACAAGAAAGAGACTAAGAGAGAAAGGGGAACAAACTATATATATGGGGAGAAAACTCCAATAGAACAATCACTAATCCCAGCAAATGTCAGCAACAAGTACCTGGGGATTAATACAAACTACAACACCAACTAATATCAAGTGAGGCAAGGGAAAACAGAAGCAAAAAACAAACAAAAACAAAGCAAACAAAATAACAAACAAACAAAAGAATAAGCAAAACAATCTCACAAAAAAAGCATAAAAATTAGATATAATCAACATTCAAGCAAACAACAACAAAAGGACAGAGAGAAAAACAACTTTTTGGATAGTTAAGACAGTGAAGAGAGAGGTGTGTATGGACTTGGAGCAGGGGATTGGAGATTAGATATATAAGTAGGGTGAAATTTTAACAGGGGGTAAACAGAAAGAATAGGGAAAATCTAAAGCAGGAAAGGGGTTAGATAAACAGGACACCAAAAGGGGAAAGGTTAGGAAGAGAGTGATGGCATAAAGGTAGAGTTGAGATAGAGTAAAACGATGCTAAAGGAAAGATGAAAATAGAATGTAGAACACTAATCCCAAAGTAAAATAAAGAGAAAATAAAATGATACTTTAAAAAAAAAAAGGTAAAATAGTAGTAGTAATAATACTGATTGAAAATAAAAATGTAATAATTAAAAAGGTAAAATCAAGTGAGGAAAAAAGAAAAAAGTTAGTTTCTTGAGTAAAAGATGAAAAAAATGAAAATAAAAAAATAAAAATAAAAAATAAAACAAATAAAATGTGCAGTAGTGAAGGTCATTCACTTCCTCTATTGTTCTGTTTGGCACGCCTGTTTCTCAGTCCGGACAGTATTGCAGTTCCCTGCGTTCCACTGCTCCTCAGTGTTGTAAGCCAGTCCATTTTTAAGCAGGCCGTGTGTCTTAATTTCTCATATTCCTTTATTTTTGATTACACAAGAGTCAATTTGTGATTCAGCCCCTGGGTGGCAGTGTTTCTGGATTGACTTCCGGATCTCTTTGGCCTCTCTAGCCTGTATTTACATCCTTCTTTCCCTGTGGCACTCAATACCAGTTTGTGGAAGTGGGCTGCCTCAGAGCCGGCTCTCCGATGGTCACTCCCTGCTCTGATCCCCAGGTTCCAGAAAAACAATTTTCCCCTGCAGTCTCCCAGGGTGTCCCCAGCTGGGTGATCCTATGTATTGGGCTTAGTAATCAGAAGCAAGGATTTGAAGAGGGAAAAGCCCAAGTGTGCGAACAATGGGTCTGCGCAAGTCTAAGCAGCCAGCACACCTTTGAAATTCTTAGGCTGTCCCTGGACGTCAGATCAAAATGGGTTGCTTTTTAGAGAGCCCTTCTGTTAGCAGCTCTGAGGACCCCCTTCCACATTCACAGATCACGCCAGCCCCAACAGCCACGGATTTTTCTAGGCACAGACTTCCCTGGTCCTCCAGCTCCCGCAAAACACGTGTTTCTCTCTCCCGCCGGGACCAGAGACCTCACCTTATCCCAGGCGAAATCTGACCTTTCCGTGGTGGAGTGTAGAGCTCCTCTGAATCCACGTGTTTGTGCCAATTGGGGACCGGTGTTCTGGGGCTCGCAGCTGTTCGGTGGGTGCTGCAGTTGTGGATTCTCAGGCTTCCAATAAGCTCCACTTTCCCTTTCAAGATGGCGCAGTCTCCGTGTCCGAGCCCGTAGCTCCGGGAGGGGACCCAGCTGCAGTGGGGGCTGCCCAGTCAGGGGAACCCCGTCTAGCAGTCCCCCACCTTCTCCTGGAATTTAGCTGTCCCTTAACTTGCCAACAAACACTCCTCGTGCGACCCTCAGCTGTTCTTTCTTTCTGCTCTGGGACAAGTCTCGGAACACGTCTGTCTATTCCGCCGCCATTTTTCTCCCCCCCCCCGCCCCCCAGATGGCACAGTTTTGAAACAGCTACAGCCACCTCCAAGGGGCCCAAGAGAGTTAGAATTCTATAATATGGTTTATGCTGCTGATGGTACTGATGGTGTTCTTTTAGAGCTACGAAAATATTTGCCAAAATATTACGGCATCTGGTCACCTCCCACTGCACCAAATGATTTATACCTAAAACTGGAAGATGTGACCCATAGATTTAATAAGCCCTGTATAATGAATGTAAAGATAGGGCGAAAAAGCTATGATTCTTTTGCCTCATCTGAGAAGATTCAGCAACAGGTCAGCAAGTACCCATTAATGGAAGAGATTGGGTTCTTAATGCTTGGCATGAGGGTTTATCATGTTCATTCTGATAGCTATGAGACACAAACCCAGCATTATGGAGGAAGCTTAACAAAAGAAACTCTAAAGGAAGGAGATCCATGTTTTTCAGAATGGATTCTGCTTAAGAAAGATGCTGTTGCTGCCAGTATTCAGAAGACTGAGAGAATTCTGCAGTGGTTTGAAAGCCAGGAGCAGCTTAACTTTTATGCAAGTTCATTACTGTTTGTTTATGAAGGTTCATCTCATCCAACTACTACAAAATCAAATGACAGAATTTTGGCAGAAAAGTTTTTGTCCAAAGGACAACTCTCGGACACAGACATACTGGAGTACAATAATAACTTTCGAGTGTTAAGTTCCACAACAAATGGAAAAATAGAGGCTTCAGTAGCCAAAAGCTTGTCCAAGATGTATGCTCGTCACAGAAAAATGTATTCAAGAAAGCATCACAGTCAGACTTCATCGAAAGTTGAAAATATAGAGCAAGACAATGGGTGGAAAGCTTGTCACAGGAACATTTAAATGGAAATGTACTTTCCCAGCTGGAAAAAGTTCTCTACCACCTTCCCACTGGTTGCCAAGAGACTGCGGAAGTAGAAGGGCAAATGATAGATTTTGCTCATGTTTTCCCTAGCAACACAATAGACGAGGGATATGTTTATGGACTGAAGAATTTAATTACTGTACTTCAGAGTATTTTGGACAATTGAACCCTTTGCTGCAGTCTTTTTAAGGGGTGAGGCAATCATTGTGAAGAGCAGCAGTCCGTATCTCTGCACTTGTAATGCTATGTAAACTATTTGTATTGTGAGTCTACATTTTATTTGTCTTTACACTTTTGGTAGAAGGGTTAACTTTTTTATAATCTTACTCAGGAAAACTAATTATTTGTTCATTAGAAAACTATGAAGAATAAAGAAACTTTGGAATGTTAAGTAGTACATGACTTAAACATCTATTTGGCTCAAGCAAAATGCAAAACATTCAGTCATTAAGAGTTTATTTTTCTGTAGCCAGTTTATCATGAAATCTCTGTCCACCCAACCATGACAATGAGCCATATCTAAACTCATTACATTTATGAGAACACTTTCAAAACTCTAGAAAGCACAGGTTGATGTCCTTAGTATTACTTTTTGAAGTTATTAAAACTGGAGAAAATTCTACTTCAGAAATAAGTACTGTTTAGATTTTATATTAAAGTTTAGACCAGCATATCTAAAAGTGCTTCTTAGTGAAATGACTTTGAATTATTTTATTCCAAAAGCAAATTTTCCCTTTTATTTTAATTTATTACTCATATTTCAACATGTTATACTTCATGAAAAAGATAATTGAAACAGACAACAACAAAAATCTTGAAATTAAGGGTGCTAATAATTATTCTTGCCAAGGCAAGAAGAGACAAGTTACTTGGAAGAAACATGTTTTTCTTTTAAAATTTTTCATTTGTGGGCAAATTGGAATATGGAAAGATTGTACTTACTATGCCCCTTACACTACATTTTGCTATTGTGAGGCTTTAGACTGTATTCAACTGAATAAAAACTTTTTAAATTTTATTTTGACAGTATAATTTACTGTTTTATGATTTTCAAGATTATGTTCTCCATATCATCTCTATAATGTCTATCAAATTTAAAACATAACTGAAGAAAAAATTAATTTTCGGGGATTGAAAGATGGCGACCGGCAGGAAGGTAGGGAGGGAGAGACTGTGAGAGAGTGAGGGTACCATAGAGGAGAGTGTAGACGTGTGTGGTGTGTGTGTGTATGAGCTAGGGACAGTTAGATTCTGCAGGTCCTCCAAGGGGCTGCCAAACGGGGCAGTCTTAGACGGCAGAGCCCCGTGCACAAAGCAGACACTTCTGGGCAGCCAGTGTGGGCACAGGGACCACACAATCTTGAGAAGCAAGACTAGGATCCTGGCCTCAGCACCACCCAGTCATGTCTCAGACACAAACCAGGACCCAGCAGCCACTGGGGACAGAGAACTGCAACCACAGCTTCAGACCAACAGACAACAAGAATCCAGACTTCCCAGCCGCAGATTTCTGTGAGTCAAAGAGCCTATCCCCCTCCCTGTGGGATCATGGATAGTGCCATAGTAACTGATAGACTCGCCCCTCGCTTGGGCTGCAATGCCCCTACAGGAATTTGAGCTTGGGAGCATGCGCAGGGACTGCAGTGCTGCTATGGGAATTTGAGCCTGCACACACACAGAGACTGGAATCTGCTCACCGCAATGCAATCGGGTGACCAAACCCGAAGCCCACACATGGCGGCAGTGCCACCTGACTTCGATTATGGGCAAGTGCACATTGAAGTCTGTTTTCCACAGCGCATACAGAAGTCTGTTTTCCACAGCGTACACGGAAGTCCGTTTTCCACAGAGCACACGGAAGTCTGTTTTCCGCAGCACACACAGAAGTCTGTTTTCCGCAGCGCAGGCACACCACGGTGCTACTGTGAAACCCAGTCCTCCATGGTGACCAGGACCCAGATTCTCCCGGCAAGAGGCAGCACTGAGCACCACTGACTTGACTCTGTTTCTGACTGTGTGCACCTGGGATCCCTGACTCACAGCGTATTCACACTAAGAGCCAGTGACTCCAATTCTTGGTGCATGTGCACACGGGGACCCTGATTCTCAGCGAGAAGCCGCACGAGGCAACAGAGACTCTGATACTTGATTCTTGGTGCAGACACAGGGGAACTCTGACTCCTGGCATGTGCTAGGGGACTCTGATTTTTGGCACACACCAACAGCACAGTGCAGGTGGGGTCCCTGATTCTATGTGCACACACGAGACCACACTGAACGCTGGTAACACTGACCCTGGGTGAGCCTGGTTCCCACCAACCCATGGCAGCCACATGTCCTAGTATCAGAGCACTTCAGTGACACTCGGGTGGTGAGAAGCTCCCACAGCACACGGCACAGGTCCACACAACTCAAAGTTTGAACCTTCTGGTGATAGTCAGAATGGGGAGATGACACAATCTCCAGAGGAAAGAAAATGAGGAGTCGCCAAGAAAGGAAATTAGTGAAATTGAAGCATGCAACATGATAGAAAAAGAATTCAGAGTAATGGTGGTGGAATTCATACATCGGATGGATGAGAAAATAAAAAACCTGTGCAAGAATCAGGAAGAAATGAAAAGTGATATAGCTACAATCAAAAACACCATGGAAGGTTTCAACAGTAGACTAGAAGAAGCAGAGGACCGAATTAGTGAGTTAGAAGATCAGGTACAGAAATAAGCCAAATCTGAACAGCAACTGGAGAAAAAAATTAAAAAGCAGGAGGAAAGCCTAATGGAGCTTTGGGACAACATGAAACGAAGTAACATACATATAATAGGGCTGCCAGAAGGACAAGAAGAGCAACAAGGATTAGAAAATCTATTTGAAGAAATAATGACAGAAAACTTCCCGGATATGGGGAAGAAAAAAGTTACACAAGTACAGAGAGTCCCAAGCAGGATCAACCCCCAAAGACCCACACCAGGACACGTCATAAATACAATGGCAAATGTTAACGACAAAGAGAGAATCTTAAAGGCTACAAGAGAGAGACAGAGGGTTACCTACAAAGGATCCCCCATCAGATTATCAAATTATTTCTCAACAGAAACACATCAAGCTAGAAGGGAATGGAAGGAGGTATACAAAGTGTTGCAAAGCAAAGGACTGAATCCAAGAATACTCTATCCAGCAAGACTATTAATCAAAATTGAAGGGGAAATCAGGAGCTTTGCAGACAAAAAAAGGCTAAGGGAGTTTATCACCACCAAACCAGCAATGCAAGAAATGCTAAAGGGAATACTGTAAAAAGAAGAAATAAAAAGGTACAAAGGAACACAGACACAAAAATAGATATGACTACAAACAAGTGTCTTTCAGTAATAACTTTAAACGTAAACGGACTAAATGCTCCAATCAAAAGACATTGAGTGGCTGAATGGATAAAAAAAACACGACCCATATATATGCTGTCTACAAGAAACCCACCTCAGAACAAGGGACTCACACAGATTGAAAGTGAAGAGATGGAAAAATATCTTTCAGGCAAATGGAAATGAAAAAAAAAAAGCTGAGGTAGCAATACTTATATCTGACAAAATAGACCTCAAAGTGGAGGCCATAACAAGAGATAAGGAAGGCCACTTCATAATACTAAAGGGATCGATACAACAACAGGATATAACCCTGATAAACATATATGCACCCAACGCAGGAGCACCCAAATATATAACAAAACTCCTGGAAGATATCAAGGGAGAGATCGACAACAATACAATCATAGTAAGGAACTTTAATACACCACTGACATCACTGGATAAATCCTCTACACAAAAAAATCAGCAAAGACACATAATCCTTAATGACTCACTAGATCAGATGGACTTAACTGACATCTTCAGACCATTGCATCCCAAAGCCATGGAATATATGTTCTTCTCAAGTGCACATGGGACATTTTCACAAGCAAAGTCTCCCCAAATTCAAGAAGATTGAAATCATACCAAGCATCTTCTCAGACCACAATGCCATAAAATTAGAAATAAACTACAATAAAAACAATCCAAAAATCTCAAACACTTGGAAGCTGAATAGCATGCTATTAAATAATGACTGGGTTACCAATGAGATCAAAGAAGAAATTAAAAGCATCCTGGAAACTAATGACAACAAAAACACAACAATCCAAAATCTATGGGACATAATAAAAGCAGTCCTGAGAGGGAAGTTCATAGCTCTACAGGCCTACCTCAAAAAGCAAGAAAAAAAATGGTAGCAAATCATCTAACTCTACAACTCAAAGAATTAGAAAGAGAGCAACAAGGAAAGCCCAGAGTGAGCAGAAGGAAGGAGATAATAAAGATCAGAGCAGAAATAAATGACATAGAGACCAAAAAACAAACAAACAAACAAAAAACAATACAAAAGATCAATGAAACCAAGAGCTAGTTCTTTGAAAGGATAAACAAGATTGATGAACTTCTAGCCAGGCTCACCAAGAAGCAAAGAGAGAGGACTCAATGAAACAAAATCAGAAAAGAGAGAGGCAAAATAGCAACAGACCCCACAGAAATACAAAGGATCATTAAAAAATACTATGAACAACTCTACTCCAACAAACTGGACAACCTGGAGGAAATGGACATATTCCTAGAAAAATACAACCTTCCAAAACTCAATCAGGAAGATTCTAAAAATCTCAATAGGCCAATAACTATGGATGAAACTGAAGCAGTCATCAAAAAGCTCCCGGCAAACAAAAGCCCAGGGCCAGATGGCTTCACAGGGGAGTTATACCAAACATGCAAGGAAGAACTAAAACCTATCGTCCTCAGACTATTCCAAAAAATTCAAGAGGAAGGAACACTTCCAAACTCCTTCTATGAAGCCAGCATCACCCTAATACCAAAACCAGATAAAGACAACACAATGAAAGAGAATTACAGGCCAATATCCCTCATGAACATAGATGCCAAAATCATCAACAAAATTCTAGCAAATCAGATCCAGCACTACATCAGAAAGATCATACACCATGACCAAGTAGGATTTATCCTGGGGTTGCAAGGATGGTACAATATCCACAAATCAATAAACATGATACATCACATAAACAAATTGAGAGATAAAAAATCACATAATCATTTCAATTGATGCAGAAAAAGCATTTGACAAAATCTAACACCTCTTCTTGATAAAAACTCTCAGCAAGTTGGGAATAGAAGGATCATAACTCAACATAATAAAAGCCATATATGAAAAACCCCCAGCCAGCATCATACTCAATGGACAAAAGCTAAAACCATTTCTCCTAAGAACAGGAACAAGACAGGGATGCCCACTCTCACCACTCTTGTTCAACATAGTACTGGAAGTACTAGCCATTGCAATCAGAAAGAAGAAGAAATAAAAGGCATCCAAATTGGAAAAGAAGAAGTAAAACTGTCCTTATTCGCAGATGACATGATATTGTACATAGAAAACCCTAAAGACTCCATCAAAAATTATTAGACTTAATAAATGAATTTGGCAATGTAGCAGGATATAAAATTAATGCCAAGAAATCTATGGCATTTCTTTACACCAATAGTGAAATTATAGAAAGAGAGACTAAAAAAGCAATCCCATTTACCACCACACCAAAAAAATTAAGATACCTAGGAATAAACTTAACTAAGGAGGTAAAAGACGTATATGCAAAAAACTACAGGACACTGGAAAAAGAGATAGAGGAAGACATAAACAGATGGAAGAACATACCATGTTCATGGATTGGTAGAATCAACATCATCAAAATGTCCATACTACCCAAAGCAATCTATAGATTCAATGCAATCCCCATTAAAATACCAATGGCATATTTCACAGACCTAGAAAGAACTCTCCAAAAATTCATCTGGAATAAAAAAAGACCCTGAATAGCCACAGCAATCCTGAGAAAGAAGAATAAAGTAGGAGGGATCTCAATACCAGATATCAAGCTGTATTACAAAGCCACTGTTCTCAAAACAGCCTGGCACAAGAACAGACATATAGACCAATGGAATAGAATAGAGAACCCAGAAATCGACCCAAACCACGATGCCCAATTAATATTTGACAAAGGAGGCATGAACATACAATGGAGTCAAGACAGTCTCTTCAACAAATGGTGTTGGGAAAATTGGACAGATACATGCAAAAAAATGAAACAAGACCACCAACTTACACCATACACAAGAATAAACTCAAAATGGATAAAGGACTTAAACATAAGACGGGAAACCATAAAAATACTAGAGGAATCCACAAGCAGTGAAATATCAGACATATGCCAAAGGAACTTCTTCACTGATACTGCCCCTAGGGCAATAGAAACTAAAGAGAAAATAAACAAATGGGACTACATAAAAATAAAAAGCTTTTGCACAGCAAAAGAAACCATCAACAAAACAACAAGAAAGCCCACTGCATGGGAGAACATATTTGCCAATGTCATCACCGATAAGGGTTTAATCTCCAGCATTTACAGGAAACTGATACAACTTAACAAAAGGAAGATAAACAATCCAATAAAAAAATGGGCAACGGACCTAAATAGACACTTTTCGAAGGAGGACAGAAGGAAGGCCAAGAGACACATGAAAACATGCTCAAAGTCACTAATCATCAGAGAGATGCAAATCAAAACAACAATGTGGTATCATCTCACACCTGTCAGAATGGCTATCATCAACAAATCAACAAATGACAAGTGTTGATGAGGATGCGGAGAAAAAGGAACTCTTTTGCACTGCTGGTGGGAATGCAGACTGGAGCAGCCACTGTGGAGAACAGTATGGAGTTTCCTCAAAAAAAAACTAAAAATGGAACTCCCATCTGACCCAGTGATCCCACTTCTAGGAATATATCCCAAGAAACTAGAAACACCAATCAGAAAGGATATATGCACCACTATGTTCATAGCAGCACAATTTACAATAGCTAAGATTTGGAAACAGCCTAAGTGCCCATCAGCAGATGAGTGGATTAAAAAACTGTGGTACAGGCTGTTCTCTCCTCCTCCCCCTGCAAGACAGCCCGGCTGGGTCCTCCTTCTCCTCTAATCCTGGTTTTTCTATCTCGCTAGTTAGTGTGGAATAAACTTCCTCTCTTAACATATCTTAGTCTCCGACTCCGTTTCCTGCCCCTCAAACCTTACATTTGGTGCCGTGAAACCCGGGAGGGGCGAGCATTCCATCTGACCATTCACGGTCTGGGATGCCCCCCTCTCCTCGTGGCTCAGGATCTTCCTGCCTCTCCCCCCCGGCTCGGCAGCATCAGTGGTAAGTCCCAGCCCATGTTGATTTCTGGTGGTCATTTTTCCGGCGTCTCTGTCCATAAACCGCGGCCCGCATCAGAGATTGCCTTCCGGGCATAGCCCTCCGGGCCCCTCCAGGAGGGCTTCAAAACCTGGGGAGGCAGCCGAAACCGGTTTGGCTCAGTGGAAAGAGCGTCGGCCTGCGGACTAAAGGGTCCCGGGTTCGATTCCGGTCAAGGGCATGTACCTTGGTTGCAGGCACATCTCCAGGGGGAGGTGTGCAGGAGGCAGCTGATCGATGTTTCTCTCTCATTGATGTTTCTAGCTCTCTATCCCTCTCTCTTCCTCTCTGTAAAATATCAATAAAATATATTTTAAAAAAAAAAAAAAAAAACCTGGGGAGGCATCAGAGACGTTCCTGTCGCCCCTGGTTCTCCGGCCTTTTGGCCTCCGTCCGGATCCTGGGAGGTAGGGGAGACGTCCCCTGCTGTCCCTCGGGTTCCCCGTCTGTAGCCTTGGCTCAATGACTGGGACGCTGGTCCTTAGCCTCGGCTACTGATCCCAGGTTTTAGTATGGGTAATCAAAAATCTAAACCGGATCCTAGCACACCTCTAGGGTGTCTCCTCACCAATCTGGCTAAGCTAGGTCTGTCCCAGGATCTGTGTCCTAAACGCCTCATTTACTTCTGTAACATGGCATGGCCTCAGTATGAATTGGAATGGGTCCAGATGGCCCGAAAATGGGACTTTGGATTTTACCATCTTCACTGACCTCAGTAATTTCTGCCAGCAATCCGGGAAGTGGCCCTTCGCTCCCACCCCTCACTTTACTCCTCATGTTCCACTCATCAGAACCTCCTCACAAAGTCTTCTTCACCCCCTCAAACCGGTCCTCAGCCCCTTTCTCTGTCTTTTGACTCTTTTGACCCAGCCGATCTTTCATTTCCACCTCTCCCACTCCTACCACACCGCCTTCTGCTTCCTCTTTCCCTCCTCCTCCTTCTTCACTGTGGCTGCCCCTTTCCCGGCAGGTGGCCATCGCTGCGGGAGCTGCTGTCACCGCCTCGGGCCGCCAGCCGAGCAGAGGCTGCCGCATAGAGCCAGAGCCACCCACCCGCTGCCCCGCTGGCCGCTCCAAACAGCTAAGTTAGATTTCTGTTTGTAGAAATTTTGGTTTGCTCTTCCCTTGTGTGTTGTGAGCAGTCGCCATGTTGGCCGCATGGCTTGCTGCTCCCATGGGGCCACCATCTTTTTTTTTTTTTTAATAAATCTTTATTTAGATTATTACAATTGTTTCTCCTTTTTCCCCCCATAGCTCCCCTCCACCCAGTTCCCACCCCACCTTCTGCCCTTAACTCCCCCGCACTGTCCTCATCCATAGGTGTATGATTTTTGTCCAGTATCTTCCTGAACGCCCCCATACCCCTTTCCCCCTGAGAATTATCAGTCCACTCCCTTTCTATGCCCCTGATTCTATTATATTCACCAGATTATTCTGTTCCTCAGGTTTTTAATTCACTTGATTTTTAGGTTCACTTGTTGATAGATATGTATTTGTTGTTCATAATTTTTATCTTTACTTTTTTCTTCTTCTTCCTCTTCTTAAAGAATACCTTTCAGCATTTCATATAATACTGGTTTGGTGGTGATGAACTCCTTTAGCTTTTTCTTATCTGTGAAGCTCTTTATCTGCCCTTCAATTCTGAATGATAGCTTTGCTGGGTAGAGTAATCTTGGTTGTAGGTTCTTGCTATTCATCACTTTGAAAATTTCTTGCCACTCCCGTCTGGCCTGCATAGTTTCTGTTGAGAAATCAGCTGACAATCATATGGGTGCTCCCTTGTAGGTAAGTAACTGTTTTTCTCTTGTTGCTTTTAATATTCTCTCTTTGTCTTTTGCTCTTGGCATTTTAATTATGATGTGTCTTGGTGTGGTCCTCTTTGGTTTCCTCTTGTTTGGGGTTCTGTGTGCTTCCTGGACTTGTAAGTCTATTTCTTTCACCAGGTGGGGGAAGTTTTCTGTTATTATTTCTTCAAATAGTTTTTCAGTATCTTGCTCTCTCTCTTCTTCTGGCACCCCCATAATACTGATGTTGGTACGCTTGAAGTTGTCCCAGAGGCTTCTTACACTATCTTCAACTTTTTGGATTTTTTTTTTTGCTTTTTGCTTTTTCGGTTGAGTGTTTTTTGCTTCTTTGTATTTCAATTCTTTGACTTGATTCTTGTGTTCCTCTAGTCTGTTGTTGGGTCTCTCTATAATATTTTTTATTTCAGTCAGTGTATGTTTAATTTCTAGTTGGTCCTTTTTCATATCTTCGAGGGTCTCGTTATATTTATCGGCCTTTTCTAGGATATTCTTGAAAAGCCTTATAACCGTGGTTTTGAATTCTATATCCAGTCGTTTGTTTTCCTCCATTTCTTTCGTTTGTGATCTGTTTCTTTGTCGCCGCATTTTCACTGCTTCCCTGAGTTGGTAGGGTAGCTTTGTGTGCTAGGTTTCTTATATGGCCCAGTGGGTCGGCCTCCCCAGTTAACCTGAGGTGGACACTCTTGGTGCACCCCTTTGTGGACTGTGTGTACAGCCTTGTTGTGTTAAGTCTTGATTGTTGTTGGTATCACTGGGAGGAATTGACCTCCAGGCCAGTTGGCTGTGAGGATCGGCTGTGTCTACGCTGGGAGAAGTTCAGTGCTGGAGACAGCCTTATAGGATTAGACTTGCCAAATTGCAAAAGCCTCTGTGCTCAGCTTGGATGGGGTGGAGTCTCAGGGCAGAGCAGACAGTGTTGGCTTCCTGTCAGCCTTGCCTTTGCACGCGCGCGCCTCCACACCTCTGCCTTCCCTGGCTCCCGAGCCTCCGCCCGAGAGTCCAGATTCCCCCCCGTAAGAGCGTGGGTCCCCAGGGGATCGCCTGGAACTGGGGTTTAGTGCAGTCAGAACTGGGGTTCAGTGCAGTCAGGAGCTTCCGACTCCCTTCTGCTAGGGAAAGCCTGTGGCAACCTCCGCAGTCTTTGTGCGCACTGGCGCGTGCGTCTCCAGACCCCTGGCCGCTGGGGCTCCCCCGGGTCTCCCCGGGTCTCTGAGTCTCCAGGTGCCTTTCTCTCTACCTGACAGTCCAGACTCCCCTTGTATGAGCCTGGGTCCATGGGGTTTCGCCCGGAACTGGGGTTCAGTGCAGTTGGAACTGGGGTTCAATGCATTCAGGGGCTTCCTTCCCGCTCCCGCCAGAGAAAGTCAGCCAGGCTCTCAGCCGCCTTTCCTCTCTGCGCGCACAAAGACCCTTTGCTAGAGGCCTGGAAACAAGCTGCAGGGCCTGCTCCCTCCTCCCCCTGCCTTTTATACTTAATGGAAGGTATGTTAAAAGAAAGAAAGAAGTTCTAAAGTTAACTGTTGACAAGAATTGTAAAAGGACCCAGATGAGCAGGTATCCCGCCAACTCACCTGGATGGTCCTGCCCCAGGGGTTCAGAGACAGTCCTCATCTGTTTGGCCAGGCCTTACCCAGAGACCTCCAACAATGCTCATTAGAACCCAGCACTCTTCTCCAGTATGTAGATGATCTCCTTCTCTGCAGCCCCTCCCTGGACATGTCTCAGAGGCATACAGCTGGCCTCCTCAACTTTCTAGGGGACAAAGGATACCATGTGTCCCCTGCCAAGGCGCAACTGTCGGCCCCCACCGTCACTTACTTGGAGATCTGTCTGAAGCCCAATTCCCGAGGACTGACAGTTGACCAAACGCAAGCAATAGGAGACCTACGGCCTCCCACTTCTGTGGAACAGATCTTGTCCTTTCTAGGGCTGGTAGGATTCTTCTGCCATTGGGTCCCAAACTTTGCTCTCCTAGCTAAGCCCCATACCAGGCCGCTAAAGAAACACCAGTAGGCCCCCTCTCCTCACCATCCCTCATTCGCCAGGCTTTTTCTAAGCTCCGGGATGCCCTTCTGGCATCTCCCCCTCTCTCTCTCCCAGACATCTCTAAGCCTTTCCAACTATTTACTGATGAAAGACAGGGAATAGCTATGGGGGTCCTCACCCAGCCTCTAGGGCCAGCCTTAACCCCTGTAGCCTACCTGTCAAGACAGCTTGATCCCACGGTTTGGGGATGGCAGCCCTGCCTCCGAGCTCTGGCTGCAGCCGCCGCTGTCACCAAGGAGGCCCAGAAGATCTGCCTCCAGCAACCCTTACAGGTCTTCTCCACCCATAGACTACAGGATTTTCTGTTCCACCGATCCTTATCTCTCCTTGCCCCTCTCGCATGCAGGAACTCCATCTCCTGTTCCTCGAGAATCCTGACATCTCCCTGACCCAGTCCCCAGCCCTGAACCCAGTCACTCTCCTTCCCACTACCTCCACCCAACCTGCAGCAACGCACTCCTGCCCCGAGGTCATTGAGGCCCTCACTCAACCTAGGGCAGGACTCTAGATTTTCCTCTCTCTACTCCTGACTTAACTAAACTGCACATACCCTACCGCCCACAATCATCGGGTAAGATCGAGAGGGTCAACAGCCTCCTTAAAGACAATCTAACTAAACTCTCTCTAGAAATTCACAGCTCCTGGCCGGACCTCCTGCCCATGGCCCTGACCGGAATCTGGGCTACACTATGGAGCCCCACCTTCTTAAGCCCTTTTGAACTCCTATATGGGAGACCCTTCTTGCTCAACCATTGTCTCCCTACTGACCCTCCTCTCCTGGCTACTTATCTTCCATACCTGCCCTTACTCAGGCAACTGCTCCGGGAACATGCTGACAGGTTTCTGCCCAGGCCAGAACCAGCCGACCAAGACTCCCGAGGACCAGCCCTCCAGCTGTGGGACTCAGTCCTCCTCAAGAACCTTACCCCCAGATTGTATTTCAGCTCCAGGCCCAGAAAAGCAGCAAAACCAGACAAGTGACGCTGTGGCAGCCTCAGGACCAGCTTTTACCTCCCAAGTGACTCAACAGGATCACTCTCAAGACTTCACCAACCAGTCCCTTGGGGAAATCATGCTGCTGCACCCCTCGTCCAGCACGGAAAACACTCCCTGTTTTTCGCTCACTTACCCCATGGCTCCTCCCATCATTAGGCCCACTGGTATCTATTCCTTTAATTTTGCTCTTTGGCCCCTGTCTCATGCACTGTTTCATTAGTTTTTTCCAGAACAGAATGCAGGCATTCACCAACCAGAAGGTGGGAGAGATCTATCTGGACTTGAATTCAGAACCTAGAGACACCTATGTCACCAGAATCCTTAAGACCCCGGGTAGACACCCCTGACGACGCACCCTCTCAGCAGGAAGTAGCTACGGAAAATGGACCTTCACCCCCTGACCTTGCCCGGACTCTCAATTTTTTTAAATATCACCAAAAGCCTGGACTGATAGATCCTCCCTTCCCCCAACTGGTGGGTGGAGTATGATGTAACCTGCGTCTGTGGCGGGGACATTCCTGAGACATTGAACCACCAATCAGTGCATGCCGAGTGCCCTGGGCCCCACCCCTTCCCATTCCTCCCCTCAAAAGGCGTGTTCACCTCTGCACGTGTTGCTGTTCTCTTCCCCTGCCAGACAGCCTGCCTGGGTCCTCCTTCTCCTCTAATCCTGGTTTTTCTATCTCGCTCGTTAGTGCGGAATAAACTTCCTCTTTAACATGTAAAAAAAACTGTGATACATCTACACAATGGAATACTATGCTGCAGTAAAAAAGAAGGAGTTCTTACCATTTGCAACAGCATGGATGGAACTGGAGAGCATTATGCTAAGTGAAATAAGCCAGTCAGAGAAAGATAAATACCACATGATCTCACTCATTTATGGAATATAATGAACAACATAAACTGATGAACAGGGACAGATCCAGAGACAGAGAAGCTTCGATCAGACTGCCAAACCTCAGAAGGAAGATAGGGGAGGGTGGGGGAAAGGAGGAGAGATCAACCAAAGGACTTGTATGCATGAATATAAGCCTAACCAATGGACATGAACACCAGGGGGGTGAAGGCATGAGTGGGGGAGGTGTTGGGGGGTTAATGGAGGGATGAGGACACAATTTCTTCTTAATCAATAAAGAAATGTAAAAAAATTAAAATAAAATAAAAATTAATTTTCAAAGATAATTCAGTTGCATTTTTCTTGTTTCATGCAACTGAAAACATTTGTTTCTAGGATTTGGAATATAGAACACATAGGATGAAAGAAAATGGTAAAACAACAAAAGAATTTTATGTGTGAAATTATAGAAATTTTGTCAACTATTTTAAAGCAACATTTTAGTACCATTTACTCATAGCAGTTCAACATTTTATACTTTAAAACTTATTTGCTTTAAAAATTGTTTACCATGCTTTGTAATAATCTTTCTGATCCAGTGCCTTTAACTTTGATTTGATATATGTGTAGCTTCAGTTGTCTTTCCATTACATTCTATGTTATCACAGTGTAGATATCAGTTTCTTTTAAAAAATTGTTAGTTTGGTTGTGCAAAGATGTAAATTGCCTATTAATGCTTTGGGAAAACAAGTAGAGTTGCCCATGGAAGTCAGGCTTCTTATTAGTTCACTAGAGGCCCGGTGCACGAAATTCGTGCACTGGGGGGGGGGGAGGGTTGTCCCTCAGGCCGGCCTGCGCCCTCTTGCAATCTGGCACCCCTTGCTCCTTACCGCCTGCCTGCTCGCTGCTCCTTAGCACTGCCGCTGAAGTGGGAGAGGGTCCCACCACTGCCACTGCGCTTGCCAGCTGGCTGAGCAGCACTCCCCCTGTGGGAGCATACTGACTACCAGGGGGAAGCTCCTTGGTTGAGCATCTGCCCCCTGGTGGTCAGTGCTCATCATAGTGACAAGTCGTTCTGGTCATTCCTCCATGACGGTCGCTTAGGCTTTATTATATAGATTCAAAAATACTTACTGGATATCTACCGTATGCTAACCATTTTTAGCCCCTGAATATGCAGTTGTGAACCAATCAGACAAAGCCCTAACTATTTCCAGCATTCTGTCTAGATGGCATGGGGTTGGGGACTGAATTAAAATAAAGATACAGAGAAATATTTATTTGAAGATGATAAAGTTAACTAGTATTTGAGTTTGTGTAAAGATAAGGTAATAATTATTGAGTTGAGATGAAGCAACTAACAATTTAGAGAGGTTGAAAATAGTACTTTGCAGCATTGTAACCTCTATTTGGCTTTGAGTTCAGATAGCTATATAGAGCATATAAAGGCCTTAATTTTTCAATTTTCTTACTGGTAAAAGTACGTTTACTTAGATTGTCCATTTAGAGTAGTGCTTTAACGTTACTGTGAGGAATATCCCATTATATTTTCACAAGCAAATTACTGCACATTTTTTACATTGTATTTTATAATTTAGTACTAATGTTTTAGGCCTCAATCTTCAAATCACTGGTATTTTATATTTGGCAATGAATGTGAAATTTACTGTTTGACTTACAGCATGATTTTATTGTTACTTAAAATGCTTGTTAATATTTTAGGAAGGTTGGAGTTTCCATTTTTGAGGAGTTAATGTTTAAATTATTTTGATAGCATCTAGTAAGAGGAAATAGTATTCATGCAATTAAACAAATTAAAATATACTTTCTCAAGAATTTTTTAATTATTAAACTTTGTCATCATTGGGGCTAAATTTTAACCTGGTGTTCACTTACAATATATATTAAGTTTAATTATGAAGTGAAATGGTCTTAAGGATGATGTATGATGCACCTAAATATAAATGAAAATGGCATGCACAAAGACACTTTACTATGGGAGCTGTTCTGGAAGATTTGTGAAAGCATGTGAAATTGCACCTAAACTTGTGTTTTTAGTTACTGTGCTAAGTTTATTGTACTTGATGAATGAATGTATTTAGTCTATTTAGAGTTACTTTTTGGTTTAAATGTCTCTTTCTTAATGTATTTATAATTTGTACTATTGATGGGGGTATTCTTGGACTGCAGGAGTTATTGTCAATGTGTGATTTTATTTTATAGAATCATCTAATGTGATATACCGATTTTTATAAGTGATATTTAGATAATTTTAATAACTGTATATTTGACAACCTATTAAAATGTTTTGCATTGGAAAAAATATAAAGTTTCTGATCCTATGAAGCATCAGATACAATGTGATTTCACAGTATAAAAATTTGAGCATTAAATCGAAATGACAGTGTGTCCTTTACCTCTCAATAAGTGGTCCCAGGTCTGACACTCGTGGCAGCTGACCCTGCTTCACAGCTTGGCTTCTCCTGGGCACCTCCAAGCCCAACACAAGTAGATTGCTTTGTAGCTCATGCCGGGGGGTCCTGGCCAGGGCACAGGCAGTGCCTGACTTAGCATCTCCACACGTGATACACTCAAGGGGCAGACAGTGAGCAGCAAAGCCCCACTGAAGCAAGTTTTGCTCCACAGGGTCACCTCCTGCACTGCAGCTCTCCCACTGTAGTCACAGCTGGTCCTCACACAGCCAATTGGCCTGGGGGTCAATTCCTCCCAGTGATGCCAACATCAATCAAACCTCAACTAAAATAGGACTGTGCACACAGCTCACACAGGGGCTCACCTGGAGTGCCCAGCTTAGGTGACTGGGAAGGCTGAGCCACTGGGCCCTACAAGACCTACACACAAAGCAACTCTACCAAGTCTGGGAGATGTAGAAGCTCTACCTGATTCAGGGAAGCAGCCAAATGCAAATACAAAGAAACATATTATAAATGAAAGACAGGAGAAATCTGCAGAAAAAGAACTAAATGAAATGGAAACAAGTAAACTACCAGATACAGAGTTCAAAACAATGGTTATAAGGATGCTCAAGGAACTTACTGAGAATTTCAAAGAACTTAGTGAGAACATCAACATCATAAAAAAGGACACCAGCCAGAAATGAAAGATACACTAACTGAAATAAGGAATAATTTACAGGAAAGCAACAGGAGAGTAGAGGATACCAAGAATCAAATCAAGAATTTGGAATATAAAGAAACAAAAACACCCAACCAGAAGAGCAAAAAGAAAAAAAAAATCCAAAAATATGAAGATAGTGTAAGGAGCCTCTAGGACCACTTCAACTGTACCAACATTAGCATCATGGGGAAGCCAGAAGGAGAAGAGAGAACAAGATATTGAAAACCTATTTGAAGAAATAATGACAGAAAACTTCCCCTACCTGGTGAAAAAAATAGACTTACAAGTCCAGGAAGCGCAGAGAACCCCAAACAAAAGGAATCCAAAGAGGCCCAGACCAAGACACATCATAATTAAAATATCAAAGGTTAAAGATAAAGAGAGAATCATAAAAGCAGTAAGAGAAAAGCAGTTAGTTACCTACAAGGGAGTGCCCATATGACTGTCAGCTGATTTCTCAACAGAAACCATGCAGGCCAGAAGGGAGTGACAAGAAATATTAAAAGTGATGAGTAGCAAGAACCTACAGCCAACATTACTCTACCCAGCAAAGCTATCATTTAGAATTGAAGGTCAGATAAAGAGCTTCCCAGACAAGGAAAAACTAAAAGAGTTCATCACCACCAAACCATTATTACATAAAATGTTAAAGGATCTTCTTTAAGAAGAAGGAGAAAAAAAAGATTAAAAATTTGAACACTAAAATGGCAATACATACATCTATCAACAATTGAATCTAAATATCAAAATAAACAAACAAGCAGAACAAAAACAGACTCATAGATACAGAGAACATTTTGACCATTGTTGGATGGGAGAGAACATTTTGACCATTGTTGGATATAGTCAATAATATTCTAATAACTACGTATGGTGTTAGATGGGTATGAGATTTTTTAGGGTGATCACTTAGCAATTTTCTAATGTCTAATCATTGGGGTGTACACCTGAAACTAGCATAATATTGTATGTCAACTATAATTGAAAAAACATTTAAAAATGACTAAAAATTTTTTAAAATGGTTTGACATACAGATAGCAATAGAGAGAAGAATAGAGCAGGATGGTGAATAAAAAATATGCAAGTATGTATGCATATATGGCATATTATAAAGTTGGCATTCAGATCACTGGGGAAACTATGGATTCTTTAATCAATGATGATAGAAAAATTGATGGCAACTTGGAAGTTACCTTACTCTTTCACCAAAATATCCCTGGAATATTCTAAGTCCTCCAAAATATATGTTGAAGGATATTCATTGCAACATTCTATATGATCTCCAAACAAAGCAATCACTGGAAACAATGTTGCAGAAAACCAGAAAAAATCAAACAACACTTAGAGAACTTGGAATTACACTTTTTTTATTATTATTATTCACCGGTGGGCTTAGAGAAAAATGAATTCAAATTCTAAGCAGAGCTACAAGCAGAACTTCCCTTTTTATTAAAGAGCCAGCCCTGTGTGCGCTTAGTGGTTATCTTGCTGGAGGCCTTGAAAACAACACAGTTCTATCCAATTAAAAAATACATCTGGCATGGTGAGAGAGCATGGGCGTATCTAGTCTCTGGCCTACAAGGTCAGATGGTTAAGTTTATCTTCCTCATTATTCAAGCAGGCTAAAGCAAAGTTATTTTTTTCAGAATAAGAGGCCGTATAAAAAATAGCAGAGAATTCCAAACAGTAGTGAAGTAGCATTCATCTCGGGTAAAGACTGCTGTTTAAATTTTAACCCTGTTGCCGAAACCAGTTTGGCTCAGTGGATAGAGCTTCGGCCTGTGGACTGAAGGGTCCCAGGTTCGATTCCGGTCAAGGGCATGTACCTTGGTTGCTGGCATATCCCCAGTAGGGGGTGTGCAGGAGGCAGCTGATCGATGGTTCTCTCTCATCGATGTTTCTAGCTCTCTATCCCTCTCCCTTCCTCTCTGTAAAATATCAATAAAAAATATATTTAAAAAAAAATTTTAACCCTGCTATTCTGGCTTCTGTAATTATTTGCTTGCTAACATAATGGAGAAGTTATTGTGATCTCCTGAACTTATATGAATCACCCCATTCGATTGTATACCCATTGATTGTGGTCTTTCAAAGGACATTCTTCGGCACCTGGGAACCAGAACAGCACAATTGCTTTAATTGCTTCAGTGGCTCCAGGAAATGTTTTCCGTTGACTCCGTGGCCCCTAGACCCAAAACGATAATTAATCTTTGCAGATAACTCACTTGCTCAATTCAGCTTCTGTACAAACTGCTTTCGCAAACCAGTTCCTCATTCCAAACCAGGGGATGTAATTGCTGCCTTTGTGATTTTTTGCCTTTATAAGCCTAATGCTATTTCCATTCGGGGCTGTGAGATTTGGAGTGCTAAGACCCCCTCGTAGCCGCCAGCATTTGAATAAATGACTCCTCAATTTGACTTCTTGGGCGTCCTTTGTGTGATTCGCGGGGTACACTACAACAGTAGTTTTACAAAATAGGGGTTAGCCTTCTCAGTAACACAGAGTCTGCCAACTTATGAAACAGTCACAGAATTGAGTGCCATGCAGTTGTTGAAAAGAATTTATAAGCCCGGCCAGTGTGGCTCAGTTGGTTGAGCATCGTTCCATGCACCAGGAGGTGGCCGGTTCCCCAGGCTGTAGGTTTGAGCCCCAGCAGAGGGCGGACAGGAGCAGTAGATCAATATTTGATGTTTCTCTCTCTCTCTCTCTTCCTCCCTCTGAAGTCAATAAAAACACATTTTTAAAAATTGGTCTGAGGTTCTTGTTCAGACTTCACTCCATCATCTCCTCCCTCGGCCCCACTTGGCAACTACCTGCTGTGGGGTTGCTCCTAAAAACTTACCTTCCCTGAAGTCCTTCTTCTCCAATGAGATGTCCACCTCCAGTCACAGGGTCTCAGGGGTGAGCGTCATCTTCACCACATTGTACTGGCTCCTGAGCATGGCTTCCCCAGCGCCGCACACCAGACCCGGCTATGGAGCCCTGTGCCCACGCCCTCCTCGCTGCCTCCACACGGCCATCTCCCCGCCCGCGTCCAAGCCATCCTCGGTGACCGTCCAGCACAGAGGCCCTTCCGCCCTTGACTGGCTCAATCCATTCACCTTTACTGTTGCCGCTGCCCTAGTGCGTTCAGATCTCACCGCCTGAACCACAGGCGTGGGCACTGGGCTTGCCTTACAGCTCTCTTCCTACGCTGCACCCACATCTGTTCTTCCATCTCTAGTCCTTGGTCCTCCCCATTTCACACTCTGTCACCCATCCTGTGAGACGATGAGAAACAAAAATGCAAAGCACGGAAGTAATCGCCGGGGCCACGCGGGGTGAGCAGAGCTGGATTCCGATCTGCTGTGTGCCATCCTGGCCGCAGGCCTCGTCGCCACATGTTCTTAGAAAGAGTTCGGTAAAGGTTCGACAAGGGACGTTACGTGGGCCGGTACCTGGCTTCCGGACAGACAGATGAAGGAACCACAAGTTGTACCACTGTAAAGTACTGACCACATGGTAACCTATTACAGTTATGTAGGCTTATGGAGCAACTGGGCAGCAGGGGCCCACTGTGTGTCATTGAACACCATCTTGGGAACGCCTTAAGCATCGCCCTGCTGTGACTCAGCTGGTTGGAGCATCATCCCGTGCACCAAAAGGCTCGCTTTCCTGTCAGGGCACATACTTAGGGTGCGGGTTTGATCCACGGTTGAGGCACTTATGGAGACAACCAATTGATGTTACTCTCTCACATCTATGTTTCTCTCTCTCTCTCTCTCCCTTCCTTTCTCTTTCTAAAATATCAATAAAAAACCATATAGAAGTCATAAAGGAAAGCCAGATAAAGTCAACCACATTTAAAAAGATTTGCATGGGCCTGGCAGGTGTGGCTCATGGCTGAACATTGACCCGGGAACCAAGAGGTCACAGTTCAATTCCAGGTCAGGGCACAGGCTCAGGCTCGGGTTGCAGGCTCGATCCCCAGTGAGGGGCGTGCAGGAGGCAGCAATTGATGTTTTGATGTTTCTCTCTCATCGATGTTTCTATTTCTCTATCCCTCTCCCCTCCTCTCTCTCTAAAATCAATAAAAACATATATATATGTGTTTTTTTTTAATAAAAAGATCTGCATGGGAGGGGAGGGAACACTACAAAGCAATGCCTGGAGACAAATGACAACATGAAAATGTTAAAAGGAAACATATTTACGACTACCACCAAATGAGAGGGCTAATGTCCCGGGTGCACAGGGAGCTCTTAAAATAAGAAAGAAATTATTAACTACAAGTAGAAAATTGGTCAGAGGAAATGAATAGACCATAGGGGGAAATACAAAATATCTCTAAAGCATATGAAGGAAGTGCCAACCGAAGCCCCTGAGATTAGATGCCTGGGGCTGAGAATGGGGAGAGATGCTGTCCTGTGCTCCCACTGTGCTTTTTAAATTTGGAACCAAGTAAATGTATCACCTATTTAAACAATTATGTAACTTTAGACATTTTTAAGAGAAAGAATCCGAATCTAGAGTGAAAGGAATTCTAAACTAGTCAAAAGATCTGGATTTTGGTCCTATTTCTAGAGACTTGGAATGCCTTCTCCCCAGGGGGTGGCTCCCCGTCCCGGCCCACTGGCACACAGCTGTTAGGGGTGACTATCATTCCCTGGCCTCACAGTCCATGCTGCATAGCTCCTTGCACATAGCAGGTGCTCAATAATCCTTTGAACGAGTGGCCCTTCCTAATTTCACCTACTTTAAAATCATGGTGCAAGAGTTGCATCTGCCCTCTCTTGTTCCTTCTTCGCGGCCTCTGCTCTGAAGCTCCCAGGAGAAAAGCCTCCTACCTTTTGCTTGTAGCTGCTCTAAACTCTCTTTCTTTTTTATTTTTTTTATTTCAGAGAGGGAGAGAGAGATAGAAACATCAATGATGAGAGGGAATCATTGATCAGCTGCCTCTGCACTGCTGGGGCTGACCAGCAGCCCCTGAATGAGGGATGAACAGATGACTCAGACAGTTTCACTGTGGGGGATAGCAGCCAGGCAGCCTCGATTGCCTGCCTCGTTAGGCCTTTATTGGAATTTTTATCTTTAGATGCAATCATAGGGTGAGTAATCTCGGGAGGACACGTGTTCACATTGTCCTCTAGGCAAGGGCATCCCGGGATTGAGCATGAGGATTCCAGTAAGCACTGGGGTCTGCACGTGCACAGACTTGTTTGGAAAGGTCACGGAATAATCAGGGGCGCCGCCTTCAGCACTCCCCTAAGTCTTCCCTAAGTCAGAATTCTGATAAACAGGGCAGGTGGCCTTCCGCACACTCCCCTTTTCTCAGAATGTCCTCCTGACAACTTTCCAGCCAAGTCTCCTGTGTTCCCCAACATTGAACACCCCCTACTGGGGGTGGGGCCCACAACCCAGGCACGTGCCCTGACCCACTTAGCCAAACAGCAGCTGCTCTAAACTCTTTTTTAAAAATATATATTTTATTGATTTTTTACCGAGAGGAAGGGAGAGGGATAGAGAGTTAGAACCATCGATCAGCTGCCTCCTGCACACCCCCTACTGGGGATATGCCAGCAACCAAGGTACATGCCTTGACCGGAATCAACCTGGGACCCTTCAGTCCGCAGGCCGATGCTCTATCCACTGAGCCAAACTGGCTAGGGTTGCTCTAAACTCTTGATACCAGTTTAAACCCAGCTCATGTCCTGCATAAAACCCCCTCAACCACTCGGTCTTCATCCTTGCAAGGCCGGCGTGGAGAGGGGCAGGGGGGCTAGGGGCTGAGCCCTGGGCAGCTGTGCTGGCACAGGAAGGCAGGCAAGGGCTCCTTCTAACCTGGCCAGGTGCCTGGGGGCTTGTGGGTCTACCAGTGGTCGGCAAACTCATTAGTCGGCAGAGCCAAATATCAACAGTACAACGATTGAAATTTCTTTTGAGAGCCAAATTTTTTAAACTTAAACTTCTTCTAACGCCACTTCTTCAAAAGAGACTTGCCCAGGCCATGGTATTTTGTGGAAGAGCCACACTCAAGTGGCCAAAGAGCTGCATGTGACTCGCGAGCCACAGTTTGCCGACAACAGTCTCCCTTACCTGCGCCTCCTTTTAATTTCTGCCAACGTCCCTGATTTGGCTCATGCTTAGCTCCATAAGGGACAGGACATGTCCTCCCATATCTGCATGCACTCTGGCGCCTGCCCCAGTGCTTGGCATCTGAGCCACTCTTTCAAAAGTCTCCACTAAACCCTAAACTCAGCCCACACCCACACTGACAACTCTACAATGTCAGGCCACCAGTGGCCCCTTCCCTGAAATTCTCTTCTCCGCTAGCTCCTGGGTTCTCCTGTCCTCTCTGACCACCCCTGCAAGGAAGCCCACCCTCCTACTGAGAGGGTGGGGCGTGGATTTCCAGGCAGAGGCAGACTCCATCTCCATCTGCCGCCTCACGTTAACCTGAGGCAGGTCGCCTGACCTCCCTGAGCCCGCAGCATGCAGGTCCTACCTCCACCGAGTTTAAATTCCTGTGCGACCTTGGATGTCTCATCACCACCTCAAACTCAATGTGCCTTCTCCAGTTATTCTTCCCCAGTCCCTGCCCACTGCCCCCCCCAGCCCCCCCAGCCCCCCCCCCCCCCCCCCCCCCCCCCCCCCCCCCCCCCGCCGCCCAGAGCAGGCAATAGAGGGCCCTCCACAGTGTGTTTGACAGCTTGGGCAGTAGGTGGCGTTGTCTCCCAAGACAGGAGGGCTTCCTTTTCCCGCCTCTGGAAGGAAGCGTGGGTCCATGACCCAGGGCTCTTGCCCATTTCGCTAAAAAATGGCATCTTTTTTTTGGTTTGTTTTCAGTTAATTTATTTCATAAAAACAAAGGTTTACAGGGCGCCCTAAGGCAGGATATTAGGATTCAACTAGTATTACACTTTAAAAAAACCTTTGCTGATTAGTCCCAAGTGGAAACCTGTTGGCTCCCTCTTGAACACAGACACTTTCAGAAGTAGATACTTATGAAAAGAAATGGCAAGCCCAACCAACCTATTAACTGACAATCTTAATATCCAAGAACAGCCAGTGTTTTTCCCGATCCGACCTCCATATCAGATTGAAGCAATGATGAAAATATTTAAATTACCTTTGCAAAATCAGAACAACAGCAATAACTACAAAACACACAGAAAAGCTGAAACAAATAATAAGGAACAACAAAAATCCACTAACGAAAACAATACAGCTAATTGTTTAACTCCTCATACAGACTCTTCCTTCAACCTCTAGGCATTTGGCTCTTAATGTTACCACTAAATCAGGTGCTAGGAAGCGTGTGCAGAAGAAAATGAAATTCCAGATGTAACCCATGTCAGAGAAGTTCAGAAGGAGCCGCCTGGGAGAAATATTACTGTGAAACAACCGAGAGGACTGCAGCCGGATGCGCTCTCGGAAAGACTGACAGCTCCGAGCTCCAGCCTCAGCAGCGGCATCTGGAACTTTGAACTTGAGAAGTTAGGCGGCAACTTCGCAACTGCAAACAGCCCCGGGCCTGGAGGCCGCGCCCACTCTCCCGCTCTCAGGAAGATTCACCACGGAATTGGGATCTGCTCTACAAGATTCCTTAAGAAACCCACCTTTATTTTTAAGTTTTTTTTCTGGAAATGAAAAAAAGCATTTCTACTAAGCTCTGACGTCACATTGAGGGGAAAGCATACCAGTGTGCAAATTTAATTTTTTTTTTTGCAAAGAGTTGACAATATCCTAAAGTAGAAACATGTAAAAAGCAAAATATCAATATAAAAAAGAAATCAAAGTATTCCCTTACAGACCATCTGCACATGTTGCTTCTCCAATGGACACGCTTTGAAACACAAATCGAACAGTGTGAGCTGCGGGAAAGGTGGCATAGACTAAAGACAAAACCACTGGGCTTGTTTGCTGAGACATACTGAGCTTTGCTCTTTTACATTGTTTCCTCTTGAGGTCTTTCCTTTGATGCCTGACAAAAGACAAAAAACGTGCCGGTGACGAACACCTGCTAGCGATGAGCATGGAGCGAACGTGTCTTGGGCAGTGGCTCCGCTTTAACTTCCTTACTAGACAGAGACTCAAGCGAGGTGTCTGCATTTACATTGGCTTTTCACTGCAGCAAAACAAGCCTGGCCCTTAGGATCATCTTCTCCCAGAAGAATCCCTCATTACTCTTTGGAGGGAAATCTACTGGTCAAATTAATAGCATTTATCTCTAAATTTCATTTAAGAACACTTCATTCTAGTATTTCCTGAAATCCGCTGTGACTGCATATGTGATTTGTTATTAAAAACTAGAAACCCTGTGCACGAAATCCGTGCACTAGCAGAGGGAGGGAGGCCCCTCAGCCCAACCTGCACCCTATCACGTTCCTTACCACGCACCTGCTCACTGCTTCTTACTGCTTGGCTTGCTTCTCCTTAGTGCTGCTGCGGAAGCAGGAGAGACTCCCACCACCACTGCTGCGCTCGCCAGCTGTGAGCCCGGCTTCTGGCTGAGCAGTGCTCCCCCGTGGGAGCGCAGTGACCACCAGGAGACAGTTCCTGTGTTGAGCAACTTCCCCTTGGTGGTCAGTGCGCGTCATAGCCACCGGTTGTTCTGCTGTTTGGTCAATTTGCATATTAGGGTTTTATTATATAGGAGGATAGTACTCGAACCCCTAGCCACAGCAATCAGACAAGAAGATAAAAGGCATCCAAATTGGAAAGAAGGAAGGAAAATTCTCATTATTTGCAGATGACATGATACTGTACATAAAAAACCCAAAAGACTCCACCAGGAAACTACTAGACTTAATAAATGAATTCAGCAAAGTAGCAGGATGCAAAATCAACATCCAGAAATTGATGGCTTTTGTTTTATTTAAATCTTCACCCGAGGATATTTTTCCATTGATTTTAGAGAGAGTGGGAGGGGGAGAGACACAAAGAGAGAAACATTGATGTGAGAGAGACACACCCATTGGTTGCCTCTGGCAGGTGGCCAGAGAGGAAGCCTGCAAGTGAGGTGTATGCCCTTGACCAGAATCGAACCCAGGACCCGACAATCCACAGGCCGACACTCTATCCACTGAGCAAAACCGGCTAGGGCTTGATGGCATTTTTATACGCCAATAATAAACTCTCCAAAAGAGAAACTAAAAAAAATTCCGGGCTTCAGCAGGTGGGCAGGCTGTATGGCGCCGGTGCGTGGAGGCCCTGTTCCCCCCGCCCCCCGCCCCCCACCCCGGGCTGCCGGTGCGCCAAGGGCTCTGCCTCCTCGCCCTCCCTGCCTGCAGCTGGGCCTCACAGGCTCCTCAAGGCAGGTATCCAGGTTCAACACGAAGGTGGACAAGAAGGTGCTGATCGCCGCTCCCTCACCTGGACCGCACGAGCCGTTCAGAACAATGGGGAGAACTTTTGGTTGTGGAGCACGAAGCCCATGTGTGGCTTTTCCTGGAGGAATGTGAGCACATCTGGGAAGAGTTTCCCCACGGAACAGGCGTCACTGAAGCCCTGCTCTACCTGTCCTGGAGTCAGCGGGGAGGTTAATGCCAGAACTTTTGGTGCCTCCAGTGGAAACCAAACCAAACCTGCAAGGCCCGGACCGAGGGCAGCCTGTGTGCCGCCTGGAGCTGCTGCGCTGTGTGTTGGACTCTGCGTTCTGCTTGAGATGGACCTCAACATGAGAAAATCATTCCGACTAAACTCTCCTTCATTATGACACTGGCGGAACTCGGTGCTTAGGGTTAAAAGGAGGGGCTCCTGCTGTTACAGAAAACAGGAGAAGAACCAAGCAACACTTAGAGAGATGGAGTTACATTTATTACACGCAGGTCCAGAGGAAAATGTCTCTCAAAGTCTGGGCCCCAACATGGAGGAACTTTCCCTATTTATATGTTTTTACCTTCTTTGTCTCTCAAATATGGGGTGTTTCCGGCCCCCTTTGCAAGTTCGTAAAGAGCCCCTATGTACTTGAGACCTTGAGACCTCAACCAAAGGCCTGGCCTGGTGCCAGCACTGATAATTTTGTGCGGGGAAGGTTTAATGGACTCTCTGAAGTGGGAGTAGTTTTATTTTCCTTACTAGAGGCCCGGTGCATGAAATTCGTGCATGGGGGTGTGTGTCCCTCAGCCCAGCCTGCACCCTCTCCAATCTGGGACCCCTCAAGGGATGTCCGACTGCCCATTTAATCCGGGCAGTCAGACATCTCTCTCACAATCCAGAACTGCTGGCTCCCAACTGCTCACCTGCCTGCCTTCCTGATTGCCCCTAACCGCTTCTGCCTCCCAGCCTGATCACCCCCTAACCACTCCCCTGCCAGCCTGATTGATGCCTAACTGCTCCCCTGCCAGCCTGTTTTCCCCTAACTGCCCTCCCCTGCAGGCCTGGTCACCCCTAACTGCCCTCCCCTGCAGGCCTGGTCACCCCTAACTGTCCTCCCCTGCATGCCTGGGTCCCCCCCAACTGCCCTCCTCTGCAGGCCTGGTCCCCTCCAACTGCTCTCCCCTGCAGGCCTGGGTCCCTCCCAACTGCCTTTCCCTGCAGGCCTGGTTGCCCCCAACTTCCCTCCTCTGCCAGCTTGGTCACCCCTAACTGCCCTCCCTTGCAGGCCTGGTCCCTCCCAATTGCCCTCCCCTGCTGGCCATCTTGTGGTGGCCATCTTGTGTCCACATGGGGGCAGCCATCTTGTGTGTTGGAGTGATGGTCAATCTGCATATTACTCTTTTATTAAATAGGATAGAGGCCTAGTGCACAGGTGGGGGCCAGCTGGTTTGCCCTGAAGGGTGTCCCAGATCAGGGTGGGGGTTCCCTTGGGGCGTGGGGTGGCCTGGGCAAGGGGCTTGTGGTGGTTTGCAGGCCAGCCACGCCCCCTGGCGGCCCAAGCGGAGGCCCTGGTATCTGGGGTTTATTTATCTTCTACAATTGAAACTTTGTAGCCTAGAGCGGAGCCAAACCTTCTGCTTGCTCCCAGGCGGTAGCCATTTCTCTTGGGATTTATGTATCTTCTATCATTGAAACTTTGTAGCCTTGAGTGGAGGCCTAGGCCAGCAAGGGCAGGCGGAAAGCTTGGCTTCCTCCATCGCCAGGGAAACCCAAGCCTCCCTCCTGCTCTCTGTGGCCTTACCCATCTTGGTTGGGTTTATTTGCATATTCGCTCCTGATTGGCTGGTAGGCGTGGCTTGTGGACATGGCTTGTGGGTGTAGCAGAGTGATGGTTAATTTGCATATTACTCTGTTATTATATAGGATTATTTAAGCAAGCAAGCAAGCAATTACAGAATCCAAATAGCAGGGTTAAAATTTCAAACAGCAGTTTTTATATAAGATGGATGCTTCACTGCCATGCTAGGCCAGTTGCCTGGACTGAGCTGGGTTCCCTCCCATAGAGTCCACGCAGCCACAGCACCTGGATGTGCTGGCAGGAGCCTGGCTGGCACCAGGGTTCAGAGCAGGGGTTGCTCCTCATGCCCCCGAGCGGGTGCAGTGCCTGCTTCAGGGCTGCAGCTCTGGGATCCCTCTCCTGAGTCCAGGGAATCTCCTGCTCTGGCCACTCTGCCACGGCAGCCCTTTCTGTGTCTCCTGAAATGTTCTCTCTCCCTCCTTTGCACTAGCAGCTCGGCCAGCCGAACCTGCTGTCCTCAGCTCCTTGGTGGCTTATGGGCAGGTCTGTCAGAAGAGGGAAAGGAAGTCAGGAAGGAAAGCAGGTAAGCGAGGACTGCTGGGCGGGGGGGGGGGGGGGGGCAGGGAACGCCTCCAGGCCCCTCCCCACCCCCACCTGTGAGCATTACTTCTTGTGGCAGCTCCCTGTGATGTCCATGTGGCCAGGTGTGTGGTCTGCCAGGAAGGGCTGTAAGGACAGAGCCTGCTTCTGTTCCCATGGGCTGTGCTTTTCATTTCTTTTCTTTTTTAAAAATATATTTTATTGATTTTTTACAGAGAGGAAGGGAGAGGGATAGAGAGTTAGAAACATCGATGAGAGAGAAACCTCGATCAGCTGCCTCCTGCACACCCCCCACTGGGGATGTGCCCACAACCAAGGTACGTGCCCTTGACCGGAATCGAACCTGGGACCTCTCAGTCCGCAGGCCGACGCTCTATCCACCAAGCCAAACCGGTTTCGATGTGCTTTTCATTTCTAACGTTCTCACATCCAAAGTAGTTTTGTTGTGTTTAGAAGTGGCCTTCACTGTAATAACCGTGGACTTTGCTAAGCTGCGTTTTTGGGTCCATGTGATCATCCACGAGTTACCCAGAGAGAAGGCGGTTTCGGATTGTATCTTGCAGATCTAGTTTATCCTCAGCTCAGGGTTTACACCCACAGGTAAGGAGGAGACCAGGTGTCTTACTTACATACATTTGTGAGCTTTGCAGCATCCTTTTTCAGAGCATGCATCTTTATGTGCAGATGGCTGATAGCACCCGGCAGCTGTACCACCTGTCCTCTCTGTCTGCGCTGTGCAGCCAGTGCTGAGGCTTGGTGTGTGGGTTCTCCTTCCCTGTCACGCTCACAGTGCCACCCAGAGACCATGGGTGCTGCACGTTTCTTCTTTTTTCAAGTTACCTTTGACGTACAGTGTCAGGCAAGTAAATGCAAAGTTAATTTTCCTTATTTAATTGAAGCTATAAAGTATACTATGTGGATCAGAAATCATAAGAAATGGTTTTACGTTAAAATGTTTTTTATCTGAGTCTGTACTACAGCAGAGTATGTTCTGGAAAAGGGAGAAGTTGTACAGTGTCCTGGACACCCCACTTTGAATAAATATATTCTCATTATGGAAAAAAAAATTTACCATTGCAACAAAATAAAATAAGATGCCTAGGAAAAAAATTAACCAAGGAGGTAAAAAGCCTGTACTTGGAAAACTATAGGACATTGAAAAAAGAAATAGAGGAAGATATATATCTAATCTAATAAAAGGGTAATATGCAAATTAACCATCACTCCATCACCAAGATGGTGGCACCCAGTCATCTCAGCCCCGCAGGAGTCCCCCAGTCCCGGGGGAGTGGCCGCTGAGAGCGGGCAGCATGAGAAGCCTGGCAGAATACTTGCTTCATCACCGCAGCAATGATGTAAGCGTTCCGCACCTGGCCGCTGATGGGCCTCTGGGCTGTGGAGAGCCTCTAGGCAGCGGGCGTGGAGCAGCCAGGCCCCACAGAGAGCTACTGGTGCACAGATTCATGCGCAGGGCTACTAGTATATATATATAAAGGAAACGTATACCATGTTCAAGGATTAGAAGAATTAACATCATTAAAATGTCCATACTACCCAAGGCAACCTACAGATTCAATGCAATCCCTATTAAAATACCAACGGCATATTTCACAGATCTAGAGCAAATATTCCTAAAGTTTATATGGAACCCAAAAAGACCCCAAATAGCCGCAGCAATCTTGAGAAAGAAGAACAAACTTGGAAGAATCACAATACCAGATATCAAGTTGTACTACAAAAGCACCATAATCAAAACTGCCTGGTACTGGCACAAGAACAGGCATATAAACCAATGGATCAGAACAGAGACCCCAGAAATGTACCCAAGCCATTAAGCTCAGTTAATATTTGACAAAGGAGGCAAGAGCATACAATGGAGTCAAGACAGTCTCTTCAATAAATGGTGTTGGGAAAATTGGACAGATACATGCAAAAAAATGAAACTAGACCACCAACTTACACCATACACAAGAATAAACTCAAAATGGATAAAAGACTTAAATGGAAGGCATAAAACTATAAAAATCTTAGAAGGAAACATAGGTAATAAAATCTCAGACATCTCTTGTAGCAATATGTTTACAGGTACAACTCCTAGAGCAAAGGAAACTAAGGAGAGAATAAACAAATGGGACCACATCAAAATAAAAGGCTTCTGCTGAAACTGGTTTGGCTCAGTGGATAGAGCGTCGGCCTGCGGACTGAAGGGTCCCAGGTTCGATTACGGTCAAGGGCACGTACCTTGGTTGCGGGCACATCCCCAGTAGGAGGTGTGCAGGAGGCAGCTGATCGATGTTTCTCTCTCATCGATGTTTCTGACTCTCTATCCCTCTCCCTTCCTCTCTGTAAAATATCAATAAAATATATTTTTAAAAAATAAAAATAAATAAAAGGCTTCTGCACAGCAATAGAAACACCATCAAATTGAAAAGGGAGCCCACTGTATGGGAGGACATATTTGGCAATGATACATCTGATAAAGGGTTAATATCCAAAATATATAAGGAACTCATACAATGTAACAAAAGGAAGACAAACAATCCAATTTAAAAATGGGCAAAGGCAAGTGCCCATCAGTAGATGAGTGGATAAAAAGCTGCGGTACAGCCCTGACCGGTTTGGCTCGGTGGATAGAGCGTTGGTCTGCGGACTGAAGGGTCCCATGTTCGATTCCAGTCAAGGGCATGTACCTTGGTTGCGGGCACATACCCAGTAGAGGTTGTGCAGGAGGCAGCTGATCGATGTTTCTCTCTCATCGATATTTCTAACTCTCTATCCCTCTCCCTTCCTCTCTGTAAAAAATCAATAAAATATATTTTTTTAAAAAAAAGCTGTGGTACATTTACACCATGGAATACTATGCAGGAATAAAAATGAAGAATCTTTTACCCTTTGAGACAGCATGGAGGGACCTGGAAAGTATCATGTCAAGTGAAAGAAGTCAGTCAGAGAAAGACAAGTCTCACATGATCTCACTCATATGTGGAATCTAAGGAACAAAATAAACTGATGAACAGAGTGGATCAGAGACATGGAAGCATGGAACAGAATGTGGAATCTTGGAGGGAAGGTGGGGGAGGGTGGGTGGGTGGGAGGTAATCCACCAAAGACCTTGTATGCATATATGCATAACCCATGGGCACAGACATAGGGTGTGAAGGCCTGGGGCAGGGGACAGGGCAGGTTAGAAATGGTCAATGGGGACATATGTAATACTTTCAACAATAAAGAATTTAAAGAAAGAAGCAACCAATGAATGCATAAGTGAGTGGAACAACAAATCAATGTTTCTTTTCCTCCCACTTTCTCTAAAATCAATTGTAACCAGACAATCAGAGGGTCTGGGCTGCCTGTCACTACCCGAGCCAATTCAGCAGAGACAGGGTTGAATCCTATGTGAGCGTTTATTCCAATCTTGCCGGCAGCAGGTCAGACACAGAAATCTGCTCTGCCCGCCCCCACCCCCACCCCCCCGCATAAGCCAGCTGCTAATATTGGGTAGAGGGACAAAGATCCCTTGGGAAATAGGAATTACAGGCATGGGAAAGTAGGCATGGGATAATCATTACAGGTTACAGGCAATGTGGGCTGGAGTGGGCTCACAGAGGGTGCCAGATTACAGGTAGTGGGGGCTGGGGGTTGTAAAGAGCAGTTCCTCCAGGACTAGGTGCCCCGAGGCTGCTAATCTTTCCATATGACAGGCAGTTCTCAGGACAGGAGGATGGACTGCATTCCCATGTGAGCTCCCATGTCCCAGGGCGTGCGGCTCCCAGCCCGGTGAGAATGTGCTTTCTAACCAGAACAGAACCATCATGGTTGACAGAGCATGATTATGTCCTATAATTGTGGCTGGTCCCCAGTATTCTATTTCTGCCCCCAACAGTATTAATGAAATAGTTATTATCTCATTTTTTGTACTGAGTCTTTGAAATCTGATGTGCATCTAACCTGTCAGCAGATCTCAATTTGGACACTAAGTTGTTAATGACTGAAATAAAATATAGTTCTACCAAATCTATGTAGTCATGTTTATGGACAAAGTATTTTATACTGCTTCAGTTTTTTATTTCAATTTGGGTTAGTGAAGATTCAATAAAATAAGAAATTCGATTGCTCTTCATGCTAGACACATTTCAAGTGACCATAGTCACGCGTGGTGCCATACTAGACAGTTCGGATCTAGCTGGTGACCTAATTAAGGCTAAGATCCATCCTAAGTTCACCTCCCAGTCCACCAGCTCAGCAACCCATTTCCTTCTTTCAAGAAAGATCCTGGCAAAGCCATTCCAGCCCCTCTCCTGTCTCTCGTTTAGCGTCTGAGACACAATTCATCTCTAAAATCTCATCCCTACACCCCTCTTCCCTCAGCTCCTCCTGAGGGCTAATGGTCTTCCCGCCTATTGGCATCTCAGACGCTCCTTGGAGGAGCCCTTCCGGCGGCGGCAGCGGAGGGAAGGGTGTGGAGGGGTTCTCCCTGCACCTGCGGGCCCCTCCCAGCAGGGCGCGCACTCCCTCACTGCTTCCCATGACCCCGCCGGTGCTGCGGCTGTGCTGCTCCCCTTTCTCTTCCAGGCCTTCAGAGGTGCTTTGTGCAGGTGTGAGGGCCATCCCAGATGCATTTTGCCTACTGATTTGTTCACCCTGCAATGCTCAACATAAATACACTCAACATCCTTCCCCCTCCCCCGAATTCCTGGACACTGTCTAACTTTGCCTGCAGACAGGAAAGGCCTAGGCTCAGCAGATTAGCAAGTAGATTGGTTGCTAAACAGAAGAACGTTTTCTTCAGTACAGACGCTTCTATTTCCTTGCACAAACTGCAACCACCTTGGCCAACTGGACAGCTCCTGGAGCCCTACACTGTTTTTCTGCCCCCTTCCTCACAGGCCTTCATCTCCTCTTGGGCTTCATCTCCCATGTTCATTTCCATACCCTACTCTGCCCCACCTGCCGGGCGCATGTCCCTAGTCCTGCTCCTGATTGAGTGCCAGCTCACCATCCTGACTTCCTCCCCCACCCAAAGGCCTCCTCCACCTCATCCCCATCTCCTGGTCATAGCTCCTCCTTCCCTGAACCCCGACCCCTGGCCTCACCATCCCGCTCAGCTATGCTTTGTAGCAGTGGAGGGTTTTGCTTTCTCAGTCCAAGCACTGTCCCTTTGGACCTGGAGGGGAGTACTCCATGAAGTGAAATCATAGAGCCTGAAGAAACCCAGAGGTAGGGGAAAGGTTGTGTTCTCATTCACCTACTTCTAGGGGATTCTTCTCCCATCACCCCCCTGGAACTGGACTGTTACTCTCATGCCAATAATAATCCCTGGGCCTTTCAAATGCCAGGCCATGCTGAGCATGCTCCATGCGGCCTGATGCTTCCTTTCAGGCATTTCTTACATGTGTCTTCATCATCTGTTGTTTGTCTGTCTGTCTGACTCTTGCAGGAGGCCCCTTGCCCAGTGCAGTGCTGTCAGGACGCAGGGCTCAGGGCCCCTTCCTAGGGACTGTGTGGCCTCCAGCAAGAGGCTTTTACTCTCTGATACCCACTGGCACTCTGCTCCTGATTACAGGAGAAAATAGATTCAAAGTCAATTCTGGGGGAGTCCCCTTTCCAGCTTTACAGGGAAACAGATATCAGCCAGAACAGAAGTGATGACCTGGTATGTATATATTTTTTTTATTGGTTTGAGTGGGGGCAAAAGCGGGGGGAGGGGAGACACACATCGATTTGTTGTTCCATTTATTTATGCTTCATTTTCATTGGTTGATTAACCTGCAACCTTGGCCTCAGCTTTAACCAACTGAGCTGCTGGCCAGGGTCTCGGGCGAGAACTTTAGCTGGGCCCTCTATTTGTTTTTCTCCTCAGCACCCAGCACTCCCAGACCTTGCAGTCTATTTTTTTTGCTTGTGTTGGAACTTGAATGTGAGCTGCAGGAGGGCTTGAGTGTGAGCTGCAGGAGGGCTTGAGCGTGAGCTGCAGGAGGGCAGATCTTTGTTAGTTCTGTTAGCAGCAAGAAAGGCACCAGGGGTTGGGGTCAGACCAGACTTGGTTCAGCATCCTCAGTACTTGAGTTCTGGCTAAAAAAGAATTCAGAGGCAAGACTCAAACTATAAAAGAAAGTTTATTTAGAAAGTCACAAAGGTAGAAGAACTGAGCAGTAGAAGAAACAGGTTCAGAAAATACATTACAGAGGCAAAAGAAGAGCCCGTGGAGCTTAGGGGAGAGGATAGTAAAGGTAACTCACCTCGGGAGAAGAGGGAGAGAGGAGAGGCACAGGAGGGAGAGCACAACAATGACTTGGGCTTTACATGTTTGGTCAGATTTTTTCAAAAAATCGTCTGGGTTTGCAACTAAGAAGGTTTCGTTTTTGTAAGGACTCCCGTCACTGCAAAGGCTATGCTTGTCTATGGCAGGAGTAAGGATGGCTAGATGGAGTTTTCTTCCTAAAAATATCACACACGCACGCGCGCGCACACACACACAAACACACACACACACACACACACACACACACACACACACACCTCCCATGCATCTATGCGAAAGGACCAGGGCAGTGCCCCAAAAATCCCACTCGCTCAGCCAGGACTTTCCACTCATCAGACAGGGAACAGTGTTTTGTTTAGTGTGAACCTTCATTCCCCCACTAACTGCACTGCTTTGTCCAGCTCATTCTACTGAATGTAATCTCACTCGATCCAGCAACTTTGTAGTCACTTCAGCTTTAAAATAGCTTAGTTCCAGTTTAGAATTTCAGTGAAGGGATCCCCTGCCCTTCAATTGAGCACAGATTTGGAGAGGGGGAGGGGACTATAAAGGCACAGTATGAGCTGTAGATGGGCACAGTCTGTTTGTTCTGTGTCCCCTTTACACACACACAGTCTCCCAACTCCCACCAGGGACTGGAAGTGGTACTGGGGAGTGTACACATACATCTGACTCAATCATGTAGTTCCCTAGTCTGAGGGTCAATGTTCTGTGTTGGGGGACTGAAATATGGTAGCAATCATCTCAGATAGAAACTGCTGTTTGGCTTCTGTACTTATTTGTTTGCTAAAACAATAGGAAGCTATTTTGATTTTCTGCACTTATGTATGCTATCCCACTCCATTGATGATGGTTTGAATATCCCATTGATTGTGATCTCACTGGTTACTGAAACACATTCTTCTGGTAACCAGGACAGCTCAATTATCCCAAATTGTCTCAGTAGCTACAGATAATGCATTCCGGTTGACTCAGTGGTCCCGGAAACTGGACAGCACAATTATTCTAAATTGCCCCGGTGGTCCCAGATAATGTGTTTCTGTTGATTCAGTGATTTGTGGATACTTTAGATAACTAACTTGCTCAATTTCGCTTCTGTAAATGCTTTGCACAAAACAGGTTCCTCATTCCAGACCCAAAGATGTAATCGATACCTTTGTGATATTCTGCCAATATAAGCCAGATGTGGCGAGCCTGTTGGGGCTGCAAGGTTTGGAGTGCTGAATGGCTCCCTCGTATGCTGCCAGCTTTTAATACATGACTCCATAATTCGACTTCTTGAGGTGTCCTTTGTAAGATGGGGGTACACTACAACAGGACAACAGTAATTGAGATGTCTGTGTTAGGCAGGATGGATAGTTGCTAGGTCAGAAAGAGGGGAGTTCATCTCACCCACTGAACAAAGAAGTCAGCAGTCTTGGATACTTGCCAAGATAAAATCACCAGATGTTTTCATAAATTCTAGGAAAAGCCACAACAATGTAAAATAGGGACCTTAAAATCTAGTGTATCTGTCAGGGGGACCTTGAAACCTATAGGAGGTGGGGGAAGTATAAAACTCTTGAACCTCCACCAGGTGGGGCACTCAGATTAGCTGAGTTGCCTGATTGTGCTTCATGCCAAGTGTATTCTTAAATTCACTTGCTTTGCTTCCTTAATAATGTGCTTGCTTTGTTTCAACACTGCTAGAAAGTCACTTGTCTGAATTCTTTTTTTTTTTGGTTAATCCTCACCTGAGGATATTCCTTTCCATTGATTTTTAGAGAGAGTGAATGGGAAGGGGGGAGAAAGAGAGAAAGAGAAACATCAATGTGAGAGAGACACATTGTTTGGTTGACTCCTGCATGCAACCTGACCGGGGCCGAGGATTGAACCTGCAACCCAGGTATGTGTCCTCGATCTGTAATTGTGGGTCAACATTCTAACCATAGAGCTACATTAGCCAGAGCTCATCTGAATTCTTTATCATGAGCATGACAAAAACTGAGGAGGGGAGAGCCCCCTCTGATTCGGGAGGCTCTCTGGTAACATCTTGACCCTGAAAGACCTTGTAGGCAAAGTGCTCCCCATGTTTCCTCTGCTCTGGCTCTAGCTATGTGAATCCCTCATAAGAAGGTTGCTGAGTGTTCCCCATGGCTCAGCTGGTGGCTCACTCAGAATGGCAGGGCACTAGAAGGGCCCAGGGCCCAGAGGCAGCCTGCACCTAGGGGCCATACTCTACAGCTCTTCGCCCAGAACAGCACCCCTGCAGGAAATCCAGGCCATTGCCCCCGAGGCAGCCTGAGGGCCCCACACTTTCCGAGCGTGGAGGCGGAGCTCCGGGGAAGCACTGGCTGTAGTTAGTGAGGGTGGCAGGGTGTGTTTTTGGTTTGCAGCTTCTGGCCATCAAAGCCAAAACTGGTTTCCTTCCCTAATTCCTAGGGTGCTTGTCACAGAAAAATAATTCCAAAACGAACAAAACCTCAGAGCCCGAGCCTCCCTCTCACGGGGGCGAAAGCGCTCTCCACCCAAAGCTCACGGGAAAATGCCCGGCCTGGCCCCACAGGAAGGCGTCCCTAATGCACACACGCCGCCTCCCTGAGCAGAGGCGAGGTGGAGGGACCGCGAGGCCTGTCTGGTCCAGCAGGGGCGGGGTGGGGGGGGGGGAGGGGGCGGGGGGAGCCGGGCAGGAAGCGGCTTGGAGGGACTGTAAGAGGGTGTGAAACTGGGAGGGAAGGGAGGACTGGGATCCAGGTCCAGAGCCCGCAGGCGCTGGCTGGCACGGGCAGATACAGGGGGCGGTCGAGGCCTCCCGTCCGTCCAGATACCTCCCAGTACTGCCCCCAGGACTAGCGCTCCCGGGGCTCCCTCCTGGCCAGGCCACGTGCGCTTGCTGGGCGAACAGTTCCCTCGCGCGTCCAGAGCTCAGGGCCTGGAGCTTCCTGCAATGGGCAGTTCCTAGTCCCACCCTTGATTCCTGTTCCAAGTTGATAGAACAGCACCAGCGTCACCTAATCCCTACCCTTCCAGGGAAAACCGCCCTAAACCAAGTCAGCTCTGAGGAGGGGGAGGAGCCTGCGGGGAGGCGGGGCCACCGAGAAAGGCGGGGCGGGGCGTGGTGGGGCGGGATTTGGGGCGGGGAGGGCTGGTCTGAGGCGCGGGGGTGGGGGTGGGGGACAGGGGGGAGACTTGGAAAAGGAATGCGGGTGTTTTGTTTGTTTGTTTTGTGTGTTTTTGTTAACTCTCGCCTGAGGATGTTTTTTTCCATTGAATGTTTTTTTAGAGTGGAAAGGGAGGTAAGGAGGGGTAAGGAAGAGAGAGAGGGACACTTGGATCTGAGAGAGCCACATGACTGGTTGCTGCAGGGAGCAAACCCGCAATCCAGATACATGCCCTTGGCCCTTGGGTCTGACCACTGGGCAAACCCAGCCAGGGCTGTGGGGTGTTCTGGGACCGCCAGCGCACCCGCCCTTTTGTCTTCTTGCTTTGACTGTAGTGCCCCCGCCCTCAGAGGAAGTCCCTCTAGCTGACTCCTCTGTTCCAGTTTCCTCTAAGCCAGGGGTGGGCAAACTTTTTGACTCGAGGGCCACAATGGGTTCTAAAACTGGACGGGAGGGCCGGAACAAAAGCATGGATGGAGTGTTTGTGCGAACTAATATAAATTCAAAGTAAAGGAGCGGAGGGGAGAGCAAAAGAACCAGATAGAACAGCCGAACGGGCCGGATCCGGCCCGCAGGCCGTAGTTTGCCCACGGCTGCTCTAAGCTGATATCTGCTAGGGCAGAGGTCAGCCCGGTGCCTGGAGAGCAGCCAGGCCTGGGGAGCTGCAGGAGCCGCCTAGTCCCGGGACCCTGGGCCTCCTTTCCTCTTCTCCACACCCTCCCTCTCCTGACTGCCCAAATCCTTCCGGGAAACTGGGTAACACTGCAGTGCACGGTGTGGGCTGGGGTAACAGGGGACAGAAGGAGTCCACTGCCGAGTCCACCACTGCACGAACCCTTCCAGCCCAGAGAACTGTGCCACCGGCCGCTCTCTCCCCCCCCCCCAGGCAGCTCCCCACTCATCCCTGTCTTTGAGGGGTTCCACTTCAGACAATTCCTCGAGTTTGGGAAGTCTACCTCCACATCTTACATTAGACCCAAATCTTTATCTATCTATCTATCTATCCTAATATATAAAAACCCTGGGTCCGTCACAACAGGAGGCTTGACCAACCGGAAGTCATTCCTGCAGTCAGTGCTGCATTGCCATGGCAACCCAGCACTGACTGCTAAGGGGGCTGCGAATCAGGCCTGGAGAGAAGCCTGAAGAGAGAAGCAGGGTCTGATCCATAGCCTGTGTGGCAGCTGTTGATCAGCACTTGCCTCTCTTTCTCTCCAGGCCCGACCAGCACTGCACCTCCATTTCTCTCCAGGCCTCCACCAGGGCTGCTGATCAGCCTCACCTTTCTGATCAGGCCCCGTTGATAGGCCCAGAGATGCTGACTGGCATAGAAACTGACAAATCAGAACCAAATATGGGTCAACTGTGAGGAGACAATGGCAGTCTAGGAGGCAGGGCTTTTGATGCTGACTGGCATAGAAACTGCAAATTAGAACCAAATTGGCTGGCAAAGGCGGGCAGTTGGGGGTGAGATCAGGCCTGCAGAGGAGGGCAGTTAGGGGTGATCACGCAGGCAAAGACAGTTAGGGGTGATCAGGCTGGCAGGGAAGGGCAGTTGGGGGCGAGATCAGGCCAGCAGGAGAGGGCTGTTGGGGGCAACCAGGCCAGCAGGGGAGGGCAGTTGAGGGCGATATCAGGCCAGCAGGGGAGGGCAGTTGAGGGCGATATCAGGCCAGCAGGGGAGGGAAGTTGGGGGCAACCAGGCCGGCAGGGGAGGGTAGTTGGTGGCGAGATCAGGCCAGCAGGGGAGGGCAGTTAGGGGCGAGCAGGCAGGCAGTCAGAGGCAGTTAGGGGTGATCAGGCAGGCAGGCAGGTGAGCAGTTAGGAGCCAGTGGTACCAGATTGCGAGGAGGATGTCTGACTGTCAGACATTCCCTGTGGGATCGGGCCTAAACCAGCAGTCAGACATTTCCCAAGGGGTCCCCGATTGGAGAGGGTGCAGGCTGGGCTGAGGGAACCCCCACTCCATGCATGAATTTCATGCAATATATATTGATTTCAAAGAAGGGAGAGGGAGAGAGAGATAGAAACATCAATGATGAGCCCTAGCTGGTTTGACTCAATGGGCAGAGCATCAGTCTGCAGACTGAAGGGTCCTAGTTTGATTCGTGGTCAAGGGCACATGCCCGGGTTGCAGGCTCGATCCCCAGTAGTGGGTGTGCAGGAGGCAGCCAATCAATGATTCTCTCTCATCATTGATGTTTCTATCTTTCTCTTTCCCTCTCCCTTCCTCTCTGGAATCTATATATATAAAAGCCTAAGTGACCGTCTGACTGTTCAACTATCCAACTGGTAGCTATGACATGCACTGATCACCAGGGGGCAGACACCCAATGCAGGAACTGCCGAGCTGTGGTGACTTGGCAGCTGCGGTTCTTGGGTGACCCACCTGGAACCAGAGAGAAGGGAACCCGTTTCGGGGGTGCATCACCCAAGAACGGCCCTCTCTCACTCCGGGACTCCTCGGGGGATGTCAGAGAGCTGGTTTCAGCCCCATCCCCACAGGCTAGGCTGAGGGACCCCACCTGCCAGAGCAGCCGTGGGCAAACTACGGCCCGCGGGCCAGATCCGGCTGTTCTATCCGGTTCTCTTGGTCTCCCCTCCGCTCCTTTACTTTGAATTTATATTAGTTCACACAAACACTCCATCCATGCTTTTGTTCCGGCCCTCCGGTCCAGTTTAAGAACCCATTGTGGCCCTCGAGTCAAAAAGTTTGCCCACCCCTGTGCCAGAGGGACCCCACTCACTCTGCAGACGGCCATGGCACCGCTCAAGGTGCAGTTGATCAGCCGGGGAGGGACTGTGGGAGGTTGGCTCCAGGGCATGTCCAACCCATCTTGCCCAGTCCTGAGCCCTGCTGCCACCTTCTAATTAATTTCCTTTCAATGTGCATGAATCCGTGCACCGGGACACTAGTTAATAATAATAAAAAAAAGAAACATCAATGATGTGAGAGAATCACACCCCCCACTGGGGATTGAGTCTGTAACCCAGGCCCCGTCCTGACTGGGAATCAACTGTGACCTCCTGGTTCATAGGTGGATGCTCAACCACTGAGCCACACTGAGTAGGCAACCCAAATCTTTTTAAAATGAGGGAATAGCCCTAGGGTGGCTCACTCAGCTGGGCAGTGAAGGATCGTCCCTTCCTTTCCTCCTTTCTAGGGCCAGTTCAATAGTCACATCCAGCTAGGGAGGACGGGGCCAAGCTGAGGAGCCTTCCTCAGGTCCCTACTCCCACTCCGCCCCGTCCGTCCGAGGCAGACTTCATGCGTCAGGTATTTCAGCCCAGTCCCTCTTTGTTCCTCGGATGCCCTTCTCCATTGGGCAGGTCACAGTGCCCATGGTTATGCCCAGTGCAGATACCCGTTCCTTGTCTTTCCCAATCCTGAACCCTGCCCTTTCCCAGCCCAACCAGCCTTCCCCACCCCTTCCTGGCTCCCATGGGAGAAATAGCCTTGGCTTGGGTTCCCTTGTTGGCTCCCATGGTCCACCCATGCCCCTGCTGCCGCCATCCCGCTTCCCCCAGGCTGGGGCAGTGTTAAGGCTTCTACTGAAACTCCCTGGCCCCAACCAGCAGACAAACTAGAGAAGATCCTGGAAAAACTGCTGGCTCGGTTCCCACAATGCATTAAGGCCCAGGTGACCAGCATTCTTCAGTGCATCAAGATGGCACGTACCACCATGGCAGGCCTGACCCTGGAGGAACTGATCCAGTTGGTAGCTGCATGGCTGGCAGAACATGAGCAAGTGGAAGTAAGTACTCAGCACTGGGTCAGATCCGGGCCTTGTTCCCTGCTCCATTGGCCCAAATCAGCACCCCAAAGTTCTTGCCTTCTGCACAGGTTTCACACCCTAGAAGGTCTTCACATGCTCCAGCCGCCTGTAAGCTGGGTCTCATGTGCTGGAAGCTGGTCACGCCCAGCGAGCTATTCAGATGGCATGTACCCACGTGTTGCATAAGGAGTGTATCAAATTCTGGGCCCAGACCAACACCAGGGACACTTGTCCCTTTCGTCCAACTCTTAAATGATGGACCTGATTGGGGAAGAAGAGAAGTGTGGTTCAAGATTTCTAAAACTCTATATTAATATAGTGACATATACTCATGCCATGTACATTTTTATTATATGGGTAATGAGTGTATAGAAAGTCTGTATTCAAATGTTCCTAAATAGAAGTATGTATATTATGCAAAAATGGTCTGTCCCCTTCAGCTTGCAATTCCTTTAGGGGGATGCTATTTAGTTTGGCCTTGAAATTATGATATTCCTGCCTAAGGCTATCTTCAAATACAATATAAAAACCATTAGGGCCCTAACTGGTTTGGCTCAGTGGATAGAGCGTCGGCCTGCGGACTGAAGGGTCCCAGGTTGGATTCCAGTCAAGGGCATGTACCTTGGTTGCGGGCACATCCCCATTAGGGGGTGTGCAGGAGGCAGCTGATTGATGTTTCTCTCTCATCGATGTTTCTAACTCTCTATCCCTCTCCCTTCCTCTCTGTAAAAAATCAATAAAATATATATATTTTAAAAACCCACTAGGAAGCTAAAAAAAAAAAAAAAAGAAAAAAAAAGAAAAGAGGCAATAGGGGCCTCGGAAAAAGGGCCCAGCTTTGGGTGTTGAAATGACACCCCAGCCCCCGAAAGGAGCTCCTCTTCTGTATCCACAGAGCAGCTCAAGGTGAGACTTGGTGGTGGATGGGCCGCGGCTGCTTAGGCTGCAGCACTGGCGGGGCTGGAAAGAGCAAGCCTCCCCTGGAGCATCCAGGGGGCTCAGGGGCCGCCTGACCTGGGCCTCTCTCTTCCTCTTCCCCCCTCCCCCCCACCGCCCCCTTGCTGCTCCGGAATCGGAATGCAGCCTCGGCCTACCTGGACCTGATCATTTCTCAGGATGGACAGTGCCGCCGGCCCTGGTTCTGCCAAGCTAGGCTCACCCACCTCTGCGCCCGTGGGGCCCTGTCGCGGACCTGGGGGGCGGGGGGGAGGGGTGGCAGAGAGAAATAGATGGGTGGCTCCAGGCACCTTGACACGCTAGCTTATGACGCAGCGGCCAGGGTCACAGCAAACATGACTCAGGAGACAACTTGAAGTGTCAAAGATGGAATAATTTTAGCATCAATAAAGATTATTACTGCAACTGATTGAAACACATCAAATATTGAACATTTCATCAGTTCACTCTAATTTCTAAAAAAATAAACTCATTGGTCATTTTTGGAGAATGCTAGGAGCCACGTCAACTTTCTGAAAACCGGTAAATAGAGAAAGTCTTAGTATTTATGCTACCATTCTTATACAAACATATAACCAAATGGCTGAGGAGCAGTTCTTTGTCACTAACTCTGGCTAATAAGTGAAAAAAAGTTGAAAGAATATTATTTTGAGTATAACTAATGAAATCATGGACCTTGGCGATGGTAATCAGAAGCTGCTGGAAACACGTGGCATGGTGATGGGGAATGCTGTGGTGCTGGGCGGAGCCACTGATGAATCATAACTAGAGAGCACCCGCATCTCCGTCTCCAGGGCAACAAACAGGAAGTAACGCCCCGTGTGTACTTGCCAAATACCACGAACGAAACCCATCAGGACTCTGATCTAACAAGAATAAGGCACACCACTGCAGCCATGTGCTGAGCAAGCCCCGGTTTGGGAAAATTCACTGGGCAAAGAGCCAGTTTTCTTCATCCAATAAATTGCCAGGGAAAAGGGCGGTAGGTGAGAAACGGAGCCAGTTAGACTTTTTTGTTGTTGTTAAGAAAACTTTTGTGGTTTTATTGTATCATGATATATTGAAACATCTGAACAAATCAATATCTGGACGGTGAGGCAGCTGCTTTCTCCTTCACTTCTTTGGGTTACTAGAGCACCTTGTCAGTAGATTTTAAAAAAGACAATCTTTTGCATTACTTAAGTCTTTCCAAGGCATGCGCGGCTCCAGCACACACTTCTCCTGTCAGATGTAACTAGTCTAGTCCACACACAGGCACAATACCTAGGCGGCAGCAGCCGCTGCGCCCCCGCCTGGCCTGCTCCTTTGTGCAAGCCACCTGGAGCCTCTGGCGGACTGAATAGCACCTGGAAGAGGAGGAGGAACAGCATGCGTGTGTGGCTGGGAGGAGGTCAGCCTAAATCGTACAGGGCAAGACTGAACGTGTCATTGGTGCGAACCCAGGCATCACTGACGTTCTTCAATGGGAACACCTGGTGGAACCCCATGATGGGGTCTTCATGGGCCTTAAGATGGCCCACGACTGTGCTGCGGCTGCGGCTGTCTGGCTGGGCTGGTGGTCCTGTGCCCGATGCTATGCTGCCTTTTCTGGAACCGACGCTAGACCACTGCTCCACACGGCGGCTTTCCCCGGAACTGCGGTCCTTCCACGGAAGGCATGATACGTCCGTGTGCGTTGCGCCTGGCTGGGTTCTTCCTCATCCAATAACTGGTAGTCATGAATGACGCTGGTCCAATCTGTTTCCAAATTGGCCTGTCTCCCGTTCTGAAACCCGAGGGGCTGGCACGATGGCGGCAGCGGCGGCGGCACCCAGCGCGGCGGGCGACTGACTCTTTCCCCCTCTACGCCACATCCCTCCCCGCCCCCCCCCCCCCCCCCCGCGCCCCGCGCTCTCCTTAGACTTAAAGAGGTGCAGGGACAGGCCGCCAGATGCGTGGCGGGCTCGCTTACAGCTTGGTGTGAACAAATCCATTGTCATCTAATTTTTTAAAATTATGAAACAGAAGTTTGAACATTGCACATTTATAGTAAAGAAGCGAGCATTTAAAGACGTGGTAGTTGTACTTTTAAAAAGGAGCTCTCCCTCCCTGGTTCAGATGCAGGAAGGAAGTGCAGGTAGCCCTTCTCCGGCCGTGAGGGCTTGCTCCCGGACAGATGTGTCCGTTTGGCTCAAATAAACTCACAAAAATTCTCAAAAAAACCCCCCAAAAAACAAACAAAAGGTACTGATGTGTTTACCAATGAAACATGCCGTCTGGGCTTTGCTTAAAGGTACCAGTGGGAAAGTGGGAGGAGGAGGGTGGTCATCGATGAAACAAAATCGGCATGAGCTGATCTCTGCCAGAGGGGATAATGGGCGCACGAGAGTTCATCGCGTTTTCGTACTTCGTGTACGTTTGCAAAGTTCCATAAAAACAAGTGGACACTTTTTTTAAAATATATATTTCTTTATTGATTTCACAGAGGAAGGGAGAGGGAGAGAGAGATAGAAACATCAGTGATGACAGAGAATCATGGATCGGCTGCCTCCTGCACGTCCCCTATTGGGGATCGAGCTCACAACCCGAGCATGTGCCCTTGGCCGGAATCGAACCCCGGACCCCTCAGTCCGCAGGCCGACGCTCTATCCACTGAGCCAAACCGGCTAGGGCCAAGTTGACACTTTAAAAATTAAAAAGACGCCCGGCAAGTCTGGTCTCCCACAGTGAAGAGTGGGAGTGGATCCGACTCGGAACGCAGGTTCCGCCTGGAGTGGGGTGGATGCAGTTTCTCTCAAAGACAAGTCCACCTGCCTCCACTCCCCCTCGCTCAGGAGCCGCCTCGGGGCCAGAAGCGCCCCGCCCCACACCAGCATTCGGTCATTTACCGTCTTGCCCCGCGAGGGAGGAAGTTAAACTCGGAAGCGGACTGCCTGTGGGGATCCCGAAAAGGAAAGGGGCGAGATGCTTTGTGAACCCAGAACCCACGGGATGGCATGAGGAGAGCAAGAGCCGGGGCTTTCGGGGGAGTTCCGAATAGCGGGGTCCCCCACCCGGGCGCCCTTCAGCCCGCGCGGCAGCGCGGTTGGCGGGCTCCCTCTCGGCGATCCCGCCGAGTTCCAGAGGCCAGAAGGCGGGGTGGCCGGAAGCCTGGGAGTCGCCCGCCGACCACCCTGCGGGGTAGCCGGGGCGGGGGGGCGCGCGGGCGGCGGGCGGGGCGGGGCCCACACCCGAGCGTGGATTCCTGGAGCGCGCCGTCAGCCCCGCCCCATTTCCCGTCTGGTTTCGCTGTCGCCCGCGAGGCGCCGCGGGTTTCGTCAGCCCTCACCTGTCAGCCAGGTGGTCCAACACCAAGGACTCGGGGGCGCGGACCAAGCCCGCAAGGTAACCCTCTCCGCGAGGGCGCCCGGAATCATCGCCTTCGGCCGGAGTCCCCATTTCAGGTACTCAAAACCCCAGCTATTGACATCACATACTTATATTGGTTTCCTTTAATTGTATGCAGATTTAGGTAACTTACTCTCCCTAGACTGAATTATGTTGATTTCATACTTTCTTTCTCTCCTAGTCCTTGGCACTGAGCACAGACCCGAGAACGGGGTGGTTGATTAATAAATATTTACTGAATTGGAACAGCCCCTGACTCCTCTTTCCTCTGTGTGGGTGGACCAGCTGCCTCACCTGCAGGCCACCTTCCAGGCGGGCCCCAGCGCCTCCTATAGGGAGTGTGGCCTCCCCAAGGCCTCACCTCCAACACTGGCCCTTGGACTGTGAACTCCTGGAGGGCAGAACAGCTTCTTACTGTGTTGGTTTCATGTCCACCTCCTTGCAGTTCTAACTAGTGAAGGGATAGTTTGTGGCAGGCTCTCCGCCGGCTTCCCACCTGGTCCTTAACTTTGAGCTGTGCCCACTCCTGCTTCTGCCCCTGGGAGAGCACTGTTTCACTTTTCAGAAGCTGATGTACCTGAAGGGGGTCCTTGACATTCATGCTGGAAACTAAAGTCACTAAGGCCAAGGGCCTAGTCCTGGGTTTTCTGCCCCTCCACAGGGTTATCCACACCTTAACACACCTGTACCACATCGTTTCATAGACATTCCATTCACTCCTCACAACCTCTTCAATTAGGTGTCATTACATCCCACGTTCCAGAGTGGACACTGATGCTCAAACTCAGATCTTTTCAACCAAAGCACATATAAAGCCATCTTGAAATATAAAATCCCCTACAATACACTACAGTGTGGTTATAACCAACTAGGGGCCCAGTGCAAGAATTCATGCACCTTGAAAGGAACTGTGGGTTGTGAGGCCGTGGTGGGCACAGGGGTGGGTCTTGGCCCATCCTCCATGCCCCCGCCTGGCCCCTCCTGTCCCCCCCACACCTCCCCTCCGTCCCCTGTCTGCCAGCAGCCCTGCTCCCACCACTGCCGCTTCCTCATGCTGATGGTGCTTGCCCTGCTCGCACCCACTGATGATGCGGAGCGATTGGAGCTGGCGCCATTAGCTGGTGCGAGTAGCAGCTGCTGTCCCAATCACCCCTCAGGAGCAGGGGGAGGTGGAGAAGCCCTCAGGGGGGATCAGGGCCAGCAGCTGCTGCTTGCACCCGCTGATGGTACTGAGGGATCAGGACTGGTGCTGGGTGCTGGCAGCAGGTACAAACACCGAAGCAGGTGTGAGCACCCAGCAGGACTGTGGGGCGTGGGAGCAAAGAATTTTCAGTAACCACCAGAGGCTCACCCCAATGACAGTGATTGGTGTCCTGCCTTGGTCTGGCACCTGCTCCACCATCCCGCCATGGCCAACACCTGCCATGTTTTGTGCGCGCCCCTGGTGGTTCAGTTGTTCTCCCATTTGCTCTATTTGCATATTGGCGTTTTATATATAGAGATAACCTGTCCATGGTATTGCCTTCCACCTTGACCCCTTAAGTGTGTCAGTGTCTTAGGACTGCTATGACAAATTGCCACAGACTTATTCTTCCACAATTTTGGAAGCTAGATGTCTGAGACCAAGTGTGGAAGGGGCTGTGCCCTGACAGCTCTGGGGAAGAGCCCGCCCTGGCCTCTTCTGGCGTCTGGTGTCCACAGGCGATGCTCGTGTCCCATTTTAACTCGATTACATCTGAAAAGGCTTTGTTTCCAAGTAATGTTACATTTACAGGTATCCAGGGTTAAGACTTCAACATATCTTTTAAACAGACACAATTCAACCTATAACTCCACCAATCACCCACTGGGAAGCATGGGTATAAAGAATAGGAAGATAATGACATTGGGAAGGAGAGCCAAGCCAAGATATATATATATATTTTTTTATTTTATATATAATAAAAGCATAATATGCTAATTAGGCCATACGAAACCAGGGCTGTGAGGGAAGCAGGTGTCAGCAGCCTGGGGAAGGAAGGCCTACTCTTGCATTGGACCTCTATTATCTATCTATCTATCTATCTATCTATCTATCTATATATATCTATATATAGATATATATATAGATATATCTGATATAATATATATGATATATATATCTGATATGCCTTTGTGTATCAGGGCAATGCTTATAAATATATGTATGTATGTATGTGTGTGTGTATATATAATTTGTTGATTTCAAAGAGAGGAAGAGAGAGGGAGAGAGAGATAGAAACATCAATGATGAGAGAGAATCATTAATTGGCTGCCTCCTGCATGCACCCTACTGGGCATGTGCCCTGACTGGGAATTGAACCTTAACCACCTGGTTTATAGGTTGATGCTCAACCACTGAGCCACACCAGCTGGGCTTTTTTTTTTAATTATTGATTTTAGAGAGATGAAGGGAGAGGGAGAGAGAGGAACATTAATTTGCTGCTCCACCCATGTGGCCTGACCAGGCATTAAACCTACAGCCTTGGCTTATCAGGACAATGCTCTAACCAAGTGAGCTGCAGGCCAGGGCCATGCACAGATTCGAAGAAGGTGAAGATGAAGAGAAAGGAAGACAAGGTCATTGTGGAGAGAGCACAAATTCCCCAGAAAGAGTCAGGTTTGAGCATCTGGGGAACTGGAGGAAGGGGAGAGAGACTCAAATGGTGGAAAAGGAAACCATGTAATGGAGTTGAGGAGGCACTAGGAGGGCAGCAGAGCTGCTCCCGAGAGCAGGAGAGTGAGCAAGAGCCACCCCACCCTCAGGGAAGTCCTTCTAAAGCTGGGGAAGTGTCAAGAGAAGGAAGCCCCAGTGCTGAGCCTCCTTCCACTGAAGCATGGTAGCAATCACCTCAGGTAGAAACTGCTGTTCGTGTTCTGTACTTATGTGTTTGCTAAAACAATAGGAAGTTATTTTGATTTTCTGAACTTATGTTGAAAGGGCGGGGAGAGACCGACTCCATGTTCCCTTTGTTCCATGTCCTCCACCTTGTGGAGTCAGGTTCCCACCCTAGAACCTCTCCAAGAGCCCAACCCACACTTTTGAATTAGCCAATAGAAATGCAAGAGGAAAGTAAGCCGCGCCCTGCCCCCATGTGCAACCTGACCCCGACCAATCAGCAGAGGCCACACTACCTCACCCCTCCTACCTCCCCCAGGCCCCCTTTAAATCAGCGCGTTTGGGGCCTGGGGCTCTCCCTCTGCCTCCTGCCGCTGTGTCAGCGAATGTGGTGGACGGGGAGCTCAAGCTAGCTGGAATAAAGGCTCTTTGCTTTTGCATCGGACTCGGCTCCCTGGTGGTCTTTGGGGATCACGAAATCTGGGCATAACAATGTATGCTATCCCAATACTCCATTGATGATGGTTTGAATATCCCATTGATTGTGATCTCACTGGTTACTGAAGAACATTCTTCTGGGAACCAGGACAGCTCAATTATCCCAAATTGTCTCAGTAGCTACAGATAATGCATTCCAGTTGACACAGTGGTCCCGGAAACTGGACAGCACAATTATTCTAAATTGCCCCGGTGGTCCCAGATAATGTGTTTCTGTTGATTCAGTGATTTGTGGATACTTTAGATAACTTGCTCAATTTCGCTTCTGTAACTGAACCAGGTTCCTCATTCCAGACCCAAAGATATAATTGATACTTTTGTGATATTCTGCATATAAGCCAGAAGTGGCAAGCTGTTCAGGGCTGCAAGGTCTGGAGCGCTTTTGCTCCCTCGTATGCCGCCGGCTTTTAATAAATGACTCCATAATTCGACTTCTTGAGGCATCCTTTGGAAGATGGAGGTACACTACAACACCACCACAAACAGGCCCCCTTGAAGGACCAGGAATCTGAGTCCCAAGCACATTCCTGCAGACACTTCAGATCCTTGTGGTGATGTAAAAATATTTCTCTCTTTTCCGCGTCCAGTGTGGCTAGAGGGCGGGTCCAGTTCCTGAGTAGAAGAGCTGGGGATTGAGAAATAAAAGAAAGAGACAGACACAAAATGGAAGGAAAAAGCTGGGAACTGGGTGGGACCGCTGCCCTCTCCTGCTGGAGAGACAGTGACCCAGAGCCGATACAGCATGTTTATTTTATACCCCAACATACCAGGAAGTTTCACCAAAAGTCAAGACAAAGGAGCTTATTTGCATTCTTTTTTTTTAAAAATATATTTTATTGATTTTTTACAGAGAGGAAGGGAGAGGGATAGAGAGTTAGAAACATCAATCAGCTACCTCCTGCACACCCCCCACTGGGGATGTGCCCACAACCAAGGTACATGCCCTTGACCAGAATCGAACCTGGGACCCTTCAGTCTGCAGGCCGATGCTCTATCCACTGAGCCAAACTGGTTTCGGCCTTATTTGCATTCTTAAGTAGGCCCGAGCATTCCTGGTGCTTGACTGGATTTACATATCAAAAACCCACACCTGGGCTGAAATGAAGGTCAAGCTGATAACACCCTTGCCTTTTTGGCAAAGCGTGTTCCCAGGGCATGCATGGCTTTGACAACACCACTGGGTTCAGTTGACAATAATTAAAGAATGGCCCTAGCCGGTTTGGCTCAGTGGATAGAGCGTCGGCCTGCGGACTGAAAGGTCCCAGGTTCGATTCTGGTCAAGGGCATGTACCTTGGTTGTGGGCACATCACGGATGTGCAGGAGGCAGCTGATTGATGTTTCTCTCTCATTGATGTTTCTAACTCTCTATCCCTCTCACTTCCTCTCTGTGAAAAATCAAATATATATATAATGCCCATGTGCCTTCCCAGGCGCTCTCTACATCGTGGTATTGTACCCACACCCAGATCTGTCCCCACTGCCCTGTGCTTTGCTCATCTGATGCCACCATCCTCTACCCAGGCTCCCTCCCCTGGTGTACCCCTCAGCTCCTTCTTCCTCACTCTCAGCCCTTCGTCCTGCCCTGCCTCACGGAGGCCATCAGCCCTCATCTGGACTTTTGTTTTTTTCTTCTTATAGTTATCTCATTTCTTTAATTAATTTTTGTCAGTTACAGTAGACATAACATTATATTAGTTTCAGGTGTGCAACATAGTGATTAATTTACTAAGTGATCAACCCGATAAGTCTGGTACCCACTGACACCTTACATAGTTATATTATTCCTTTATTCCCTCTACTGCACGTACATCCCATGACTGTTCTTATAACTGCAGTTTGTACTTCTTAATCTCTCCCCCCTTTTCACTCATCCTCTAATCCCCCTTCCATCTGGTAACCATCAAAATATCCTCTGTATCTATGAATTTGTTCCTGTTTTTCTGTTCATTTATTTGGTTTTTAGATTGTACATATTAATGAAATCATATGGTATTTCTTTCTCTGACTGAATTATTTCACTGAGCATAATATGCTCTATGTCCATCCATGTTGTCACAAATAGTAATATTTTATCTTTTTTTTAAAAAATATATTTTATTGATTTTTTTACAGAAAGGAAGGGAGAGGGGGAGAAAGTTAGAAACATCTATGAGAGAGAAACATCAATCAGCTGCCTCCTGCACACCCCCTACTGGGGATGTGCCCGCAACCAAGGTACATGCCCTTGACTGGAATCGAACCTGGGACCCTTGAGCTTGCAGGCTGACGCTCTATCCACTGAGCCAAACCAGTCAGGGCTTTATCTTTTTATGGCTGAGTAATATTCCATTGTACATATGTACCACATTCTCTATCCATTTGTGTATCGATGGACGCTTAGGTTGCTTCCATATCATGGCTCTTGTAAATAATGCTGCAGTGAACATAGGAGTGCGTGTGTCTTTTCAAACTAGTATTTTGGGTTTCTTTGAATGAAAACCCCAAAGTGGGATTGCTGGATCATATGGTAGTTCTATTTTTCATTTTTGAGGAACCTCCACATTGTTCTTCATAGTGGCTGCTCCAATTCAGAATCTCACCAGCAGTGCACGAGGGGGCACCCCTCCCTCCTCAGCCTCACCAGCACTTGTTGTTTGTTGATTTATTACTGACTCTGACATGGGTGAGGGAATATTGCATTGTGCTTTTAATTTGCATCTCCCTGATGATTAGTGATTTTTAGCATTTTTTCATATGCCTACTGGCCTCCTCTATGTTCTCTGTGGAGAAGTGTCTATTCAGGCCCTTTGCCCATTTTTAATCAGATGGCTGGTAATGTTGGTGTGAAGTTGTATGATTTCTTTATACAGTTTGCATATTAACCCCTTATTGGATGCATCACTAGCAAACAGTTTCCTCCATTCAGTCATTTGTTTTGTTGACCTCATCTAGAGTATGCCGCCAGCTGCTTCCCTCCTCTCCCTGCCGCTGGACTTATCCTGTCCAGTCCATCCTCCACTACTGAGGCTAAACTAAACTTTTTCCCCAAAATTTTATTATGAAAATTTTTACACAAAAGAGTTGAAAGAATTTTACAGTAATTACCCAAATCCCACCCAGATTCTATTATTTGCATTTTACTATAATTGCTTTATCAAATGTTTCCATCTGTCCTTCCCTTTATCCAGGCACGACCCTATCTTATAATTTTATGCATTTTTAAATAAGTGAAGACAATCTGTGATTTTTAAAAACAGAATGTGATGGAAGTTCTGGTTAAGATGGTGAAGCAGGTTGGCACCTGCCTTCTCCCAGGACCAGTCACACTTGTTGTTAAATTACAGAACAATCACCTGGAGAGCCACGTGAAGACCAGCTGAACAGAAGCCCTGTAACTAGACATGAAGAAGGAGCCACGTGGAGCCTGGTCAGAGGGGCGGAGACATTAACCGATAGGCCCTCACCCACTGTGGCACTTGAGAACCTGGGGGTCCCCTGCGGAGCCCACAAAACACATGGTGGTGAAAACGAGAGGGAGTCTGTCCTCCCCAAGCATCCTCCTGAAGCGCCGCTCACAGGCGCTCGCACAGACACCGCCTTGGCTGGGATTTGGGGGGCAGAGACAGGGAGAAACTCAGTGTGTGGCTTCAGGGCCAGGGCTGAGGGCACCCGCACTGCCCCGGTATGAGCTTTCCACACAGGACCCAGTCTGGGTCTACGTTAGTCTGGTGCCTTCTACTCACTCAACCACAACAGCCCCTGAGAAAGACTTTGCAGTGAGTCACTGCCACCGGTGAGCTGGCCTTGGTGTCCACTGTGAGGTGTGGTATGTGCTGAGAGGTGTGGTGTGCACTGAGAGGTATGGTGTGTGCTGAGAGGTGTGAGCTGAGAGGTGTGGTGTGAGCTGAGAGGTGTGGTGTGTGCTGAGATGTGTGAGCTGAGAGGTGTGGTGTGAGCCGAGAGGTGTGGTGTGAGCCGAGAGGTATGGTGTGAGCCGAGAGGTGTGGTGTGTGCTGAGAGGTGTGAGCTGAGAGGTGTGGTGTGAGCCGAGAGGTGTGGTGTGTGCTGAGAGGTGTGTGCGCTGAGAGGTGTGGTGTGAGCCGAGAGGTGTGGTGTGCACTGAGAGGTGTGAGCTGAGAGGTGTGGTGTGAGCCGAGAGGTGTGGTGTGTGCTGAGAGGTGTGTGCGCTGAGAGGTGTGGTGTGCACTGAGAGGTGTGGTGTGAGCCGAGAGGTGTGGTGTGCACTGAGAGGTGTGTGCGCTGAGAGGTGTGGTGTGAGCCGAGAGGTGTGGTGTGCTCTGAGGGGTGTGTGCGCTGAGAGGTGTGGTATGAGCTGAGAGGTGTGGTGTGCGCTGAGAGGTGTGGTGTGAGCCTAGAGGTGTGGTGTGCACTGAGAGGTGTGGTGTGAGCTGAGAAGTGTGGTGTGAGCTGAGAGGTGTGGTGTGAGCCGAGAGGTGTGGTGTGTGCTGAGAGGTGTGTGCGCTGAGAGGTGTGGTGTGCACTGAGAGGTGTGGTGTGAGCCGAGAGGTGTGGTGTGCACTGAGAGGTGTGGTGCAAGCCGAGAGGTGTGGTGTGAGCTGAGAGGTGTGGTATGCACTGAGAGGTGTGTGCGCTGAGAGGTGTGGTATGAGCTGAGAGGTGTGGTGTGCGCTGAGAGGTGTGGTGTGAGCCTAGAGGTGTGGTGTGCACTGAGAGGTGTGGTGTGAGCTGAGAGGTGTGAGCTGAGAGGTGTGGTGTGAGCTGAGAGGTGTGGTGTGAGCTGAGAGGTGTGAGCTGAGAGGTGTGGTGTGTGCTGAGAGGTGTGGTGTATGCTGAGAGGTGTGGTGTGAACTGAGAGGTGTGGTGTGAACTGAGAGGTGTGGTGTGCATGGAGAGGTGTGATCTGAGAGGTGTGGTGTGCGCCGAGAGGTGTGGTGTGAGCCTAGAGGTGTGGTGTGAGCTGAGAGGTGTGAGCTGAGAGGTGTGGTGTGCGCCGAGAGGTGTGGCATGAGCTGAGAGGTGTGGTGTGCGCCGAGAGGTGTGGTGTGCACTGAGAGGTGTGCGCCGAGAGGTGTGGTGTGTACAGAGAGGTGTGGTGTGAGCTGAGAGGTGTGAGCTGAGAGGTGTGGTGTGTGCTGAGAGGTGTGGTGTATGCTGAGAGGTGTGGTGTGTACAGAGAGGTGTGGTGTGAGCTGAGAGGTGTGAGCTGAGAGGTGTGGTGTGAGCCTAGAGGTGTGGTGTGAGCTGAGAGGTGTGAGCTGAGAGGTGTGGTGTGCGCCGAGAGGTGTGGTGTGTACAGAGAGGTGTGGTGTGTGCTGAGAGGTGTGGTGTGCGCTGAGAGGTGTGGCATGAGCTGAGAGGTGTGGTGTGCGCCGAGAGGTGTGGTGTGCACTGAGAGGTGTGCGCCGAGAGGTGTGGTGTGTACAGAGAGGTGTGGTGTGAGCTGAGAGGTGTGAGCTGAGAGGTGTGGTGTGTGCTGAGAGGTGTGGTGTATGCTGAGAGGTGTGGTGTGTACAGAGAGGTGTGGTGTGAGCTGAGAGGTGTGGTGTGTGCTGAGAGGTGTGGTGTATGCTGAGAGGTGTGGTGTGTACAGAGAGGTGTGGTGTGAGCTGAGAGGTGTGGTGTGAGCTGAGAGGTGTGGTGTGAGCCTAGAGGTGTGGTGTGAGCTGAGAGGTGTGAGCTGAGAGGTGTGGTGTGTGCTGAGAGGTGTTGTGTATACTGAGAGGTGTGGTGTGTACAGAGAGGTGTGGTGTGAGCTGAGAGGTGTGAGCTGAGAGGTGTGATCTGAGAGGTGTGGTGTGTGCTGAGAGGTGTTGTGTATGCAGAGAGGTGTGGTGTGAGCTGAGAGGTGTGAGCTGAGAGGTGTGGTGTGTGCTGAGAGGTGTGGTGTATGCTGAGAGGTGTGATGTGTACAGAGCGGTGTGGTGTGAGCTGAGAGGTGTGGTGTGAGCCTAGAGGTGTGGTGTGAGCTGAGAGGTGTGAGCTGAGAGGTGTGGTGTGCGCCGAGAGGTGTGGTGTGCACTGAGAGGTGTGAGCTGAGAGGTGTGGTGTGTGCTGAGAGGTGTGGTGTGCGCCGAGAGGTGTGGTGTGTACAGAGAGGTGTGGTGTGAGCTGAGAGGTGTGAGCTGAGAGGTGTGGTGTGTGCTGAGAGGTGTGGTGTATGCTGAGAGGTGTGGTGTGTACAGAGAGGTGTGGTGTGAGCTGAGAGGTGTGGTGTGAGCCTAGAGGTGTGGTGTGAGCTGAGAGGTGTGAGCTGAGAGGTGTGGTGTGCGCCGAGAGGTGTGGTGTGCGCCGAGAGGTGTGGTGTGTACAGAGAGGTGTGGTGTGCGCTGAGAGGTGTGGCATGAGCTGAGAGGTGTGGTGTGCACCGAGAGGTGTGGTGTGCACTGAGAGGTGTGCGCCGAGAGGTGTGGTGTGTACAGAGAGGTGTGGTGTGAGCTTAGAGGTGTGAGCTGAGAGGTGTGGTGTGTGCTGAGAGGTGTGGTGTATGCTGAGAGGTGTGGTGTGTACAGAGAGGTGTGGTGTGAGCTGAGAGGTGTGGTGTGAGCCTAGAGGTGTGGTGTGAGCTGAGAGGTGTGAGCTGAGAGGTGTGGTGTGTGCTGAGAGGTGTTGTGTATACTGAGAGGTGTGGTGTGTACAGAGAGGTGTGGTGTGAGCTGAGAGATGTGAGCTGAGAGGTGTGAGCTGAGAGGTGTGAGCTGAGAGGTGTGGTGTGTGCTGAGAGGTGTTGTGTATGCTGAGAGGTGTGGTGTGTACAGAGAGGTGTGGTGTGAGCTGAGAGGTGTGAGCTGAGAGGTGTGGTGTGTGCTGAGAGGTGTTGTGTATGCTGAGAGGTGTGGTGTGTACAGAGAGGTGTGGTGTGAGCTGAGAGGTGTGAGCTGAGAGGTGTGGTGTGAGCCTAGAGGTGTGGTGTGAACTGAGAGGTGTGGTGTGAACTGAGAGGTGTGGTGTGCATGGAGAGGTGTGTGCTGAGAGGTGTGGTGTGCGCTGAGAGGTGTGGTTTGCTGTGAGAGGCGTGTGCTAACACATTTGCAAGGGGCCCTACTCAGCACTGGCTGTGGATCTGAATTGGCATCAGCCTGGTGAACACCACTGCCCCCCCCCAACCCATCCCCGGAGATCCCGGAGACTGGCCTCAGCTACCCACAGCTGTCCCAGGCAGCGCCTCGGGTGCCCCAGGCCCGGCATGGGAGTGTCACTTTACAGTGTGTCCTCTCCGCCTGCTCCAGCTCAGCACTGGCAGCTGCCACCTGGGATGGCCTTGGAGCGCTCCCGGTAGTGCTGAGTGGGGCCCAGGCAATGTCTGACCTCGACCTGCATCAGAAATCTAACCAAGAGGCCCCAGAACCAGCACCCCTGGTGGCGGCTGCAGACCACAGCAGAGCACCGCACAATGACCTCCACAAGTGGCACGTCCACAGGGCTGTCGTGGCAGGTACCAGGACTGTGGGATCTAATCCTGCTCTGTGGGCTCAGCTGCGCACCGCAGCCCACACCTGTGGTCATGGCCAGTCCTCACAGCCAGTCCACCTGAGGGGCACCCCACTCATGGAGACCCCCGCAGCAACAGGCTCACCTACAACAGGGGGGCACACACGTACACAGGGACACCCCTAGCACACCTGGCTTGGGTCATGGGAAGCCTGTGCTGCAGAACACCTGCGACAGAAGGCCACCCCACCAAAACTGGGAGACGGAGCAGCTCTACCCAACACACAGAAACAAACAGAGAGGCAGCCAAAAGGAGACAAATAAGCATGTCCCATTTGGAAGAACAGGAGAAATCTCCAGAAAAAAAACTACATGTAATAGAGACAAGCAATCTAACAGATGCAGACTTTGAAGCACGGGTTATAAGGATGCTCAATGAACTTAGAACTTTAACAAAGGAATAATGAGTACATCAAAACTATAAAAAAGAACTAGTCAGAAATGAAAACTACAGCCCTGCCATTGGGGCTCAATGGCTGAGTGCAGTCCCATGCACCAGGAGGTCCCGATTTGATTCCTGGTCAGGGCACATGCCCAGGTTGCAGGCTTGATCCCCAGTAGGAGGTGTGCAGGAGGCAGCCAAACCATATTTCTCTCATTGATGTTTCTTTTCTTCTCTAAAAAACTTATCTTTATTGTTGAAAGTTTACAGCTGTCTCCTTTTTTCCCCCAATGAGCCCCTCCTCCCACTCCCACCCCCTCTCCAGGCCTTCACCACATTATTGTCTGTGTCCATGGGTTATGCACATCCTATATAATAAAGAGGTAATATGCAAATTGACTGTCATGCCCTCGCACAAAGATGGCCACCCCCATGTGGTCACAAGGTGGCCACCCCCATGTGGTCACAAGATGGCCGCCATAAGATGGCCAGCAGAGGAGGGCCATTGGGGGTGACCAGGCCTGCAGGGGAGGGCAGTTGGGGGTGACCGGGCCAGCAGGGGAGGGCAGTTGGGGGAGACCGGGCCTGCAGGGGAGGGCAGTTGAGGGCGACCAGGCCTGCAGAGGAGGGCAGTTAGGGGCAACCAGGTTGGCAGGGGAGGGCAGCTGTGGGGGACCAGGCTGACAGGAGAGGGCAGTTGGGGGCAACCAGGCTGGCAAAGGAGGGCAGTTGGGGCAACTGGGCCAGCAGGGGAGGGCAGTTGGGGGCAATCAGGCTTGTAGTTAGGCGTTGATCAGGCTTGCAGAGGAGTGGTCAGGGCAGGTGTCCTCAAACTACGGCCCACGGGCCACATGTGGCCTGCCGAGGACATTAATCTGGCCCGCCAGGTGCCGCTGCCTGTCCTGCTTAGCAGCCAACTCGTCCTGGGCCTGCAGTGCGCATAGAAATTTGTTCATAGTTTTTTTTTTAAACTATAGTCCGGCCCTCCAACAGTCTGAGGGACAGTGAACTGGCCCCCTGTTTAAAAAGTTTGAGGACCCCTGGGTTAGGGGGTGATCAGGCTGGCAGGCAGAAGTGGTTAGGGGCAATCAGGCAGGCAGGTGAGCCGTTGGGAGCCAGTAGTCCCAGATTGTGAGAGGGATGCCCAAGGGGTCCCAGATTGGAGAGGGTGCAGGCTGGGCTGAGGGACCCCGCCCCCAATGCACGAATTTTGTGCACTGGGCCTCTAGTCTATAATAATAAAAATGTAATATGCTAATTAGACCGGACAGCTGAACAACGTTCCAGATGTCCTTACAGATGACCTTCCAGACAAAGCGGGGCTGCGAGGGCTGAGGCAAGCTGCCGTGGCTGCAAGGGCCAAGCCCCTTGCACGAATTACATGCACTGGGCCTCTAGTATGTATAAAGTTCTTTGGTTAATCTCTTCCCACCCTCTTTTGTTAATGTTTCTCTCTCTCTCCTTTTTCCTTCCTCTTTCTGAAATCCATAAAAACAAATTTTTAAAAAAGAAGTGGCCCTAGCTGGTTTGGCTCAGTGATTAGAGTGTTGGTCAGTGGACTAAAGTGTTGTGGGTTCAATTATGATCAAGGGCATGTACCTAGGTTGCAGGTTTGAACCCTGGCCCTGGTCAGGGGTGCGTGCAGGAGGCAACTAATCCATGTGTCTCCCTCACATTGATGTTTCTCTCTCACTGTCTCTCCCCTCTCTTCCACTCTCTAAAAATCAATGGGAAAAAAATATCCTCGAGTGAGGATTAAAAACAAACAAAAAAATAGGTAGATGCCGAAACTGGTTTGGCTCAGTGGATAGAGCGTCGGCCTGCGGACTGAAGGGTCCCGGGTTCGATTCCGGTCAAGGCCATGTACCTTGGTTGCGGGCACATCCTCAGTGGGAGGTGTGCAGGAGGCAGCTGATCGATGTTTCTCTCTCATCAATGTTTCTAGCTCTCTATCCCTCTCCCTTCCTCTCTGTGAAATATCAATAAAATATATATATAAAAAAAATAGGTAGAAACCAAGATGGCGGCATAGGTAAACACCTATACGGCTGCCTTGCACAACAATTTCAAAACTGCAACTGGAAGACAGAGCGGACATCATCCAGAACCACCAGAAAGCTGGCTGAGTGGAAATTATAAAACTAGAAGGAAAGATAAAAGGACACTGAAACCCAGAGGAGCTGTGGAGGACAGAGGTGCGGAGACCTGTGCACGGAAAGGGCGGGCAGCTGAATACGCGGCTGGCTTACTCGCGGTGCACAGAGAGGGTGGGCAGCAAGCACGCGGCTAGCTTTCTCGTTTGGGAGGGAAACAAAACCTCCCTACTGCACTGAAATCCAGTTCCGGGTGAGACTTTGGGTACCCAGACTCATTCGGGGAGAAAGTGGACTGTCTGGCAGCAGGCAAAACTCGAGGGCAGCCTTCTCTCAGAGGTGTGCACAGCCATTGCCCCGGGACACTGAGACACAGGGGCCTTGTAGGGCAGGGCTAATGGGAAACCAAGGCTGTCTGCTCCACCCTGAGACTCCACCCCATTTAAGCTGAGCACAGAAGCTCTCCCAGCATAGACACAGCTGATCCTCACAGCCAGTTGGCCTGGAGGTCAACTCCCCCCAGTGATACCAACAACAATCTAAGCTTAACTACAACAAGACTGCACACACAGCCCACAAAGGGGCCCACCAAGAGTGTCAACCTCAGGTAACTGGGGAGGCTGAGCCACTGGGCCCTATTGGACACCTAGCACACAAAGCCACTCCGTCAACTCAGGGAAGCAGCCAAAATGCGGAGACAAAGAGGCAGGTCACAAATGAAGGAAATGGAGGAAAGTAAATGACCGGATATAGAGTTCAAAACCACAGTTATAAGGTTTTTCAAAAATTTCCTAGAAAAGGCCGATAAATTTAACGAGACCCTCGAGAATATGAAAAAGGACCAACTAGAAATTAAGCATACACTGACTGAAATAAAAAAATATTATACAGAGACCTAAAAGCAGACTAGAGGATTGCAAGAACCAAGTCAAAGATTTGGAATACAAAGAAGCAAAAAACACTCAACCGAAAAAGCAAAAAGAAAAAATAATCCAAAAAGTTGAAGATAGTGTAAGAAGCCTCTGGGACAACTTCAAACATACCAACATCAGAATTATGGGGGTGCCAGAAGAAGAGAGAGAGCAAGATACTGAAAACCTATTTGAAGAAATAGTGACTGAAAACTTCCCCCACCTGGTGAAAGAAATAGACTTAAAAGTCCAGGAAGTGCACAGAACCCCAAACAAAAGGAATCCAAAGAGGACCACACCAAGACACATCATAATTAAAATGCCAAGAGCAAAAGACAAAGAGAGAATATTAAAAGCAGCAAGAGAAAAACAGTTAGTTACCTACAAGGGAGCACCCATATGATTGTCAGTTGATTTCTCAGCAGAAACTATGCAGGCCAGACGGGAATGGCAAGAAATTTTCAAAGTGATGAATAGCAAGAAACTACAACCAAGATTACTCTACCCAGCAAAGCTATCATTCAGAATTGAAGGTCAGATAAAGAGCTTCACCGATAAGAAAAAGCTAAAAGAGTTCATCACCAATTATATGAAATGCTGAACGGTATTCTTTAAGAAGAGGAAGAAGAAGAAAAAGGTAAAGATAAAAATTATGAACAACACATATCTATCAACAAGTGAATCTAAAAATCAAGTGAATAAAAAAATCTGATGAACAGTATTAACTAGTGAATATAATAGAATCAGGGGCATAGAAAGGGAGTGGACTGACAATTCTTGGGGGAAAGGGGGAGTGGGGGGTGCGGGAAGAGACTGGACAAAAAGGGTACACCTATGGATGAGGACAGTGGGGGGGAGGTAAGGGCAGAGAGTGGGGTGGGAACCGGGTGGAGGGGAGCTATAGGGGGGGGGGGAAAGAGGAACAATTGTAATAATCTGAACAATAAAGATTTATTAAATTTTAAAAAAAAGTTAAATTAGAAAAAAAAACCCACAAACAAACAAAAAATAGCCCATCCAGCGTGGCTCAGAGGTTGAGCATCGACCTATGGACAAGGAAGTCACAGTTCAATTCCTGGTCAGGGCACATGCCTGGGTTGTGGGCTTGGTCCCCAGTGAGGATGTGCAGGAGGCAGCTGATCAACGATTCTCTCTCATCATTGATGTCTCTCTCTCTCTCCCTCTCCCTTTCTCTTGCTCTAAAAATCAATAAAAATGTTTTTTTAAGAAACAGAAAACACCCAAATTTTAAAAAACAAAGAAGTCTTACCTTTTGTGACAGCATGGATAGACCTGCAGATTATTATGCTAAGTGAAATAAGCCAGTGAGAGAAAGATAAATACCTCATGATTCCACATATTTGGAATCTAATGAACAAAATAAACTGATGAATACCCTGGCCAGTGTAGCTGTTGGCTGAGCGTTGTCCCATGCACCAAAAGACCACCAGTTGGATTCCCAATCAGGACACAAGCCCGAGTTATGGGCTCAATCCTACCTAGAGGGCATGCAGGAGGCAGCCGATCAATGTCTCTTTCTCATTGATGTTTCTCTCTCTCTCTCTCTCTCTCCCTCCCTTCCTCTCTAAATCAATAAAAAATATTTACCAAAAAAAATAAACTGATGAACACAATAGAAACAGAGACATGAATACATGGAACAGACAACTGTCGGGGGAGGTAGGTTGGGGGGACTGGATGAAAGAAGGTGAAGGAATGAGCCAAAGAACATATGTGTATAACCCATAGACACAGACAACAGTGCGCTAATGGCCAGAGGGAAGTGGGGGCGGGGCTGAGTGGAGGTGGGCAAAGGGGGGAAAGATGGGGACAACTATAATAGTGTCAATTTTTAAAAATATATTTTATTTATTTTTTTACAGAGAGGAAGGGAGAGGGATAGAGAGTTAGAAACATCGATCAGCTACCTCCTGCACACCCCGTACTGGGGATATGCCCGCAACCAAGGTACATGCCCTTGACTGGAATCCAACCTGGGACCCTTCAGTCCTCAGGCCAACGCCCTATCGACTGAGCCAAACCGGTTAGGGCAATAGTGTCAATTTTTTAAAAACCACGAAAGGAGTTTATTAACACCAAGCCAGTATTACAAGAAATGTTAAAGGCTCTTCTTTAAGAAGAGGAAGAATAAAAAGAGAGAGGAGCATAGTTATCTTACCTAATAATAGACAAACATGTAAATTGACCGTACCTCCGCTACACCCACCAGCCAATCAGTGTGAGTATGCAAATTAGAAGGCCAAAGATGGCAACCGCCCAGCTGCTCCAGGCGTGGAGTGGCCGGGAGGGGCAGGACGCCTACTATAAGAGGGAGGGCGGGGAGGGCGAAGGGATCTACAGGAGCAGAGTGCCACAGCGAAGATAAGACTACAGACTCCAGAGTCTGCAGCAAAGACGAAGAAGGCAGACTCTGTCCAGATCGAAGGCCTGGGTCCTGGGTGCCGGAGGAAAATTGGTGCTGGAAGACAAGGGAAGGAAGGCCTATTGCACGAATTTCTTCGTGCAATGGGCCTCTAGTAAAGAATAAAATGGCAATAAATACATATCTATCAATAATTACTTTAAATGTAAATGGATTAAATGCTCCAATCAAAAGACAGAGGGTAGCTGAATGGTAAGAAAATAAGACCCATACATATGCTGTGTACAAGAGACTCACCTCAGAATGAGAAACACACTCAGACTGAAAGTAAAGGGAAGGAAAAGGGTATGACTCTGACCTTCAATCGTCCCAGCTCTGGGAGATTTGCTGGCTTTCAACTGTAAAACCAAGATGACATGAAGCCAGGATGACTCACACTAGGCCAGCACTTGACAGGTTCAAGATCCTTATCAGAATGGACTGTGCTCATGTGCAGGTAGAGAATTTTGCAGTCCCCTCACCTTGGTCTCTTTGCTTTGCTTTCCCTTCACTTATGAAAACCTCTGCCTGCACCCAGAAGTGGAGACAGGCTTTGGGACAACGTCCCCCATCTTATCAGGTGGGGCGGCACTGGAATAACCTCTTTCCTCCTCAGCAGCCATCTCAGGAGTTTGGCTTTCTTTGGGGCAGGCCACAGGCCTGGGGTTCAGTTACAATAAGAACCTAAATACATAAAGCAGATGTTGATGGATGTAAAGAAAGAGATTGACAGCTATACAGTCACAGTAGGATATTTTAACACACCATGAAATCAAAGAACAGATCATCCAGGCAGAAAATCAACAAGGAAACAGAGGCCTTAAATAGATGATTGGATAAAGCAGAGGTGGTACATATAGACAATGGAATATTACTCAGCTATATAAAAGAATGAAATCTTACCATCTGGACCAGAGGGTATTATGCTAAGTGAAATAAGTCAGAGAAAGATACAATACAAATTTATTTCACTTCTATGTGTAATCCAAAGAACAGAATAAACAAAAGAGAAACAGACTGAGATACAGAAACACACTGATGGTTGCCAGAGGGGAGGGGGCTTGGGGGACTGGTGGAAAAGGTGAAGGGATTAAGAAGTACTAAGTGGTAGCTACAGAATAGCCATGGGGATGTAAAGTACAGCATCAGGAATACAGTTAATAACACTGTAATAACTAAGCCTGTGCCCAGTGGGGACCATTCCTATTGGGGGGTCACATCATAAAGTGTATACATGTCTAGGCTCTGCGCTGTGCACCAGAAACAATATCGCATGGGAACTGTGATAAAAAATAAACATTTAAAACATAATATGATGGCAGGGCTTACTGAGCTTTCAATGGGCTTCCAATGATGCCCACTCTCGCTAAAGGATAAAGCCCAAACTTCATATCATGATTTGTAAGTGCCTCCAGCCTGACCACCCCCCGAACCGGCCTCCTATTTTTCACTCTAATAACACCTATTGCATGTAAAATCCTTCATTCACCACCTCATTTATCATCTCCCTGACCTGTTCTTGTCCATTCTCATGATCTTGTCCTCAGCCTGTGGGGCCTCAAGTACCCACTCCCAGAAAGCCTTTCTTGATGCGCTCACCTCTGCTGCCTCCATTACTCACTAGTGTGGATGAAACAGTCCCCAGGGCGCACCTTACTCACTGCACTTACCTCCACGAGTCACAGTGACCTGTTCAGGTATCTACCCACTCGTGCTGCTCGCTGACAGCTTCCTGATAATCATGGGTCCTGCTTTATTTGTCTATTGTCCTTGGCACCTAGAACAATCTGTGGCACCTGTGGTTGCCCAATAAATATTTGCTGAGTGAATGCGTGACTGGTTTTGTCCCTTCTGACAACACCTCCTGCCTTTGAAACATCTTTTCCCACACAACCTGATTCCAGACTCTCAATGTAGATCCCAAGGGGTAAGAATAAAAAAAGGCCAACACGCCCAGCCAGTGTGACTCAGTGGTTGAGCATCGACCTATGAACCAGGAGGTCATGGCTCAATCCCCAGCGTGGGGCAGCCGATTGAAGCTGTTTTTCTCTCTCTCCCTTCCTCCCTGAAATCAATAAAAATGTATTTTTTAAAAAAGACAAACACTGGATGTTATCAATGTCCTCTAGCCAAAGACCCCCAGAAACACACCTGCAGCTGAACAAGTTGGGTTTATTGTTCTTTGCAGCAAGAGTGGGTGCATACTACACAGAACTTCGGGACATCTCAGGAAGAGTGTGAGGGAAAATACCGGCTATAAGATTTGGGCTTTGGTTTGGGGATTTGGGGCAGAGTGTAAGAAAGTAGGGATTTGCTCCAGATTGAATACTGTCAGAAAGCGGAGACAATTATATGACAATCAATCCTACCTATACTATAGGTAGGGAAACTAGAATGAAATAAAGCTGTAATTGTTCTTTTGCCTTTTAAGTAGCAGTCATTGCTTTTGACCATGAGAAAAGATGTTTGATATTTTGTGGGTGGCAGGGTGACCTGTTTTTGTCTGTGTTCACACAAGTTATAAACTAGACTTACTTTGCCTCACTTATCACAGTCTTGGTGTTCTGTGGAATGGCCAGGGAATGGCCTAGTTTAGATGCTGAGTGTGAGGCCAGCTTCTGAATGTCCAAGGCTGCTCTTTTTCTCCTCCCAGTGGTTTAGGTGGGGGGGTGGGGGAAAGGATGAATTGGGAGGATTGGGGTATGTGTGTATATCTGTACAAAACTCACTTTTCTTTTTATTTATTTTCTATTTTTATTTGTTTTAAATCTTTATGGTTGAGAGTATTACAGATGTCCCCATTTTTCTCCCATTGACCCCTCTACCTGGGTCCCGCCCTGCCCCAGGCCTTCACCACCCTATTGTCTGTGCCCATAGGTGATGCATATGTGCCTGTAAGATCTTTGGTTGATATCTTCCCAGCCCCACACCCCCTTCCCTCTGAGATTCCTCAGTCTTTCCATGCTTCTGCTTCTATTTTATTCATGTTTATTTTGTTCATTACATTCCTTATTTATTTTTAGATTCAATTGTTGATAGATATACATTTATTGCCATTTTATTGTTCATATCTTTTATTGTCTTCTTCTAATTCTTCTCCTTCTCCTCCTACTTAAAGAATACCCTTCGGTTTCATGTAATTCTGGTTTGGTGGTGATGAACTCCTTTAACTTTTTCTTGTCTGTGAAGCTCTTTATCTGACCCTCAATTCTAAATGAAAATTACCACTTTTCAAATACAGCAAGTCTCCAGTTTATCTCCAGTGTCCAACTCCCAACCTAGTCATATTATCCCAGGCTACAGGGCTGCTGCTTCCAGCCCTGACAGTCACCACCCTGTGGCCCTGGGAGGGGACAGGTGCCCCTGAGCACTAGTGCAGCCAGTTGTGATTAGGGAGGAGCCAGATGTCTTGGTGGCCTTGGCCTTGACCTCTCCCAGCTGCTCCCCAGGCATTCCTACTGTCAGGAAGGAGCCTGCAGCTTGTTTGCTTGGCCGGCTGTTGTGAGTCATCCTGCGGGCACCACCTGCTTCCAGAGACTCCCACGCCTTTCCTTGGGCCTTGAGGAGAACCTATCAGATATAGATTCTTTGCTGGTTTTGTGGCAGAGGCCTCAGACCAGATGCATTAAGCTCCCTGGACCTCAAGCGCCTTCTTGTCAATGCTCCCTGCCTTTTGGGGTGATGGCCTCACTTTTGCCACCAGTTTCTGAGATCCAGTGACTTTGCAGGTGCCTGGCATCTGAGCTCTCTGGGGTGCTCGCTCCGGTCGGTAGTGGGGCCATGGCCTTTCCCTTCAGGCCAGAGCCTCTCTGACTGAGTCCCTTCCTCCATAGCACCTCACAACTCCTTCAAGCCAGCAGCTCTAGTGCTTCCACCTTCTGCCCTTTTCCCTTCTGCCTTCTTTGTCCCTTTCTGCCAGAGGCGACAGCCCTCCAGGTAAAGGCTCCTCATTGTCCCCACGCCCAATGCCTGGCTTTCTGTCTCACTCCCTTTTGTCCTGCCGCATGCTTGTCCCTTCTCGTCCTTTAGGTTCAAGTGCAGTTTTTACCAGGTGTGCTTGCTTGCTGTGAGACCTTAAACAAATTCCCTACATCTCTGGCTTCAGTTTTCACACCTGTAAATTGTGGGTAATGATGATTACCCTTTTGTTGTGTGGATCCGTTTTGTCTTGTTTTGTTTTTATTACGAAGCAATTAATGTACACATTCATTTGTAAAGAAGTTGAAGCAGACAGATAGAAGGAAATGCTCCTTGAGCCAGCGCCCCCTGAACCCTCCTCGGATGTGGTCCTTCGGGACGCGTATATGTGGTGTGGGCGTATGCATTTTTGAAATAGTTACAAAGTAAGGATGGTGAGAATATCTGTTTGTGGATCAAGTGAGATTGGTGGTTAAAAAAAGGTATCTTTCACAAAAGCAAATTATTGCCTAGTGCCTGAAAGAGCACGCGGTAATAATGCAATCTTAGTGTTGACAGATAAGCACACAAATGCCAGAAAGGAAATCAGCTGAAAGATCCTAAGCAGTGAAGGGGGTGGGGCCTCTAATTTTTCTCATTAACTCATCTAATTGCTGGGCTTTTTATGTATGTATAACTTCATCCCAATCCTGGACACAGGATTTTGGTCCCTTTTCCCCATCAGCCATGTGAGATGTGCTCCGCACCCCTTCCCTCTGACCATTTGCACCTCCACCCTCTTCTCTGTCCCGGTCCAGGTCCGGGGCCCAGCCTGTGCAACCCTGGGGTCTCCTGCCCTCCCGTCTGTTCTCTGCCTGCAGGCAGAGCATGGCTGTGGCATGTTTAATCAGAGTGTTTCTTCACTTAAAAATGCTCTTCTGGAGTGAGCCGGGCAGCCCTCGGCTCTGCCAGGCGGCGCTTGTTGGAGCCCCAGCCCCGCGGCCAGGTTGGCAGATGCTCACTTGCTGACAGAGGAACCAAGTCATACTCGACCGTAGAGCAGCAGGATGGTTGAAATTAAGAGAGAGAGATGCCATCTCCAAAGAGTTCTCCTTCAAAAGTCCTAGTCAGGCCTTTGGCTTTCCGGCCCGAGTGGCTCTCCAAGCAGAGACGGACCGCTGCCCGCAGGTCCCGCGCCCACAGCGGGCCCGTCCACTCGCCCTGGCTGCGGCCAACGGACACTGGCCAAGTTGATTGACAATGCAGCTGCTTCTCTGTGATTTCTTTCAAGATGCATGTACAACCTTGTGCACATCTTAGGTGTGATGCACTTTGGGGGGGATTTACATGAACAAATTAAGCACTAAATATAGTTCACCTTTATATCACATTTTGTAACATCAGTGCTTAAATACAAAATGATTTAAATTTGAAAAAAAATGCTCTTCTGAGACTCACCTAGGAGAATCGGGTCGACTAAGTCCTCTGTGTCGCAGGGGCGGGAAGGGCACCAGGAGTCTGACCGGCAGTGGGACTGGACCTGGGCCCAGCACCCTCGGTGCTGGGGTTCTGGCTAGAAAATAATTCAGAGCCAAGACTCCAACTGTAAGAGAGCATTCATTTGGTAAAGAGTCCCAGAAGAAATGGGCGGAGGCAAAGGAAGGACCTTGGAGTTGGGAGGGAGGAAGGTAGTAGTAATGTAAGGGGCGGGGGAGGCAGGCAGAGAGGGAAGGGAAAGAAGGGAAAGGGGTGGGGGGCTCCCTGGGCCCTCTGCCCTAAGGGCTTTAAGGGGGAGCTGTTAGGGAAGGTCCCAGGGGCAGAGCTCACTAGAATATTCAGCACTTCCCCCCCCCCCTCCCTGGGTCTAGGTCTCCACTGTTTGGTCAGTGCCAGGGCAGGCCCTTACCCAGTGCAGCTGGTCCTGACGTCAGCTGAGGGGTCACTGGTCTGGTTTTGCTGCTTTTCTGGGCCTGCAGCTGAAATACAACTGAGGCCTCGTGTTATCTCTGGGAGGGAAGGTCAGGGGTCCAAACAGCATGACCAGCGGATGCTAAGGGAGGAAGGTCACCCTGGGGCGAGGTCCGCCCCACCCCCAACTGTCCATCACCAGGCACCTGGGCGTTCCTCCTGTGACCTGTGCCTGGCCCATCATCCTTGCTCTGCCCACGTCTGTCTAACTGCCCACATTAGCATACAAGACCCCGGCACAGCCCACCATCCTCAGGCTGGGAACCCCTCCAGGTGAACTGCCCGTCCTTCTCCAGACACACCTGTTGCCTCTGGCTCACTTGCTGCCGGGCCTCCCACCCAGTCCCTCCTGAGTTTCTTTATTATGGATTGCAACTCCTGCGCGGAATGCTCCCAGGCACTTTCCTCCAGCCCCTGGTCTTGAGCCCTCACGTCCTTCCCAGGCTCTGCTCAGCCTCCAGCTGCCACACGGAGTAAGCTGCAGCGTGTGCTGGAAACCCTGTGCAGGCTCCATGGTGTTCGCTCACTTCGCTGCCGTTCCCATTACCCAGCCCGGAGACACCCTTATTACCAGGTAACCCCGGCGCGGTAAGACCCCTGCTCGGCCCCCTGCAGCGGTTTCAAACAGGCTGCGGGGAGCCCTAGCTGGTGTGGCTCAGTGGATAGAGAGCCGACTTCCGACTGAAGGGTCCCCGGTTCCATTCCGTCAAGGGCACATTCCTGGATTGCGAGCTGGGTCCCAAGTAGGGGGCGCGCGGGAGGCAGCTGATCGATTATCTCTCATCGTTTCTGTCTCGCCCTCTCCCTTCCTCTCTGAAATCAATAAAAATATACTAAAAAGTAAAAATAAATAGGCCAGGAATCAAACATCGCTGCTCTCCATCCACCCAGTCCCCTCTCACCCTCTTTTGTCTTCGCCGCCCCCCCGCCACGCCCTGCTGGGGTCTGTAAAATGGGGTCAGGATTTCTACTTCAACCAAGGGCGGTCTCTGGGGGGGTCTCTCCCTCCCGCCCCTCCATCTAACTTGGGGGGCCCTGCTCTGCCGCCTCCTCCTATCAGCAGCCTCCCCCTTTCTCCTCCGGGGGCGGAGGGCCCTCCCCGCTCCCCAACGGCGGGGCTGCCGCCGAGGAAGCTGGGGTGACGGGTAACGGGGAGGAGGAGGGAGGGTCGTGGAGCCTGTCCCGTGGGAGAGGCCCCGCGCTCCTTGGCTGCGCCCCCGCAGCTCCCCAGGCCCCGGGCCCCGCGCCGGCTCCTTTGCACTCGGTTTCTCCGACTCAGCCCGCCCCTCCGCTGTGTCCCGGGAGCCCGCCTGGTGCCGCCCACTCTCCGGAGCAGTTAGTGAAACTTAAAAAATAGGAGGAGGCGGCTCTGAGGATTATGAATTGCTGTGAATGTGACCTAGTCTTGATCCCTTTGGTCCGGCAATTGCGCACTGAGAGCGGCACAGGCTGCGAGGGCTGCGCGGCCCACGCCTCCCGCCGCCCGGTCCCTCCCGGCTCCCCCTCCGCCCCTTGCCCTGGGGCTCGGGCCGAACCCTGGGGCTTCCTGACGGTTCTCACCTCACACCTCACTTTCCAGTCCAGCCCACCAGCGCCCGGCCTCCCTTCCCACGCCTACCCCTACCCCCACCCCACCGCCACCCCCGCCTCACCTCAACAGTGCACAGTGGCCTCCAGGTCCTTTGCAGTCCAGCCCCTTGCTGCCGGTTGGGCTGCAGCCGCTCGGCCTACGTGCTCACCTGCTAATCGCACGCAGCAGCTTCTGCCTGGGGCCCAGGCCTGCCCTCCAAGGAACACTCGTCCCAGGTCAGCAGCTGGTGCCTTCACCTTCACATCCTTGCTCAAGCCTTACCCACGGCCCATCCAGCGCCCCTGCCTCCCTCCGGGCGGGCGCTCGCTGCTTGGTGGTGCCTGCGTTGCGACCTGTTTTCTCATTCGAATGGCATTCCAGTGAGGGCCGGTTCTGTCTGCTGGGTTCTCAGTTCCGAACACAGTGCCTGGCACATAGTCGGTGCTTAAGCCATCTGTTGAGTAAATAAATACCTTATAGTCACAAAACTAACAAGAATTGGAAGCTCATTTTCCAAGTGGGGTGTGTGTTCCAGTCAGGCTCTTCCCTCACTTAGAAGGGTGTCCCCGACAGTGGAGCCCCTCTCTAGAGCATGATGCCCTCTAAGTTCTTCTCCCTCCTCCAGACTCCCTCCCTGGGCCCGGGGAAGAGATGCTAAATGGCTTACCAGGGCCACCGGGAAACTGCGCCACAGAATCCCAGCAAGCCCATCCACTTCTAGCTTCCTACCCTTCATCCACCTCATTGGCTGAGCCTCTGATTCTGCCCAGGAAATGGAATAACTGTGGGGCAAATAAGGAAAGGAGAACCAGGAAGTGAGGAGGATGGAGGAGGAAAAGCTGGAGGGAGGGCCAGAAGGAGCAGCAGGTGAGGCACACGAGAGGGAGGCCGCTCACTGCATCCAGCTGCCCCGCACCTGGTCCTGCCCTGCCCGCTCTGTGATCCCAATGCAATACCCAGCGCTCGGCGAGCGCTTCCCCTTTGGTAATAGCACTGCCAGCCCAGTCATCCACTCCGGGAACTAGAACTAGAGCTTCACCTTGATTTTCCTCACCCTCTCCTCCTAGTGGCCACGCCAACACTGGTCAGTTCTCTACCAAATACACTTCCAATTGGCCTGCTCACTCTCAGCTGCACTGGCCCCACCTGGCTTAGCCATCATTACCTCCACCTCCATCACTGGAATCATCTTCTCTCTTCAGGGCGACCATCCTGCACAAACGCGGGATGCCATTAGCAGGTAGGGGCTCTGGGTCCCTCCCATTTTGCACTTGTCTTACTCCACTTCTCAAAACTCAAGGCCTTGCAGGATCTGGTCTCTGCCTCAGCCTTCACCTACCTTGTACCACTGTCACCTGCACTCACCATGTGCCAGCTTTGTTTAAATGAGCCCAAACAGCTCTTGCTTCAGTCTTTGCAAAGCTGTTCCCTCTGCCTGGAATGCACTTCCCTCCTCTCTTGCTCATCTCTTGGGTTACCCAAGCTAACCTAGAGCACCCTGCTATTAATCAGTCTCTGTGCTGGATTTCTGTAGGGTTGCCAGATTTAACAAATGAAAACACAGGGCACCTATTTAAATTTAAAATAAAGAATGAATTAATTTCTTAGTAAAAGTATGTTCCATACAATTTTAGGGAGATAGTTATGCTAAAAAATTGTTGTTTACCTGAAATTCAAATTTAACTGGGCATCTGTATTTTATCTGGCAACTGTAGATATATGGATGGATTTTATTCCTCTTGGAGAAGCTGGAAAGTAAAACAAAACAAAACAAAAAACCCATCTATTTCTCAGAAACGTTTGCAGCAAGGCTGTGGAGAGGAATTAAGGTCTGCTAACGAGATGTGCTGTGAGATGTGAAAGGAGAAGTGAGGTGGAGGCCCTTTTCCTCTAATGAACAGGTGGACAAGCTCCCACAACAGGAGGCCCTGCGCGCGGGGCAGCGGGTGGGCGGGGCAGGCGGCCGACGCGCGAGCAGCAGCTGTGGCTTTTCTGATTATGCCAACTGACCTCTGACTCCGGACCCTCTGACTCCGGATTCTCCGGGCCTTTGAGCGACTTTCTTATGGTCTGGTTCTCTTGCTGCTTAAAACATCTGGAGTGGTTTCTGCTTCCTGCACTGAGGCCACCTGACAGTCCTCAGCGCCCTGCACGTCCCTCCACAGCACAGGCTGTGGCACTGCCATGCCCAGGGTCTCTCCTGCCCAGAAAGTCTAAGTGGCTGGAGGGCAGGGGCTGTTCCGCTCACCAACATACTCAGTGTTGCTGGGCATGGACCTCGTCATTTTGCTCCTTCTGTTCCTGTGGAGCTGGGCCCTGGTTCTGGGCACATTGTAAGTGCTCAGTTAATACCTTTTCAAATTGAAACAAGTGTTTATGAGACAGGAACCAACCTGCTCCTGTATCCTGAGGGGTAACTCCACTTAACCTAGAGGTTACCTTCAGAAGCTAGGTCACCCCTGTAGGCCTCCTTTGTTATCTATAATGTAAGGATTAGATCACATGTCGGTAACGTCCCTTCAATGCTAATATTCTACAAATCCACAATACTGGGGCCTCTCTGTGAGATGGGAACTGGGAGGCAGCTACGTTTTGGTGCGCAGGTGAATAGTGATTTGTTTGGAAGACTCCTCTCTCCCAGGGAGAGGGGCATGGAAATGGATGCTGTCTTGAAGGTGAATATGCAAAGGGGACAAAAGTTAGGAAGGAAGAGGAGAGAAGGGACTGGCAGGAGGAAGTGAGTGCCCCAATGCAGAAATGAGACCATGGAAATTCCTGCTGAAGTCCCTCGGTGGCATTCCACTGCTCGAAGGACAAAACTCCTCATCCTGGTTCCTCAGGGCCTGCGCAGCCTCTTCAGCCTCACACCCAACCATCTCCTCGCCTTGCGCCTTATCAAGACCTTCCCCCTCGGGGCTTTGCCTCTGCTGCTCCTACGCTGGAATACTGTCCCCTAGTTCTTGTCACAGCTGCTCCCTCTTACCAGTCAGCCCAGCTCAAAGGTCACACTCTGCCCTGGCCGGGCTCGGCTGGCTGAGGCCGTCCCCTGCGCTGAAAGGTGGCAGGGTCTATTCCTGGTGCCAGGTTGTGACTCCATTCCCTGTAGGGGGCATACAAGGTGTTTTGCTCTCACATTGATGTCTCTCTCTCTCTCTCTCTTTGTCTCTCTGTCTCTAAAAATAGTTTTTAAAAGGTGACATTTTTTAAAGTAACGTCCTCAGAGAAGCTTTCCTAACACCCATTTGCAAGTAGTGCACACCTCCCCAGTGAACTCTTCCTATAGAACGCCCTTTATATTCTTCAAAGCACTTGTCACATCTAGAATTGTCTCTGCTTATTGTTAGTCTTCACCAGCAGAACCTAAATGGCCGGGAGATAAGGGCACATGGCTGTACCCTAGCTCCCAGGACAGTGCTCCACATGATGCGTAGATAGTTGTTGAGCGAATGGATGAGTGAAAGCCTGGCTCCGCAGGAGCCCTGGGAAGGGGGAGCACTGGGAAGGGGGAGCACTGGGAAGGGGGAGCACTGGGAAGGGGGAGCAGTGGAAGGGGGAGCAGTGGAAGGGGGAGCAGTGGAAGGGGGAGCACTGGGAAGGGGGAGCAGTGGGAAGGGGGAGCAGTGGGAAGGGGGAGCACTGGGAAGGGGGAGCAGTGGGAAGGGGGAGCAGTGGAAGGGGGAGCAGTGGGAAGGGGGAGCAGTGGGAAGGGGGAGCAGTGGAAGGGGAAGCAGTGGAAGGGGAAGCAGTGGGAAGGGGGAGCAGTGGGAAGGGGGAGCAGTGGAAGGGGAAGCAGTGGGAAGGGGGAGCAGTGGGAAGGGGGAGCAGTTGGAAGGGGGAGCACTGGGAAGGGGGAGCAGTGGAAGGGGGAGCAGTGGGAAGGGGGAGCAGTGGGAAGGGGGAGCACTGGGAAGGGGGAGCAGTGGAAGGGGGAGCAGTGGAAGGGGGAGCAGTGGGAAGGGGGAGCAGTGGAAGGGGGAGCACTGGGAAGGGGGAGCAGTGGAAGGGGGAGCACTGGGAAGGGGGAGCAGTGGGAAGGGGGAGCAGTGGAAGGGGGAGCAGTGGAAGGGGGAGCAGTGGGAAGGGGGAGCAGTGGAAGGGGGAGCAGTGGGAAGGGGGAGCAGTGGGAAGGGGGAGCACTGGGAAGGGGGAGCAGTGGAAGGGGGAGCAGTGGGAAGGGGGAGCAGTGGGAAGGGGGAGCACTGGGAAGGGGGAGCAGTGGGAAGGGGGAGCAGTGGAAGGGGGAGCATTGGGAAGGGGGAGCAGTGGAAGGGGGAGCACTGGGAAGGGGGAGCAGTGGAAGGGGGAGCATTGGGAAGGGGGAGCAGTGGAAGGGGAAGCAGTGGGAAGGGGGAGCACTGGGAAGGGGGAGCAGTGGAAGGGGGAGCACTGGGAAGGGGGAGCAGTGGAAGGGGGAGCAGTGGGAAGGGGGAGCACTGGGAAGGGGGAGCAGTGGAAGGGGGAGCAGTGGAAGGGGGAGCAGTGGGAAGGGGGAGCATTGGGAAGGGGGAGCAGTGGAAGGGGGAGCATTGGGAAGGGGGAGCAGTGGAAGGGGGAGCAGTGGGAAGGGGGAGCAGTGGAAGGGGGAGCACTGGGAAGGGGGAGCACTGGGAAGGGGGAGCAGTGGAAGGGGGAGCAGTGGAAGGGGGAGCACTGGGAAGGGGGAGCATTGGGAAGGGGGAGCAGTGGAAGGGGGAGCAGTGGAAGGGGGAGCAGTGGAAGGGGGAGCACTGGGAAGGGGGAGCATTGGGAAGGGGGAGCAGTGGAAGGGGGAGCAGTGGAAGGGGGAGCACTGGGAAGGGGGAGCACTGGGAAGGGGGAGCACTGGGAAGGGGGAGCAGTGGAAGGGGGAGCAGTGGAAGGGGGAGCACTGGGAAGGGGGAGCATTGGGAAGGGGGAGCAGTGGAAGGGGGAGCAGTGGAAGGGGGAGCAGTGGAAGGGGGAGCACTGGGAAGGGGGAGCAGTGGAAGGGGGAGCACTGGGAAGGGGGAGCAGTGGAAGGGGGAGCACTGGGAAGGGGGAGCACTGGGAAGGGGGAGCAGTGGGAAGGGGGAGCAGTGGAAGGGGGAGCATTGGGAAGGGGGAGCAGTGGAAGGGGGAGCACTGGGAAGGGGGAGCAGTGGAAGGGGGAGCACTGGGAAGGGGGAGCAGTGGAAGGGGGAGCATTGGGAAGGGGGAGCAGTGGAAGGGGAAGCAGTGGGAAGGGGGAGCAGTGGAAGGGGGAGCACTGGGAAGGGGGAGCAGTGGAAGGGGGAGCAGTGGGAAGGGGGAGCACTGGGAAGGGGGAGCAGTGGAAGGGGGAGCAGTGGAAGGGGGAGCAGTGGGAAGGGGGAGCATTGGGAAGGGGGAGCAGTGGAAGGGGGAGCATTGGGAAGGGGGAGCAGTGGAAGGGGGAGCACTGGGAAGGGGGAGCAGTGGGAAGGGGGAGCAGTGGAAGGGGGAGCATTGGGAAGGGGGAGCAGTGGAAGGGGGAGCATTGGGAAGGGGGAGCAGTGGAAGGGGGAGCACTGGGAAGGGGGAGCAGTGGAAGGGGGAGCAGTGGAAGGGGGAGCAGTGGGAAGGGGGAGCAGTGGAAGGGGGAGCAGTGGGAAGGGGGAGCAGTGGAAGGGGGAGCACTGGGAAGGGGGAGCATTGGGAAGGGGGAGCAGTGGAAGGGGGAGCATTGGGAAGGGGGAGCAGTGGAAGGGGGAGCAGTGGGAAGGGGGAGCAGTGGAAGGGGGAGCACTGGGAAGGGGGAGCACTGGGAAGGGGGAGCAGTGGAAGGGGGAGCAGTGGAAGGGGGAGCAGTGGGAAGGGGGAGCAGTGGAAGGGGGAGCACTGGGAAGGGGGAGCAGTGGAAGGGGGAGCACTGGGAAGGGGGAGCAGTGGAAGGGGGAGCACTGGGAAGGGGGAGCACTGGGAAGGGGGAGCAGTGGGAAGGGGGAGCAGTGGGAAGGGGGAGCACTGGGAAGGGGGAGCAGTGGGAAGGGGGAGCAGTGGAAGGGGGAGCACTGGGAAGGGGGAGCAGTGGAAGGGGAAGCAGTGGGAAGGGGGAGCAGTGGGAAGGGGAGCAGTGGAAGGGGGAGCAGTGGAAGGGGGAGCAGTGGGAAGGGGGAGCAGTGGGAAGGGGAGCAGTGGAAGGGGGAGCAGTGGAAGGGGGAGCAGTGGGAAGGGGGAGCAGTGGAAGGGGGAGCAGTGGGAAGGGGGAGCAGTGGGAAGGGAGAGCAGTGGAATGGGGAGCAGTGGGAAGGGGGAGCACTGGGAAGGGGGAGCAGTGGAAGGGGGAGCAGTGGAAGGGGGAGCACTGGGAAGGGGGAGCAGTGGGAAGGGGGAGCAGTGGAAGGGGGAGCAGTGGGAAGGCCCCGGGTGCTCTGAAGAGAACAGTTAGTAGCACGGCAGTATTCTCGGGAGCCCTTGCTGTCCTGCAAATGGAAGAGGGGGTGTCCTCAAATTCCGGCAGCAGGACCCACTGAGGGGGCACCCGCCTTGGCGCCAAATGGAACAGCGCACCCACAAAAGGAGGAGTGATGGCGGCTACACCGCAAAGCTGAGGGGAGCCGGGAGAGGCTTCTGCTGGAGGCTCATGCCTTCTGCCCTGAGAGCCCCGCTGGCTCAGGCGCGGCACCGGGAACCGCAGTCGTAGCGGGCGGGAGGTTCCCGCTGCCGCTGGCGCCGCGTGGCCACTGCTTCGCCCTGGGCCCCTCACCAGCCAGACCCAGGCCGCCTCCCCGAGCCGAAGCCTCCGGTGGCCACTGACCCCAGGACTGGCCCCCAGCTGGCGGGGCATCTGTGTTGGCCTGCGCTGTGCTCTGTGGCGGGCTCCCCGCCGCGCCTGGGGCAGTGCCAGCCCCGCGGCCACAGGGCACTCCCTCAGGGCACCGGCCGGGAGTGCTGCGTCCGCCTGGCACCATCGTCCGTGGCCGCCGTGGGAGGCCATGCCTGAGACGCTGGAGATGGAGAGGGAAGCCAGGCGGGCGGAAAGGCTGTGGCCCAGGAGGAGCTCCTGGTGAACAGGCCGCTGCTGCCCAGCGGAGGTCGCAGAGGCGCGGGGACAGGTGCCCTCTGCCCCGTCGCACTTTCCCACCAGCCGAGTGGTCCTGAGCGGTTCTTCCACAGACTCTGAAATGGCATGGCAGTGAGGGTGACAGAAATAAACAGTCTCTAAAACATAGAAAACCAAGGCGGGTAAAGGGAAATCAGCGCCAGTGCCAGAAGGAGAGAGGAGAGCATCCGGGCAACTGCACCGCTCCGCCCCACCCCCCACCCCCCCAAGCTGCCGGCTCAGCAGGACTTTACAGTGAGCGGGACAGAGGCTGACAGGGGACAGGAGGCTGACAGGGGACAGGAGGCTGATGGGGGACAGGAGGAGAGGAGAGGAGAGAGGACGTCACCTGCAAGGGAAATAGCCAAATGTTCAGCCCTGGCCCTGCCTCCGACCTGACCTTCGGGGTGCCTGAGGGAGTCCTAGAGCCCTCGCTGCAGTGGCTGGGCTCCGGGCTCATGCGGTTACACAGGGTCACACGCAAGTCCAGGCCGTGGAGATGGCATGCCTATGACCTGGGTCATGCCTCTAGGCAGGAGGGTTGTTTGGCTAATCTGGTTGAATGTCTCAGTGCCCCAAAGTGCACAGACTTATAGACAGTACATCCACATAATGCAAACCTCACAGAGACACCCCAATAGTCTCACACACACTGAGTATCACAGGGACGAACACGGGCATGATTCAGGACAGACAGGCCGCTCAGAGAACACGCGGGGACCCAGAGGCAGGTCCCCAATACCGTGGGCCCCGATCCAGCAGGAACCCAATGTCTAAGAGGCCTTGGGGTGGGGGTGGAGCCAAGAAAATAAAGCAATACAAAGAAAAAGAGCAAAAGAGGACGGGCAAGAAGACCGAGAGAGGCAAAGACATTCAGAGAAATCCAGACAACTGGAAGGGGCAAACAAGAGCAGAGGGCCCCGGAGCCGGACCGCGGGAGGGAGAACGCGGGCACTGGTCTCCTATTTACTGCTGTCAAAAGTGGTCACACACGTTTGAAATGTGTGAAACGGCACATTTATTTTCTTACAGCTCTGGAGGTCAGAAGTCTGAAATGGGTCTCAGAGTCTAAGTCAAGGTGTCAGCAGGGCGGGGAAGCAAGGAGCACAGAGGCGGTGGAGAGCCCTTCCCCTCACTCTTCACAGCACCAAGAGGCCTCGGCCCCTCTGCTCCTGCCCCTTCTTTGGCCTTCAAAGCATCAAAGTCCTTCTCATGCTCAGTCCCTTTGCTTGTCCTCTTCTGGTTTTGTCCTCCAGTTTTTAGGATCTTTGATTATATTAGACCCACTGGGTTAATCTGAAATGATCTCCCTATTCAAATTTAACTAATTAGCAACCTTAATTCCATCTACAAACTTTTTTAAAAATATATTTTTCTTGATTTCAGAGAGGAAGGGAGAGGAGATAGAAACATCAATGATGAGAGAGAATCATCAATCGGGATTGAGCCCATAACCCAGGCATGTGCCCTGACCCAGAATCAACCGTGATCTCCTGGGTCATAGGTCGACGCTCAACCTCTGAGCCACATTGGCTAGGCTCCATCTGCAAACTTAATTCCCCTAGCTATCCATGTAAGCTCACATATTCACATGTCCGGAAATTAGGATGTGGACATCTTCGGGGGACCATTATTCTACCTGACAGAACAGAGAAGTCCATCTTTTACAGAACAGATTTGATCATATATGTAGTCTTTCACTTGGGTAGCTGAGCACTGAGCTGGAGGTTTGTTTCAAGATGAGTGTGCTGTGTTTATTTGTTAGTGTGTTTATTGGGTGTGTATCTGAATGCCTCCCTGAGGCTTCAGTGGGGCAGAAGGGTGCCTGGAGGGCTGCTGCTCCGAAGACACTGTGCTGTTCTCATCAACAGTAACGCTAATGACAGCCCCCCACACCCCCCACACCCCCTGCGCTCTCTGAGCAGCCTGTCTGTCCCTGAGTAATGCCTGCTGTGTGTCCCTGTGATAGTCAGTGTGTGAGAGACTATTGGTGTCTCTGTGAGGTCTGCATCATGTGAAGGTACTGTCTGTCAGTCTGCACTTGGAGACATTTGGACATTGGTGGATGCACATGCATGTTTGTACAGTGTGTGTGTGTGACCACAGTTGCAGGCATCTGCATGTTTACTTATTCACAACCCTGGAGGGTATCCAGGCAGAAGGGCCTAGCTGGAGACAGGTGGAGGAGCTGGGAGGAAGAGGGAGCAGAGAGAAGGGCGAAGAGGGGGAGGGGAGGGGGAGGAGGAAAGAGACAGAGATGGAGGTGAGGAAAGAGGGCACAAGGAAAGATAAGGATAAATCAGGAAGCAGAAAGGAGTTCTAGGAACCTGAAATGAAAAATTTCACAGAAAGGACACAAATGAGAAGATCTGGGTATGGCTCTGCTTCTGGGACCTTGACAGTGCCAGCTCTCAGCCTCAGTTTACCAAAAGATTTGAAATAGATAACCCTTGGACACATCTCAATGAAGGAGAGAAAAAAAGTAGAAATAAAATCATACACAGGGAAAAATAGAAGAACTAGAGACACAGGAAGAAAGTAAGGCGAGAGGACCTGGGAACCCGCCAGAAGTACAGCTGATCCTGACTCCTCGAGGCGGAAGTGTGGGCGCCTGCTCCCCACCGCTTACCCCAGAGCTTCAGTTCCTAAAGCCCTTAAGAGCTGAGGCAGGAAGCTGGAGGCACCTGGAATGACAGCCACACACCAACACTCAAAGCCACACGAACCCGGATCCCTGCTTCCGGCCCCGCCCCCAGGAGTAGGTGTGCCAGCCACCTGGAATGACTCACTCCCCGGCGATGTGGGCACCCTGCCCACCGCACACCACAGGCCGAGGGGAAGGTGAGATTTGGGTTGGGGGGGGGCAGGTAGAGGGGACTACCCCTCCCCATAATCGGCCACCTTGCCCCCAGCGCGCCCCTGGTGACTCCCCTCTGGTTGGAGGACCCAGGTGTCCTTTCCGCTTGCCCTCCTCCCCAACTTGGCCGGGACGCGGGAGAACCAGAAGAGGAGTTACGCAAGGCTGCTGTTTACCTCCCGCGGGCCTCCTCCCTCCCTATAAAACCGGCCGTGGAGGCGAGGCTGCAGCCTGGGACGGAGAGGCCATCCCAGGAGAGGGGCAGAGGCGTCAGCGAGTACGGCGGGGACGGCGCGCAGAACCGGCTTCCCATGGAGTCGCCCGCGCCGGGCCCCGGGCTGGTGGAGCGCCTGGCGCAGCTGGCGACGTGTCCGCTGTGCGGGGGCCCCTTCGAGGACCCTGTGCTGCTGGCCTGCGAGCACAGCTTCTGCCGCGCGTGCCTGGCCCGCCGCTGGGGGGCCCCGCCGGCGCCTGGCCCCGAGGCGCCCCCCGCCTGCCCCCGCTGCGGCCAGCCCTGCCCACGCCGCAGCCTGCGGTCCCACGTGCGCCTGGCCGTGGAGGTGCGCATCAGCCGCGGGCTGCGCGAGCGGCTGGCTGAAACGGGGGCCCGCGCCCGGAGGCGCCGCATCCCCACCATGGGCAGCCTGGACCCGCCGGGAGAGGTGAGGCGGGACGCGGCCGCTGCGGTCGGCGGAGGGAGCTCCTCGGGCGCCCGGGCGGGGGTGGCGCCGAGGCAAAGGATGGAGCTGAGAAAGGCAGAAAGGCAGGGCGGGGGCTGGGCGCCACTCCCGCGCGGGGCCGCGGGGGGGAGGGGGGCGCGGGCCCGAGTCCTAGGGGATCGGGCGGAGTGAGGGGCCGCCTGGGGAGGCGAGGGGGGGACCTGGGCGGAGGGCGGGGAGCCCGAGGGAGGGTGGAGAATGTGCAGATCCGAAAGCCCCGCCGCCGCCGGGGGGACGGGTTGTTTGTTGTTGTTGCCGCGACTCCTCCCAGGCCGCGGGCAGGGCGGCGGGATCTGGAAGAACTGCCCGTGGGGCCTTGGCTCCTCTACTTCCCAGCCTTGTCACCCACCCGCGGCCGCGCCCCTCCTGGGTCGGCAATCAACCCCATCCCCTTGCGAGAGCCCCGGTTTTGGGGATTCCCGACCCACTTCTCCCCAGCAGCTAAGCCGTCTCGGGCCTTGCTCCCCCTCTTTGAAGTCTACGCAGAGTAGAACTTCTTGGTTGAGGTGTAGTTGGCATAATTAGGCAAAGCCTTTCCTCTCTACCGTATTCGCCTGCTCCAGTCGTGCTCCGGGGCCTGGGGAGGGGAGGAGGAACCCCGTCGTGGAGGGGCGGTATCGGCCTCCAGGCGGCTCCCCTGGTGTCCTGTCGAGCATCGTGGGACACAAGTCCGGCAGCCTCCCTGGCCAGAGAGAGACCACAAAGCAAAGGGCCCAATAAACGCCACTGGGCTTTTATGGCAAGAAGTGAAGCAGCTTTATTGTGAGGCTTTAAAGCATGAACCCCTTCCCCAAAGGCTCTGAGTATGTCTGGTCTGTGTGATTGATGTAAAGGGTTACACCCTCAGGAAGTGGGGAGGACAGGCTCAGAGGCAAGGACTGGGGGAGGGGAGCAAGAAAAGGGCATGGAGCCGAAACCGGTTTGGCTCAGTGGATAGAGCGTCGGCCTGCGGACTGAAAGGTACCGGGTTCGATTCCCGTCAAGGGCATGTACATTGGTTGCGGGCACATCCCCAGTGGGGGGTGTGCAGGAGGCAGCTGATCGATGTTTCTCTCTCATCGATGTTTCTAGCTCTCTATCCCCCTCCCTTCCTCTCTGTGAAATATCAATAAAATATATTTAAAAAAAAAAAAGGACATGGATGAGGCGGGGCACTGAGGCCTTGGGGACGGGGCAGGACAGTGCCTGGTGGTGGTAGGAAATGGGGTGTGATGAGCGGGTGGCGAGGGGTGGCGAGGGGTGGCGAGAGGTGGCGAGAGGAGACGGGAATCGGGAGCACAGGGGCAAAGGGGAGATGTGCTGAGAGATGGGGGCTCACACCTCTGACCCGCTGTGAGCCGGGAGGCGGGGAGGGCTCCCCACAGTATAAAGCTCAGCTCACATCCACGTTTTCCTCTGCCCCCAGGACATGAGGGAGACATGGAGAAGGTGAGTCCCCCTTCACTGTTCCTTCCTTTCCACCCCCAGCTGCCCACCCATCACCTTCTCACTGGGCCCACTCCTTTGTACCCACTCAGACAGGGTTTCTGGGGTGCCTTACCCCTCCCTGCTCCAGAGGTGCCATATGGTAGGAGAGGGGGCAACAGAAGGCAGAGGGTGTCTACTGGTTTCCTGACCTTTCTCCCTCATTTGTCCAGACTTGGTGCCCCCACACCCAAGTCATCCCACTCCGAGGACGAGCTCCCCGAGGACTACCCGGTGGTCAGAAACATGCTGCACAGGCTGGCGGGTAAGGGCGCGGGGAGAGGAGGCTGTTTCCGGTCTGCTCCCTTCTATCTCAAAAACCACCAAGCCCCTTTGGATGTGTGTGTCGGTGTCCTAGGGACGCTGTGACATAGTCTCACAGAGTGGCCCAAGCGCCAGAAGCTCATTCTCACAGTGCTGGCCGCGGTGCCTGCTGAGGGCTGAGTTGGTCCTGACTCTCCTCGCCTTTGGGGCCCCTGCCGGCCCTAGGCCTGTAGGTGCTGTTCTCCCCATGTCTTCACATAGTGTTCCCTCTGGACCCATTTGTCTCTAGGCCCAAACTTCCCCTTTTTATAAGGACACCACTCATATTGGACTAGGCTCCACCCTACTGACCTCATTTTAACTTGGTTTCCTCTGTAAAGACTATTCCCAAATAAGGTCACATTCTAAGGTACTGGGGGAGGAAACAGATTCAACCCATAACAATGTCTACCCTTAAGTCCTCATATTCCAGCCATTCTTCCCTCTTACCTATTCAAACACTCAGACAACAGACCCCTGAAGGTCAGTGGCCTCTCAGGAGCCCCTGCTTCCGCTCACTCCTCTCCTGCACTTCCACCCGGGAGGCTAGGCCGCCTCTGCAGCCGCTGGGAGTCCCTGCCTCCACCTCCTGGTCACCCACCACCCTGCCCACCAGATTGCTTCTTATACCCCGAATCCAGAAATCTTTTCTCAAGGCACCCCGTACACTCAAGGCCAATAACGATTGCTCTGGCCCCTTTGGCTATCACCAGATTGTCCAACTCTGCCCCACTCTCCCTGTAAAAGTAGGCCTGTCCACTCCCACATATTCCTGTGGGTGAGTGGGCTGGTTTCTCCAGATACCTAGAATTCCTCCCTGTGCCCCTCCCCTCTGACACTTGGGGTTCCGGTATCTGGTATCACTCTGTCTCTAGATCCACCTTCCCCATCCTGCTGGCCCAGCTCCCAACCCCACCCCAGATTCTGCAGATGGAGGTGTCAGGCCTCATTCCTCCATCAGGCCAGCCTCTCTCCCCCACCCCAGCCCTGGTGCTCTCTCCTGCCCAAGGCCAGTTCTATAGAAAGGGCCATCCGTGCGCAGGCTGGGCCTGCTTAGACCTATCCTTCATAGGTCTTCACCTCCTCAGTCCACAGCCCCTTGCAGCTGCCTGGGGCCTCTAGGTGCCCTCCACTGTGAACGCTGGTCCTGCGCCCCCTGACTCAGCAACCCCTCTCTCTCGGCCCCTTCTTGTCTTGTGCTCCACAGCCGACCTGACCCTGGACCCTAGCACTGCCCACCGCCGCCTGCTCATCTCCGCTGACCGCCGAAGCGTCCGGCTGGCACCCCCAGGGACACCAGAGCCCCCTGACAGCCCAGAGCGCTTTGATCAGCTCCCTGCGGTGCTGGGCGAGCAGGGCTTCGGGGCGGGCCGCCATTGCTGGGAGGTGGAGACCGCGGACCCCGCCTCAGGCGGAGCCCCTCCTCGGGAAGACGAGGATATGGAGAGTCACTACGCCTTAGGTGCGGCTGGGGAGTCGGTGCAACGCAAGGGCCGTGTAGGGCTGTGCCCTGTGGGCTCTGTGTGGGCCGTCGAGGGCCGCGGTGGCCGCCTGTGGGCACTCACGGCACCTGAGCCCACCCCGCTGGGCGGCGCCGGGCCCCCGCCACGGCGGATCCGCGTGGACTTGGACTGGGAGCGGGGCCGCGTGGCCTTCTACGACGGCCGCTCGCTGGACCTGCTGTTCGCCTTCCAGGCCCCCGGCCCCCTGGGGCAGCGGGTCTTCCCTCTGCTCTGCACGCGAGACCCTCGCACTCCGCTGCGCATCGTGCCTGCGGAGGGCTGAGCCTCCTTCTGGCCCCACCTGCCCTGGGGCTCGGAGGCCCTCCTGCCAGGGACCTGTCCCCGCCCGCCCGCCGGCCGGCAGCCACAGTTCCGATGAGCACCCTGCCCACCTCCATTGTATCTTTTTTCCCACATAGACTCAACTGGCCTCGTTTCCACATCACTCCCAAGGCCCAATCCATTGCACCCTTCTTCTTGGGAGCTTCTCCCCACCAGCCGCCCCAGGACTCCCCACCTGCCCCTCCCCCCATCTAGGCTGCTCCAGGCGCTTCAAATTATTTCCCCTCCACTTCCGCCTTTGCTGGTCTCAACCAAAGGCCCAGCCTCCCTCAGGCTTTCCTCCCGGTCCATTCTCAGGCTTTTCAAGGGAAGCAAGACCTCCTCCTGGAAGCCAGAGGCTGGGCTCTGGCCTTAGGGTTCTCTAGGAAGCTTAATGTCAAAGTTGGTTTCTTTTTTTTGGGGGGGGGAGGCTACTCCACGGTGACTGCTTCCCACGTTCAGTCTTTTCCCATGACGAACCTTCTCTAAACTACCCCCTGCACTGCTCCAGTGAGAAACCGCCAGCAAGGCCCTAGCCGGTGTGGCTCTGGAGAGCTTTGGCCTGCGAACTGAAGGGTCCCAGGTTCAATTCCCGCCAAGGTCACATGTTCGGGTTGTGGACTTGATCCCCAGTAGAGGATGTGTAGGAGGCAGCCGATCAATGATTCTCTTTCATCACTGATGTTTCAATCTCTCTCTCCCTCTCCCTCTCCGGAAAAAAAATTTTTTGTTTTTAAAAAGAAACCGACAGTACTACCTCTCCTTTCCTCAACCTGGGGTTGGCCCAGACACCCTAAGGCATCCTTGTGTAGCCTCACATCTATCTTCCCCCTCATGTATAAATGGGCCCATATTTAACACATTTGAGATGTTGGGTTATTTATTTTGTGCATCTGTGGCAATAAACAAGATCTCCATGGTGGTGTAGATCTGACTGATCTCTGCAAGTGTGCGTGGCAAGCGCGTGGACAGGACATTCAGATCCCAAGGAGAGCAAGGGAGCTGGACACCTGGCCTGGCAGACATCAAAGCCCAGGAAGGAAGGGGTGAGAGTGGGGTGTAGGGGACATGCCCTCATCTCTTTGCTCTCTTCCGTCCTCTCCCTGCGACGATGTGGGACCTGTCTCTGAAGCTGGAAGACCACACTGAGGAGACAGCTGGCCCTAAGTGACCCCTTTCAAAGCCAGCTTTGTCAGAAACCCTAGATCACACGTGAAGGGTGAGGAAAGAGGACATGTCTGTTTCTTCTTCCATTTCCCATTAAAGGTGAGAATGACAAAGACCTTTCTCTCCCCCAACTCCTCCTGAGGGCATGAGAGTGGGCAGGAGTGGAACAGAAGGGCTGGGAGCTCTCCATGACCCCTCACACCACAAGCAAGGACTAGGCGCTCGGACTATAGAAATACAAATGCCTTAGTGGAAGAGCTCTAAGCCAGGACTAAGAAGCGCAGCTGGGGCAAGATTGCCTGGACCTGACCGGGACCCTGGCAGTGAAAGCTGGGGCTATTGGAAACCCAATCTAAGCATTTGGGACTCAAGTAGAATGCAGGGAGCCGAGAGAGCTGGATCCCAGGGCAGGCAATTTGGCAGTGGGAGCAAAGGGAAGAGACTGGGACCAAGATGCCTAGATCCCTGAGGGGAGGAGGATCGGTACTGAGGGGGAGGAACACAAAAACAATGAGGGCTGGGCAACCCATAAGCCTGGGTTCTAGAATAGCAGCAAATCAGAATTCCAGGATCTCTGTCCACCCTCCTCTCCTTCCCTCCTTCAGACAGAGAGGTGGGTGGGGGCTGGAGAATGATCAAACCATGGGTTTAGTCCCCAGGTAGCAACATGAATATAGTCAGGGCCAGACAGACACAGAAATGGTGGGGGAGAGAGGAATTTAGTGCTGCATTGGCCCTGGAGGGGGCTGAGATGGGTCAGGGGGCTGGGAAGGGGTGGTGGGGCTCGGTCCGGGGGTTACACGGCTCCGTCCTTTGCGGTGGCCCCGTACACAGTGTGTATGACCACAGCCTTCCTCTTCCTCCTCATCACTCTCCGTAGAGCTCTCACCAAAGGCCCGAGGTTTCTCATAAATACAGCAGCCTGGATTTGGGAGGAGGAGCCCCGTTAAAAAGGAGGAAGATTAAGATGTAGAGTCAGTTACATTCCCATTGGATCTCAGGAAGAATTCCTACTTCCACTATGGACTCCTACTACCTTCCAGGATCCAGCTTCCCCAGGGTCACCCCCTGGCACTCAGACACTCAACCCCATAATCCTCTGAGAGAGCCAGGAGTCCAACGCTACACTTATCTCTGATACCACTTGCCTTCAAGCCTTGGGACATCCCATCCCAATTTGAGCCCTTTCGTACCTCTCATTTTAACCTCCTCTCCCTGATGCCAGAGAACCACCAAGGCAACAACAGGATTGGGGCACCTGGGGGCTTCAGGACGGCCAGTGGATGCGAGGAGGTAGAAGCATGCGGACGGGAGTGAGAACTCCAGGGTTACTGTGGGCCAGCAATCACTCACATTTTGATGAGCGGCGCCCCATGTGTTCGTTGTCCACAGTGTCACTCGTCCATTCCACTTTTTTCTCTGGCTTCCGTTTCCGCAGTTTGATGGTTAGGCTCCGGTTCTCCTAGGTTGATAGAGATGGGCATACCCATGTAGTTCCCTCCTATGGACCATCCCACTCCCTCCCAGGGGCCTCCCGAGTACACAGACAGCACCAGAAGAGCCGAGTGGTGGGAGATGAACTAGAACAGGCCTATGACGCCTTCAGGAACCATGAAGTAGTATTTCCTGTTCTTGATAACCACTAGTATACAAAGAAGTCACAATTCCTAACCTAGAGAAGGTCCCAGAAAATCTTCAAAGGAAAATATAACCCTCACTGTTTCTCCATTTTCTTCCCCAACTTATCCTTGGTGGTATTTAGTTTCTCAGTCTCAAAGCCTAATCTATGATCTCTTTTTTTCAGAGCCCTCCCTACCTCTTATTCACCGATTTCCTAGCATCTCTGGTAACCATTATTCTAAACTCCCTTAACCCAGGTGTTATTAAGCCCAATACATCCTTCTCCCTTTGAAAACGACCTAACCTATTTTTGCAAAAATGCTACCTTTTTCTCTATTTACATTTCTGATTTTTCCAAATATTATCTTCATCTCCTTTTCTTTTGTTCCCTCCTCTCAGCTTCCTTTTACATTCACCCCTTCGACAAATAGTTATTGATATGCATGCTTCCAAGTTCCCTGCAGCTGGCCTCCAACCATGCTTTCTTACTCAGCCCTTCGTTTTCCCCAGCACTTCCCGCGCTCCATAACCCTCAGGTTCCCGTTCTTCCTTACACACACCACCACCCCAAGCAGCATCCCTACATCCTAACATGTTACTTGACCAACCTGCTCCATCTCTGCCACTACAAATATCCCAAGTCCGGGCGCTTCTCCCAACCCCACTCCTCCCATATTCCCCAGCCCAGGCCGTCCAGCAACTCTCCAGAGCCCTATCCCCGCCCTCCCCGGTACCTCCCAGACCCCTAAACAGCACCGCCCTCCGCCTTTCTCACGGGCTCGGTTGTCACGGTAACCGTTGTCTCAGTGACGGTCTCACTCAGCCCGGGCCCTGCCTCGGCCATGGCTCGGGCTGAGGCGGGGAGGGAGGAGACACCCTTCCCTTGCTCTGCGTCTCCGGGGACCTAAATCGGACTCAGAGTGGCAGCCAGAACCCTCCACCTTCTTTTCCCCTCCTCCTGGGCCCACTTCCCCACCCCTGGGGACAGCCTGTGCAACCCCACTTCCGGCCCCCCGCTTCCGGGTGTGACGCCGTCTGTGGTCCCGCCCGGCACTAACTGCACGCAGCGCAGGCGCGGCCGGAGCAGCGCTGCCGTCGGTCGAGTAGCAGTGCGCAGGCACTGCGCGGCCCCGCGGGAGGAGGAGTCACGGAGGGCGGCCACGCGCGCAGGTCAGGTAGGAGGGCGGTCCGAAGGGGGAGCCGGAGAGGCGCCCCGACCCCGCCGCCTCCATCCCTGAGTGGGCGGGAAACTAAGGAGCAAAGGTAATGGCCCATTCTGTTTCCTTATTGTTTCGTGTGGGAATTACAGAAAGGGGACCTAGGAGCAGTGGAAACACACTTAAGAATCTGGGTTCTAGCCCCGGCCAGTATACTCAGTGGTTAGAGCCGCGCAAGGAAGGGTCGCGGGTTCCATTCCCATACCTGTGTTGCAGGTTTATCCCCGCCAGACTCCTGGCATGCGGCGGCAGCCAATAGATGTGTCTCTCTCACATGGATGCTTCTCTCTTTTTCTCTCTTTCTCTACCTCTCTCTCTCCCCTTCCGCGCCCTTACACTCTCAAAAAATCAATGGAAAAAATAGGGTGTTTCACAGACATGAGCAGAACAAGGATGATGGACCAGGTACAGAAACTCACCACCGCAGAAAGCCCCAGATGCCTGGCAAGGGGCAAAACTGGGAAAACAGAACCTTGTCCCCAGGGCAACCTCCCTCCCTAGCACCTGTATTAAGTGCAAACCGGTCTCCCTCACTGGTCATGTTGTTTGGACCCCTGACCTTTTCTTCCCTAAAGATAACATCAGTTGTATTTCAGCTCCAGGCCCAGAAAAGCAGCAAAACCAGACAAGTGACAAGTGGCTGCCTCAGGACCAGCTGCAATGACTAATGACCCCCTGCCCTGGCACTAATCAGTGGAGACCACAACCCTGAAAGAGCACCCCTGGAAAACTGATGAATATTCTATTGAGACCCTTTCCTGAGACCTCCCCTAAGATTTCCAACTGCAAGAAATACGATGAGGATGAAGGACCCATCCCCATTGAGAGCTCTCCTCCCGGGAGCACTCCTGGGCCGGTCCCTTGCCCCTACTTCCCCCTAAGGGACCACGAGACTTGCAACCAGGGGAGAATGGGGAGCGTAGCTTGTCCCAGGCTCACCCCCAAACCTGTCTCCAAGGCCCCCTTTTCTCTGACTTCTCGGTGACCCAGAACAGCCCCGCCTAGGCTCTCCTGTTACTTTTTCCATGCATCTTACTTGTTTCACTGTCCTAAGTATATTTTTGCTGCCATCATCAACCTAGTGCTGTGTAGCCCTTCTCTTTGTATATCCCCATCTCCTTTTCTTTAAATAAATTCAATTTTTCTTTATTCACCACCTGAGATTGCTATTTAGCCTGCCCATGCACCACCAACTTTAACCATTCAGTGAGGATTAACAAAAAAAGAAAAACAAAGAATCTGGGTTCTAGGACCTGTCCTCTGCCTGGAAGTGCCCGAGCAGGCCCGCATGCACGTTTGGCTGGGACACTTTCCTGTGATGGCACCAGGCCTTGGAGATAGAGGTGCATGAAACACTGATCCTGCCTTTAGCTCCCAGACTAGTAGGAAAGATTGGCATGCTTAGCACTAACAAAAATATAAGACATTGGGATATTAATGTATATGTAAATCTCATCTGTGAAGAATAATTTAGCTGTATACAGCCAATATTTTCTCTGGGGTAATGAGTAAGAGTAAGCAGAGAAATGGTCATAAATTATAATACAGAACAATTTATGCTATGATAAAAATATGTGCATGTTTCTTAGGGAGCAAGAGTGGTGAAAAGGGACCACAAAGGCAGACAAAAGGATGTGTGGGGATTTTTTTTAGGTACAAAGAGCAGCTTAGAGAGTCATAGATATGTACAGAAGGACATGCAGTTGGGATGTACAAAGGTGGGATATAAAGGGAGTGCCAACGAGGCTTGACAAGTAGGCTCAGTTATATGGGAGGCCCTGTATGCTTTTCTAGGAAACTTGGACTTTATCTAGTCAGTTATGGGGCAAGGAAAGGCTTAACGTAGGGTAGAAGCGTGAACAGATTTGTTTCAGATTACAGCAGGCAAGGAAGTCAACTGCCAGAACAGTTCAAATGTACAATGCAGAAGACTGCCCTGCCCATCCCTCAAAGTTGCTGAGGAGGTCAAACAAGATACGGTATGTTTGAGAGCTCTGAATACACAAAAGGTCACACAATTACGAGATAATCATTATTACTTTCACCCCTTGATCACCATTTAAGCCAAGGAATGTAGGAATACTGATTCCCAGACTGCAATATGAATGTTTATTGTGCCTGGATTGTGTATTTTTTTGCCTTTGAAGTTTATGGTTCAACCTGAAAAAAGCAAGATACAACTCAGTATGTACAGTATACCCATTAAGAAAACAAGTATCTCTGTGGATTGGGATTCCTTGTAGTCTTTACTTTTTTCTTTCTATATATCAATCTATTACAATATACACTGAGTGGCCAGATTATTATGATCTCTGAATGCATAATAATCTGGCCACTCAGTGTATATCCTATATAATAAAAGGCTAAAATGCAAATTGTCCCCTCGACCAGGGGTTCGACCAGCAGGCTGACCAGCAGGTAGGCCGGCCAACTGCCCATGTCCTCTCCCCCTGGCCAGGCTGGCTGGACCCCACCCATGCACAAATTCATGCACTGAGCTTCTAATATACATATACATATACATATACATATACATATACATATACATACTGAGTGGCCAGATTATTATGCGTTCAGAGATCATAATAATCTGGCCACTCAGTGTATACTACATTTAGCTCAAGAGCAATAAAAAAACAATTTCCAAAATGTTCACCTGTAGTAAGTGCACACTGGTATCCCTTAGTATCAGATTTTTTGTTGTGCAAACTTACATAGCAAATAGATCTTGTTAAATTTTCTGTTGAATCTCTCACTATCCAAACCCCACTTTTTGTTTCCCTAAACTCGGGAACCAAATAGATTTAGATAGTGAGAAAATAGTTATAATTGCTTTTTTTATATTAGCCTCATTGCTGGCTTCAATTTCTTGGCTTTTTCTTTTTCTTTCTCATTTACTAATGTATACTCTTTTTGTAGTTGATACATGTGTTAAAAGAACAAACATATATCTATGAACTCATTTTAATTCCATTTGGAACAAAACAGATTATAGATAACATACACATATTTGTCTTATTGAAAAATATAGCTTTAATAGAAAAACTCAACTAGGAATAGGAGCAACTTGGAGACAACAGTAATCTCCACATGGTGATTTGCTTCTTGGGGAGCAAATATTGCAACCAGGGGATGGACAAGGATCTAGGAACCAATATCCTTCACCTCCCAAGGAAGAGGGGAGGGGAGGGATTGTTGAGTTGCCCAGAAAAAAAAAAAAAAAAAAAAAAGGAAAATCAAGAGTCTTCCTTCTCCTGGAACCTATTGAGAAAGAAAGGATTTCTTTGTTATATTGGACTGAAGGAAGAGGTTCTAACAGTGTAAGATGACATACTCAAATTATGACACTGGAAAGCTACCTCCCATAAATAATCCTCTAACTTCGAGCCAACTAAAAATGCTGGGATTAAAAACATATCTAAAGAATTATGACCAAGAAGTATGCAGATATTTCTTGGAATGCAAAAAGCACTAGCCATAAAAGAGAGGGAAAAAAAAGGATAAACTGGACCTAATACAAATTTAAAACTTCTGTTCATTTTTAAAAAAGTTAAGAAAATAAATAGATAAGACTGGGGGAAATACTCTCAAAAGATATATCTAACAATCAATATTTTTAATCCATTGATGAGATGGCAAGAAAGTAAAGGCAATTCATATTGAGTAAATGATGTAAAACCAGGAAACTAAACAGGTAAGTGAAAACTGAAACCCCTGCTACCATGGCCCTCTTGCTGTTCTGACAGCCATATGAAGGAACTGAGACAGAACTACAATGTATGATTGGAGGTACTTGGCATAAATTTGGGACCCCCACGGGTCTACCCCTCTGTGTAAAAGTAAACAAGAAAAAAATCTAACTCTGCAGAAGGGAATTTGTGTCACTAGGTAGAGGAAGAAAAATCTCCTCTGAGATTTTCTAACCATAGCTGGCCCTTGCATAGACTTGCAGCCCAAATTCATACTACCTACATAGTTGAGAAAAACCTGGAACCAAGTTTAGTTAAAGTGATTCTGGCTTGTGCCTCAAGGGACCTCAACAGGAATCACAAATGCTGAGGATACAGCATTCATCTCATGCTTCAAAGAATTCCCACAGTTCAAATTCTAAAAAACTGAACTTTACAAAACAAAGAAAATTATATAAAAAATAATAGCTGAAATAAACTGAAGACAGAATTAGTGACCTAGGGAGAAACCTGAAGAAATTACCCAGAAGCAGCATAGAGAGAAAGAGATAGGAAGTATGAAAAACAAGGGTGAGAGAAATGGAGGATAGACAGTCTAATAAACAACTAATTAATTAGAGTTGCAGCATATGAGAATTGAGAACATAGGGAAAAGCAACATTCAATGAAATAATGGCTGATAATTTTCCAAGGTTGATGTGGAAAAGAGAAACATCAATCCTCAATGTTGAAAAGTCCAACAAATCCCAAACAAGATTTTTAAAAGCCACATTTTGCTACACTGCAGTACAACTGCAGAGCACCAGAGACCAAGAGGAGCTCTTAAAGCCACCCAGCAAGCCTGCTCTTTAACTCACTCACCATCTCAGGAAAGCACAACTGCCTTGGTGCAGTGGGAGATGCCAGCATCACTGCTGACCACTGAGCATACTTGCCTTTTGTATTTTTCATTTCCTCTTAAATATGTTAAAAGGTTTAGTTCATTGGCATTAAAAGGATAAGGAAAGTGTAATTTTAAAAAATAAAAGGACTACAAATTTCCCTACTACCAGAACTGTACAAAAAAATGGATGGGACCAAAAGAAATAATTGTTTATTCAGGACAAAAAGTAAATCAGTGGAGTTGTTAGTCAGCAAACAGCCTGAGAAAGGCAGAGGCCAGGGAGAGGATACGCACTTGCAGCGGGTGCAGGTATAGAAGACGGTCTGGCCCTCGTCGGCGGAGCGCATCTGCCGGGTGCGATAAGCCATCCCCTCGTGACCGCAGCGGGCGCAGCGCCTGTCCACCTGGAAGCCACGGTGGGTGAGGGGGCTTTTGTATCGGAATTGGGTACAAAACTCTCCAGATCTTCGCAATCGCCCTCCGTTTCTTTCGCGCCCTCCCTGTGGGGCCCGTCCTTGACGTCATTCACTCACCACGGGCCCTTGGAACTCGGGGCCGTCCTCCATCGACAGGGGCATGGCTGTGCCCAGCTTGTGGAACACGACTGCGGTCCTCACCACCTTCCCCTCGAAGTCTGCGCAGAAGGAGCACGGTTCGGGCCGACGCGCGGGGAGCTGGCGCGCGCGAGCCCTCCCGGGTAGACCTGGCGGCCCGACTCCCCCTCAGGTTTCGTCCCGAGACCAAGTCTCGTGCCTGACCTCGTGCCTCCAACCCTTCCCCGCCGGGATCCTGCCCTGGAGCCCTCACCTCGCACGTGGATGGAGAAGCCACAGCGAGTACAGGTGACTGCATCCTGAGTCCCTGGCAGAGGCAGGACTGAGCCGCAATCTGGACAGAAATCCAGGTCCGACTGGAAGCTGGAGCAGTTGCCGGCGAGGTCCATGATGGACGGGTGGGCGAGGGCTGCGAAAGGAGGAGAAGGTTACTAACAAAAGACAGAGAGCACTCTTCCCCACTCAGGGGCCATTCCTATTCTGTTCCTGGATCTCAGCAAACGGAACTCGAGCCCCCTCCCACGCGTGTGTCGTGCCTCTGCGACCGCGGAGCCCGAGCACGGGTCCCACGGGGCTTGCGGGCTTCCCGGGCCGGCGAAAGAGCCGCCGACGCCGCCGGCTAGAGCGTCCGCTGGGCGCGGGCGGCGGGGCAGGAAGCACGCAGCGGGCCAGAGCGTCGCCGCTGCCGGCTCCCGATTGGCTGTGACGTCATAACCATCTCAAAGGCGATCGCAGGACTGCGGAGTGGAACCTCTCGGAAAAGAGAGTGCAGCGTCGCCTCCAGCCTGGTTCTGCGACTTCGGCTAAGGAAACGGGTAATTGATGCGCCTCCGCTACTTTTCCTCTTCGGACTCAAATCTCGGATGTTTATTTTCTTGGTCTCGCGTCTTACAGGGAACCCAGTGCGGGGCGAAAATCCTAACTTCACCGAATATTTTAGGGATAGAGAACTACAACTCCCGCCATTCTTGAGCCTGTATTTCCCGTCTGCGGCTGCGCGGTAGATAAACAAAGCTAAGCATGTTGGGAGTTAGAGTTTTAGCGCTCCTTGGGCCTCCCGGGCCAAATAAGAGCTTTCTGTAGAGCCCAACCTGGGCGGTTTGGGGGCTATTTCTGGCCTCCGGGAAGAGTGAGTCGGCTTCTCCCGAGGCAGCGAGTGGTGAGGGCGGTGAGGGTGGAAGCGGAGGAGGAATGCTTAGTCCCTGGGAATGGAAGGACGCAGTGATGCCGTGAGCACGACCCGGCACTTTGTAGGCGGTGAAACCTGCGGCTGACCACCCCTCCTTAGACGCTAGCACTAGGCAAGGGGGCAGCCTTGGGTAGGATTTCACTAAGACTTAGGTTAAGTTTGGTGTTCATTTGCACACCTACCTCCATTTACCGCGTCCCTCGCCTCCTGTCCAACCAACTCTATCTAAATCATCATTATCATCCATTAGGTAGACAGTTGACATTTCCCAAATCTTTTCTAAAACATGAGAACAAATAGTTTTAGAAAATCTTGCTACTTGCAATCATCCGTTAAGTGCGATCTAAAGTAGAAACTTGTCCTGAAGGGACAGCTTCTGAAGTTTTAGTTCCCTCTCGGCTCTTCCATCCCCACCCAACCAGGTAGCTGTGTTAAGCTCTACATATAGAAGTTCTGGAGCCATCCCTCATTTCTCCTCTGAAAGAGACAAGCTGTGGCCTCTTCTTGAGGAGACTCTGGCCTTCCTTTCTCTGCTATAATGGAAAGACACAATAGTGAGGGGTTAAGACGGAGCAAGCCATCCGAGAGTGACAGGCCCTGTCATTTCACGCACCTGGGTGTCATGTTTCCTGTCTTACAAAAGGAGGTTTGTTGCTGAACCCATGATGGTAGGCAATTTCTATTCTCACTTCTCTCTGTGTGTCCTTTGAAAATGGAAATTGAAATTAGTGCTCTTCCCTCATCAACTTTCCCTTTTCTTTTTTTTTAAATATATTTTTATTGATTTCATAGAGGAAGGGAGAGGGAGAGAGAGAGAGAGATAGAAACATCAATGATGAGAGAGAATCATTGATCTGCTGTCTCCTGCACACTCTCTATTGGGGATCGAGCCGGCAACCTGGAATTGCCTTGACTGGAATTGAACCTGGGACCCTTCAGTCCGCAGGCTGACATTTGAGTAAGCACAAATTCCCATCATAAGGGGTAAACAGGGAATGGTGTCAATGCTGTCCACTGAGTCAAATCAGCTAGAGCAACTTTCCCTTTTCATTGGAGGTCCACCATGCGTGGAATACTGTCCTAACGCAGTAAAGGAACACGAGTGTATAAGGATGGCCTTTTCCCAATGGAAACACACAATCTGTTTAGTTAGTATTTATTTAGCACCTTTGCCAGTCTTTGAGCTGAGGCTGGGCTGCCAAGTTGAAAACTGTGTTCTCTGACCTTAAAAAGTACAAATGAATAATTCAAATACAATGAAAGTATACTGGTAGGACAAAATGTGAGAACCCAGGACGGGCATATAACACAAATATGCCTATATACTTCAAGAAAGACTGGTAAATGTTTTAATAAAAAGTAGATATAGCCCTAGTCGGCTTGGCTCAGTGGATAGAGTGTCAGCCTGCAAACTGAAGGGTCCCAGGTTCGATTCCGGCCAAGGGCACATGCCTGGGTTGTGGGCTTGATCCCCAGTAAGGGGTGTGCAGGAGGCAGCTGATCAATGATTCTCTCTCATCATTGATGTTTCTATCTCTCCTTCCCCTTCCTCTCTGAAATCAATAAAGAAATATATATATATTTTAAAAGATAGTATTATGGGGAACATGAGAGAAGGATGCTCAGATATATGATACGGATAATCATCAATCAACAAGTCATTAATTATGAGAACTTGGAATCACAGACTCTAATGTTAAGTATTGTGCTAGATGCTATATACTAAATAAAAGATGGTCATTTTTTAAAATCTCAAAATAGATACACATAGTAAGAGATATGAATGTACCTAAGAGGTCAGCGAGGTCCAATATTTGATATCAAGATACTTTCTGATAATATAGACACATCACTGTAGTTGTAGATATAATTCCCACCCTTTATGAGTCTAAATTTCAGTCAATTTTTACGTGATATATGAATACAGATACCATAATGTAAACCATGGTTGATTTTCAAATGAGTTGTCAAAGTAAAAATGGTAAGTGTTCAGAAGAAGGCAGAATCACTGTTAGGTAGAGTAAAACAGGAAGACTTTAGAGAATTAGGGGCTTGCCTTGTGGAGGGTAGACACCTGGTATTTAATGGAGAACTTAGCACATTTCAGGCATTATGCCAAGCTCTGCAATCTAGTTCACATTTGTTCTTTCTTATCTCAAGAGACAGGTTTTTATTGTGTATCTCTATTCTATAGATGTGGAAACTGATGTTGAGAGAGATGAAGTTGCTTGCCTTGTGTCACACACATAGCCCTGTCAGGCTTCAGAGCCCATGCTCTTAGCCATCAGTAATATTCTTTAAAAAGGGCTTAGAGATGAGATGTCAGGCATCTTTGGTGGCTTAAATGTGACCTCACAGTAAACTTAGGTGAGGCCAAGGATGGCATAGAAAGTTGGTAGTCACCAGTTGTGTTGCCATCAGGCTGTCCTATAAATAAACCAGAGTAAGCACAAATTCCCATCATAAGGGATAAACAGGGAATGGTGTCATAATGGATTTAAGGTGAAGGATGAATGGCAGTATAAGGAAGAACAGAATTTCACAACAAAAGGTTAGAGGGCAGAGATGCTATATTTGCTGATAGAGGCAGAGAGGGCCAGAATCAAGAAACTGCAGAATGAGAATGAACTCATACCACTTCATTCTAGAGTTATCTCAGAAGACAGGGGAGGCTGGGGGACTGAGCAGTCTGACATAGATGTGCTTGGGCCACGCTTCACCAAGGAATCTGTCTCTCCCCTCTCCCAGTCCCTGATACAAGATTCAGAATGGTTTGCGTTGAGTCCACAAGAGAAGTATGCTTTTAATTTACAGGAAAGGATGACATGCTCTTATTAAAAGAGCATTCATGTTATTATTGTCCACCCTAGGAATGTGGTGGTTTCCAGGGGGAAATGGCCCTGTGCAGTCTTGTCTGTTAGCAGGTTTACTCTTTCTAAGTGGAATATCCTTGGCCTTGGCCAAGGCAGTTGGGTTTTGATTTAGTCAGTATGGGAGATATGTTCTGACACCTCCCACATTCTAATCTACCTTTGCTTTTCTTGTGTTTCAGGTTGGCCTGGGTTAAAGCATCTAGAGACCCTAGGATTGCTTCAGGTCAGCAGTCCCCACTGGAGAAAAAAATATTGGTAAATAAGTTATCTTTACATCATACAGGTTGGAACTACTAAGAGAAAGAACCTTAGGTTTAAAACCTTTCTGCTGAAGTGACACCTCAAGTAGTGTGTGTACACTGGCAACTGTTTTCTAGCTATATCCATACTTGAAAAACAAAGTATTATTTTGGAAACTCCCAACACTATATTTTTAAAAAGCTAGTTATTGATTTTGGTGGTAGGTACTTCAACTTTCAGAGCTCACAGGCTCACCTAGAAATGATGGGAGTAACAAAGTTCTTAAACTAAAGTAAATCATAAACCACTCATCTTTTCTTGGGGTCAGTAGTTAGGGTAAACTCCTGTTTAATTACGTTGAATGTAAAAAATGGTCACCCTATACAATTCTGTCCTTCCCTCTGATAGAATTTAGGTGGTGTGCATACAAAAGCAGCAAGACAACTGAGAACTCAAAAAAATCAAGAAGAGTATCAAACACTCTATAGGGAGCAAGACCTTTCCCTTGACTACTGGCTCGCCCGAGTGGAGTCTTATTATAGTAAAGGATTGGTGGGAATGATGAAAGAACAAGAGACAGGCAATGGGATCGAGAAGAAATGGGAGGGGAAGACAACGCAAAGCACAGAGAGACAGAAACAGTGGTGCTTGGTACCTGAGAGAGAGATGAGACACATCGAGAGGCAAATGCACCAGGCAGCACAGGCCAGAGAACTCACAGAGAAAACATTTCGACAGTTACTGCAATCCCCTTCGGAAATAGCACTCCCAAAAATTGTGTTCGAGGGGCCTGGTGTCCAGAATGCACAGAGAAGAAAACAGGTAAACGAGAGGGAACAGATGCAAATTAAAGATCACCAGGAACGCATGACTAAAGGGAGGGAACTTATAGAACAAAGGCTCAGGGCAAGAGTCTTGAGAAAAAGCCAGAACCAGCTGCCTACCACAGAGAAGCGCAAGAGAATACAGAAAGAGATAAAAGAGTTTGAAAGTGTTATTGCATATCCACTTTTCCAGCCGCGCAGAAGTCGGATTAAAGTGAATGTTCTTATGGAAAAGTCTCAGAATAGAGAAGAAGAGGATACAATTCTAAAAACTTATCAAAGAAAATTTTTAACTCTACCACCCTTTTTGAGAAGTCAAATAAGAAAAATAAAAGATTAGTCAAGTTTCAATGCTTTTCTGGTAAAATCATGTCTCTTAAATGAACCTTTTTGTTTTTAATGCCAGCTCATCCATCCCAGAGTTCGGTGAATCACGTCCCAGGGGTGTCAGCTACAGAAGTGCCAGAGAGCTCTGGCCTTAAAAACTAGCCTAGCTATTTTTAGTTTATTCAAGTTGCTTTTATTCTCTTTGATGTTCAATTTTTTCATCTGTGAAGTGGGATTAATATTTTACAGTGTTTATGGGTAGATTGTGATTTCTGTGAAGCACTAACATATGTTAGATACTTCATAAATGTTAGTTTCCCCAATGGGGAGACCTGGGTTGGGCAGTGACGGTGAAAAAAGAACTGTACTGATCTGCTTCTCCCATCCCCCTGCTCCCACCCCCGGGAGTTTATCTTGGATTGCGAGAGGGAAGTGGATGGCCTCTCACTTCCCAGTTGTACTTCTATCAGGGAAGCAGTGGCCATGCCCTGAGAACCTAGCTGGCACCATGCACTTCACTTGTATGAGACACTTAGTTTTGAGAACCTCTTTTGTGCTAGCAGTGCTCATTCCTGGGAGTGAATAAAGAGAAGTCCCTGCTCTTGGTGGCATTGGTCTCTCTCTACGCGAATGGTGAGGTGGTGAGGCTATGGTGGAGGTGTGCAGAGGAGTTGCACAAAAGAGGGCCCCACCCAGGTCTAGGTGAGCAGGGTGAGCAGGGAGGCGGAGAAGGGAGTGTGGTAGTCTCTCAGTTTTCTCCCAGCTCCACATTTTGTCACTTCCCCCATGTATGCAGGACCTTTCCAAGGTACTATTTATAAATGATAGCACTTACAAATGCTTTTCTTTTGTCCTATATTCTTCTTTCTTTTCCATGTGAAATATAATATACAAATGGAAATGTACCTGTGCACTTGGAAGGACAGTAGAAGATGTCCAGGTTCCCACTGCTCAGGCCTGGAGCCTGTGTGCTCCCCTCCCCGGCCGCTCCTCATCCCTGGAGGCACTCACTATTCGGAAATTTGTAGTAACGTCACCTTTTTAGTCTTTACCACCTCGGCATGTACAGTTGCCCCTTAATGCAGAGGTTGGGGTCCTGACCCCCGCCCCCAAGCTGTTGAACATTTGCATTAACTGTTGACTCCCCAAAAACTTCTAATAGTGTATTGTTGACCAGAAGCCTCACCAATAGCATAAACAGTTGATTCACATGTATTTTGTATGTTATTTGTAGTATAAACTCTATTCTTAAAATAAAGCAAGCTAAAGAAAAGAAAATGTTATTAAAAGCATAAGGAAAATACATTTACAGTACTGTATGTATTAATTGAAAAGAAATCCTCATAAAAGTTGACCATGCACTTCAAAACCATATTGTTCATGGGTCAACTGTATTCCTAACTGACATAACGGTTAATAGTTGCCTGTTTATGGACTTTATATAAATGGAAATATACTATATCTGATTTGCTTTCTTCGCTTGTTAACATCTTTTAGTTCATTCATGTTGATTGATGTGTGGCACTGTAGTTCTTTTTCCTTCTTCTCTTCCCAGCCTGTTGGAGTGCTCCAGAGCTGTCTTTAGAGCTCTTCTCTGCACGTGCTCTCATTCATCTCACTGAGCCTTTTGCCTTTACCATCACCTATACACTGATCCACCAATAACCCACAGGCATATTTCTGGTGGTGTTCATTTCATGACATAAAGTATGCTGCTGCAGCTTCATGACCTTTTCTGCTATTGCTGTCTTCTGGGTTGTTTCCAGCTTTTGTTTTTGTTTTCTTCTACAAATGGCACTTCTGTAAACATTCCTTCTTACATGTTTCGGTGCAGGTGTGCAAGTGTTTCTCCAGGGGATGCATGTTGTGGTATATCTGTTATTACAGCCTTGGTCCTGGAGTTTGTTAGATTTTTATTGCATTGTGGTTTTATACCTATAGGTTTGTTCTGTAGAGTCTGGCACATGTTACACTTAGTAAATATTTGTTGGGGGAGAAAAGGATATTTGTTAAATGCTGGAAGCAGGGTTGCGCCCTAGAGAGCCAGGCCCAGAATACGAAACAGTTGACAACACACCTTTCCTCCTTCTTACAGCCTTTTCTGTGCACAGTCATAGTCAACCTTTCCTGTTGTTTTTATATTTTAGTTGAGTCACTAAAATATATTTACTTAATTTGTTTTTTAATACTCACCCAATAAACTCAGGGTTTGTTTCTTCCTCTGTCCCCTCTTCCAGGAGTCTTTCTTCTCTGCCTTCTAGACAAGGTCACCCACATGTCCTCTTAAGACACTGGCAGCAGCATACAGCTTCATTCAAGTCTGAACAAAAGGGTTCCCTGAGAGGGAGTACTGGGAGTCCCCATTTATTTATTTATTTTTTTTAATATATTTATTGATTTCAGAGAGAAAGGGAGAAGGAGAGAGAAACATCAGTGATGAGAGAGAATCATTGGTTGGCTGCCTCCTGCACGCCCCCCACTGGGAATCGAGCCCGCAACCCAGGCATGTGCCCCTGGCTGGAATCGAACCTGGGACCCTTCAGTCCGCAGGCTGACGCTCTATCCACTGAGCCAAGCTGGCTAGGGCAGGAGTCCCCATTTAATACCAGAATGCTCAAGTCCCTGGAGATTCAGGGACTTGGTAACAAACCCCTAATTGGTGCCGCATGGCATTCTTAGCCCTCAAGCATGCTATGGCAGCCCCAGAGGAGTGCTGAGCTTGGAATTGGGAGATTGGTTTTGGGCCCTATATTGGCTGGCTGCTATGAGGAAGCCCTTACCCCTAGAATCACAATTGGGATAATAAACCCTTCCTCACCCAGTTGTTCCCATGAGGTAAGAAATAGTGCTTTATACGCATAAAGTGCCACAATATGAATTGCTGCCCTACTGTCGGGTTTCTTTCCCTACTTTCATGCTGTGCTCTACATTCCTCCCCAAATAGAAGCATGGAAACCCCATAATTCAAGTTTAAAATGCTAAAGAAAAATAAACGTTCGGTTTTTTGTTGTTGAGTTGTGTGAGTTCTTTATATATTTTGGATATTAGCCCCTTATCAGAGGTGTTGTTTGTAAATATTTTCTATTTGGTTGGTCGCTATTTGTTTTATTGATGGTTTCTTGGGCTGTGCAGCATTTTTTTAGTTTGATATAGTCCCATTCACTTATTTTTGCTGTTACTTACCTGGGGAGCAGCAGGCCCAGAGGGTCAGGGCTGGGGAGTAGTAGTAGATGAAGCCATGAAAAGTTATCCAGGGTCAAGTTAACAAAAGCCTATTTAAGAGCAAAGTCCATAGGTTCAGTAGTTATGCTTTCTTCTATGTAATTTATTGTTTCAGATCAAATATGTGATGACGGGAGGAGACAACTCTGGGTGGTAAACACAATGCGATATACAGGTGATGTGTTACAGAATTGTGCACTTGGAACCTATGTAATCTTATAAACCAGTGTCACCCAATACATTTAATAAAATTTGAAAATAAACAAATAAGGATATGAATGAAAAGAGGCCAGTTTGTAGACAAGGAAAAACAGCAGAGTGGAAAATGTAGGCTGATAATAAAGCAAGTTTTGTCAAGTGTTTATTATGTAAACTTGTTTGAAATACCTGGACACCAGATACCATAGCAAGCAGAATCTGGCAGAGTAGGCAAAATAGAGACCATGGCAAGTGTTTACCCAGGAGGTGAAGACATTGTATTTAGACATAAAGCCTGTTTGTTCATTCATTCCATAGATACAGAATCCTCTTAGGCACTCTGCTGTTTGCCAGGAACATCGGGGGTAAGGCAGGATCTAGTAGAAACATATATTACAGGAAGGAAATATATGAGAGCAAAATATAGTAGAAACATATATTACAGGAAGGAAAAGCTAATAGAAATGATCTAAGTGCTACAGAAACAATGGAGAAAGAATGCACAACCCTTTGGAATAAAGCTAAAGAACTCAGAGAAGCCGAAACCGGTTTGGCTCAGTGGATGGAGCGTCGGCCTGCGGACTGAAGGGTCCCAGGTTCAATTCCGGTCAGGGGCATGTACCTTGGTTGCGGGCACATCCCCAGTGGGGGTTGTGCAGGAGGTGGCTGGTCGATGTTTCTCTCTCATCGATGTTTCTAACTCTCTATCCCTCTCCCTTCCTCTCTGTAAAAATTCAATAAAATATATTTTAAAAAAAAAAAGAACTCAGAGAAACATTGGAGAAGAGATGGACACTTTTTAAACTGAAGGGTGGAGCATTTGATAAGCAGATGAGAAAGGACAATTGGGCCTGGGGAACAGCAGGCCCAGAGGGTCAAGGCTAGGGAGTGGCAGTAGATGAAGCCCTGAAAAGTTATCAGGGTCAGAACCAATGGAATCCTGTGTGGCAGCAGTTTGACTCAGGCTATTGCAAGTGACAGAGAGTTAGACTGGTGGGTAAAAGGACATGGAAATTATTGGATTAATGAAATAGCATTTAGAAGCTTCCATTTAGGTAAAAATTCAATGTTTGTTGTCATACCATTGGCATCAACTCTATTAAAATAGGTTTGGAAACTGAATTCTAAAAAGTTGAGTTTTTAAAAGATGAAAATAGCCACACACACCCCTCCCCCCAAGCCTATAGGGATAAGTACCAAAATATCTGACACTAACCCACTGCAACTGGATCTAATGTGAGAAGCCTACCTGTTAGGGGCCGAAATAGAATACTGGGGACCAGCCACAATTGTAAGAAATACTAGTGGCCCGGTGCACGAAATTCATGTACAGAGGGGGGGTTCCCTCAGCCCAGCCTGCACCCTCTCCAGTCGGGGACCCCTTGGGGGATGTCTGACTGCCCTCTCGCAATCTGGGACCACTGGCTCCTAACCACTCACCTGCCTGCCTGCCTGATCACCCCTAACTGCCCTCCCTGCAGGCCTGATCTCCCCCCAACTGCCCTCCCCTGCAGGCCTGATCTCGCCCCCAACTGCCCTCCTCTGCCGGCCAATTTGGTTCTAATTGGTTGGTTTATATGCCAGGCAGCATCAAAAGCTCTGCCTCCTAGGCAGCCATTGGCTCCTCACTGTTCACCTAGATTTGGTTCTGATAGGTCGGTTTTTATGCCAGTCAGCATCTCCGGGCCTATCTCCAGGTCTGATCAGAGAGGCAGGGCTGATCAGCAGCCCCTGTGGAGGCCCAGAGAGAAACAGAGGTGTGGCTGCTGGCAAAGCCTGGAGAGAAAGAGGCAATGGCTGATCAACAGCTGCTACGGAGGCTGTGGATCAGACCCTGCCTCTCTCTTCGAGCCTCTCTCCGGGCCTGATCCGCAGCCCCCTCGGCAGTCAGTGCTGGGTCGCTGTGCCCGCACCCGAGGCAGTCAGTGCTGGGTCACCACGGCAACCCAGCACTGACTGCAGGACTGACTTCCGGTGTTCAGTCGAGTCTTCGGTCGGTCATTGTGGACCCTGGGTTTTTATATATATTAGGATTACTCATGCTGTGTCAACCGTGATGGCTCTGTTCTGATAGAGAAAGCACATTCTCACCTTGCTGGGAGCTGCACGCCCCCCCCTCCTCCTCCCCCCCCCTCCTCCCCCCCCCCCCCCCAGCATGCCCAGGACAGAGGAGTTATCCTAGGAATGTAGTCAGTCCATCCTCCTCTTTTTTTTTTTTTTAATATATTTTATTGATTTTTTAGAGAGAGGAAGGGAGAGGGATAGTTAGAAACATCGATGAGAGAGAGAGACATCAATCAGCTGCCTCCTGCACGTCCCCTACTGGGGATGTGCCCGCAACCCAGGTACATGCCCTTGACCGGAATCGAACCTGGGACCCTTCAGTCCGCAGGCTGATGCTCTATCCACTGAGCCAAACCGGTGAGGGCATCCTCCTTTTCTGAGAGCTGCCTATCATCATGGCAAGATTAACAACCTTGTTGTTGAAATAATCTAGTCCCGGAGTCCCTGCCCTTTGCCCAGCCTTTGTGACCCCCACTCCCCCCAGCCGCATTGCTTGTAACCATTACCCCATGTCCACTTCCCCTGCCTGTAATTCCTACTTTCCTACTGATCTTTGTCCTCAATATAAGCAGCTGGCTTATGGGGGGGAGGGGTAGGGAGGGCAGAGCAGATGTTTGTGGATGACCTGCTGCTCTCCATGCTGCCAGCAACATTGGAATAAACCCTCAGATATGATTCGACCCTGTCTCTGCTGAATTGGCTCAGGTAGTGACAGGCAGCCCGGACCCCTTGGTTGTCTGGTTTCATAACCAGTCCCCTTCACATGCCCCACCCTGCTGCCATTGTGAGGTGTCCCTTAGGGATAACTTTTATGTTCATTTGAACTCGATTTCAATTAAAATATTTTGTTTGGGGAACAAGGAAGACTGATAGATTTAAATATTAAGGCAGCTTATAATAGATGTGCTCAATGATTTCTGATTTTATAAGCAATTGCAGAGAGAGCTGCTAAGTAATTTGTGAGTTTGGCGTTTTCAAATATTTTGGTAACTTTAGCCCAGGTAGCAATCTCCGTGGTTGTGTACAAAATCTACACAGTTGCAAACTGCTGGGATTTTTCCATTTGAATATGTTTTTACCATGATGATCCCTACCCTGATCCAAAATGAAAGAGGCCCTACAAACTATTAAATGGATTGGTAGTTACAACTTAGGAAGATTAAGAAAACCAGGAAACATGTTCTTTGAGGCGCACACCCAGCTGATATATCCTCAGAAAACTTTTCCATGGGAATGTAGCAGAAATCCCCATGAAGTAAGATTATGTATATCTTGAAGGAAGTGGCTTATTATTATTACTTTTTTAGTATCATCTGTTTAGAGAGAGGAAAACAAGTCTTGAGTGGTCAGTTCCAAATGTTCTAAGGATGCTAGAATTTCTTATAGTATAGTCAAGAGCCTGTCCTTTAAAAATAACATTGAAAAGTTCAATGAGTTAAAATACAGTAACATCATGGTCAAAATTTCTTGCCCTGGCTGGCTTGGCTCAGTGAATATAGCATAGGCCCGGGTTCGATTCCAATCAGGGGCACATTCCTGGGTTGTGGGCTTGATCCCCAGTGGGGGGTGTGCAGGAGGCAGCCAATCCATGATTCTTATCATTGATGTTTCTATCTCTCTCTTCCTCTCCCTTCCTCTCTGAAATCAATAAAAATACATTTAAAAAATTTTTTCTTGTTTGCAAGCCTTGGGCTAGCATAAAGAAAAGGGGAAATCAGGAGGCAGTATCTTACGCTATTGCACATGGTTGGGCCCCACATGAGATTGGAACCCAGCAGTAAGTACTCCTCCCAGTTCTTTTCTGCAGCTGTCCTTGTGTTGCTCATTCTCTGTTTCTGCTCCCCCCTCGTCCCCGCCTCTTTGTTCTCATGGCAGGGGATGGGAGCCTCTCTGCTTTCTCATAACCTTGTGCTATGGGCTGTTCTTTCCCCCTCGGCAGTATAGCCACTGCTCCCTCTCAACTGGATCATTCCTATTGACCTATAAATATGCTCATGTTTTTCCCATTTATTTATTTTTATTTTTTTTAGATTTCACATTGCAACTAATTTTTATTTTTAATGCTCACCGGAGGATATTTTTTTCCATTGATTTTCTTTAGAGAAAGTGGAAAGGAGGGGAGAAACAGAGAGAGAGAGAGAGAGAAACATCGATTGGCTGCCTCTCACACATGCCCCAACTGGGGCTGGAGATTGAGCCTGCAACCAAGGTATGTGCCCTTGATTGGAATTGAACCCTGGACCCTTTAGTCTGCGGGCTGACGCTCTAACCACTGAACAAACCAGTTGGGGCAGTTTTCCCCATTTAAATAAGCTACCATGCTATTTCTTTGCATCCCTTCAAAGTTAAGTATCTTAGAAATTCTACTAGCTGCCTGCATTCTGGCTTCAGTGCCCATCAATTCACCAAATCCCCTTTCACTGAGTCATCAAAGAGCTCCATGTAGCTAAATCCAATGGACAGTTAGGGTTGGCTGGGAAAGAAGGCCAGGCCGGAGACCTGTCAGGCATTGTCAGCAAAGGCAGCATGGGAGAGGGATCACATGTGATTCAAGGATAAGCACCCAGTCCGTGGACAACAAGAAGGCAAGGAAATCAATAGTCCTGCAGAGCTGGAGGTCAGGAGGGGACCATGGAGCCCATTTAAGGAACTGGAATAGGTACCAAGGAGACAAGATGAGCAAGCAGCAATAGGACTCAGGGTGAAAAGCCAGACTAGGAATAGAAATGCTGGCAAAACCAGGCCATAGAGCTATTGAATTGGGTTCCACTAGGGATGGAACAAGTTTTAGTCTTAGGTTGAGCTGTTCCAACAGTTGAGGGTTAAGAAAGCCCAAAACAGGAACATTATCAGGTTATAGGGACAGGAGACAAAGATAATTACTATAACCCTTGTACTAAATCAAGTATCTTACCTAATAATAGACAAACATGTAAATTGACCATATCTCCGCTACACTCACCAGCCAATCAGGAGGGAATATACAAATTAGAAGGACAAAGATGGCAGCCGCCCAGCTGCTCCAGGTGCGGAGTGGCCGGGCGGTGCAGGATGCCTGCTATGAGAGGGAGGACGGGGAAGGGCGGGGGGAAGGGATCTACAGGAGCGGCACTCTGGCCACAGCGAAGACGAAGGCGGCAGACTCCGGTCGGAGTGAAGGCCTGGGTCCCCGGTGCCGGAGGAAAACCGGTGCTGGAAGCCAAGGGAAGGAAGGCCTATTGCACGAATCTCTTCGTGCAACGGGCGTCTAGTGTAAGATAATACTGAAGTCATCAAGACATGCCTGATATTATTTTAACCATGAAAGTTGAAGTGCTTGAGAACAGCCTCAGGATGTAAGGTGCACAAGATTGGTGTTTTGTTTAAAGTCGCTATTATGAAGTCCCTCATTATGTTAGCATCACAAATGATACAATAAGGCTGAACAAGAGTACATGTTATCCCTGGAGGTAGGTGGTAAGCAGGTCTGCAATGCTATGATAGTATAGGCTTTCTAAAGTTCACCAGTTATGGGGCTCTGGTTGGGTAGCTCAGTGGGTTAGAGCCCCGTCCCCATACACCAAGGCTGCGGGTTCCATCTCCAGTCAGGGCACATATAAGAACCAACCAATGATGCATAAATAAGTGGAACAACACATCTCTCTCTCTCTCTCTCATCAATAAAAAATAATTTAAAATTTAAAATAAAATTTACCTGTTACCTACTGTCAATTTAAATAGAGAATAAATCATACCTCATCTGTCAAGACTCACATTTTCTTTGTTTGTTTTTAATATATGTTTTATTGATTCCAGAGAAGAAGGGAGAGGAAGAGAGAGAAACATCCATGATGAGAGAGAATCATGGATTGGCTACCTCCTAGGAATGGAGCCTGCAACCTGGGCATGTGCCCTGACCAGGAATCGAACCTGGGACCCTTCAGTCCAAGGGTTGACACTCTATCCACTGAGCCAAACCAGTCAGGGCATGATTCACGTTTTTGTTGGTGACCCAGTAGCAGAAAGAAAGGAAGTGGTATAGAGGAAGAAAGTAAAATAAGTGTCTGCCATGTGTCAAGACATTTATTTTCTCATTTAATCGTCAACACATCTTGTTCCAGGGAAATTAATATATCCTGACTTAGTTGAGAATGAATTGTCTAAAGTCTCCCATACAGACAGAAAATTCTATTGAAAGGATTAAGAAATTTAGCCAATGGATTTCTCAAAATTTCTGGGATATGGATGTGAAGTATCTGGATATTCTTTTGTGTTTTATATACATAAAGCTGTGCTCGGTAAGTGTGGTTTTATTCCATAGTTCTTGTCCAGAGTCCCTTCTTCAGGTAAACCAAACCTCACCCTCCTTTTAGAGAACTGCTTCCCTGCCCCCTGCAAGTCCCACCCAATCATAACACCTATTCTCTTAGCTATAATGATTAACATCAGTGTAGCCAGTGGTTGGCTACAGGGATTGGGATATGACCCTAATGGCACCAATCAGAATCCTTCCCTGTCGCAACAGGAGGGACCAAGAACATTTTAATAAAAGGTACACAGGGCCCTCGCCCCTGAGGCTAAGTTGTGTGTCATTCTGTGCACAGAAAGGTTGTGGCTCCATCCCCTCCCTGATACAGGAAGTCAAGAGGTGGTTGATAGATGTTTCGCTCTCACATGGATGTTTTTCTTATCTTTTTTTTTAAGGATTTTTTAAATTGTTTAAAGTATTATAAATAGTAGTACATATATCTCCTTTTTTTTGCCCCCATTGACCTCCCCCCAGCCTCCTCTACCCACTGTCACATGCCCTCATCCCACCCCCCAGTGTCTTATGTCCATTGGTTGTGCTTATATGCATGCATATAAGTCCTTTGGTTGATCTATTTCCCTTCCTCCCCAACACTCCCCAGCCTTCCCGCTGTAATTTGACAGTCTGTTCCGTGCTTTACTGCCTCTGTATCTATCTTTTTGTTCATCAGGTTATAATGTTCTTTATTTTCCATCAATGAGTGAGATCATGTGGCATTTTTCTTTCATTGCCTGGCTTATTTCACTTAACATAATGCTCTCCAGGTCCATCCATGCTGCTGCAAATGGTAAGAATTCCTTCTTTTTTATAGCGGCGAAGTATTCTATTGTGTAGATGTACCATAGTTTTCTAATCCACTCATTTGCTGATGGGCATTTAGGCTGTTTCCAAATCTTAGCTATGGTGAATTGTGCTGCTATGAACATAGGGGTGCATATATCCTTTCTGACTGGTGTTTCTAGTTTCTTGGGATATATTCCCAGAAGTTGGATTACTGGGTCAAATGGGAGTTCCATTTTTAGTTTTTTGAGGAAACTCCATACTGTTTTCCACAGTGGCTGCACCAGTCTGCATTTCCACCAGCAGTGCACGAGGGTTTCTTTTTCTCCGCATCCTCACCAGCATTTGTCGTTTGTTGATGTGTTGATGATTGCCATTCTGACAGGTGTGAGATGGTACTGCATTATCATTTTGATTTGCATCTCTCAGATAATTAGTGACTTTGAGCATGTTTTCAAGTCTCTTGGCCGTCCTTCTGTCTTCTTTCAAAAAGATTCTATTTAGGTCCATTGCCCATTTTTTGATTGGATCATTTATCTTCCTTTTATTTAGTTGTTTAAGTTCCCTGTAGATGTTGGGGATTAAACCTTTATCAGTGATAACATTTGCAAATATGTTCTCCCATACAGTGGGCTTTCTTGTTTTGTTGATGGTTTCTTTTGCTGTACAAAAGCTTTTTATTTTGATGTAGTCCCATTTGTTTATTTTCCCTTTAGTTTCCATTGCCCTAGGAGCGGTATCGGTGAAGAAATTGCTTTGGCATATGTCTGAGATTTCTCTGCCTGTGGATTCCTCTAGTATTTTTATAGTTTCCCGTCTTATGTTTAAGTCCTTTATCCATTTTGAGTTTATTTTTGTGTATGGTGTAAGTTGGTGATCTAGTTTCATTTATTTTTGCATGTATCTGTCCAATTTTCCCAACATCATTTTTTGAAGAGACTGTCTTGACTCCATTGTATGTTCATGCCTTCTTTGTCAAATATTAATTGAGCATAGTGGTTTGGGTCAATATCTGGGTTCTCTATTCTATTCCATTGGTCTATATGTCTGTTCTTGTGCCAGTACCAGGCTGTTTTGAGAACAGTGGCTTTGTAATACAGCTTGAAATCTGGTATTGAGATCCCACCTACTTTGTCCTTCTTTCTCAGGATTGCTATGGCTATTCGGGGTCTTTTTTTATTCTAGATGAATTTTTGGAGAGTTCTTTCTAGGTCTGTGAAATATGCCATTGGTATTTTAATGGGGAGTACATTGAATCTATAGATTGCTTTGGGTAGTATGGACATTTTAATGATTTTGATTCTACCAATCCATGAACATGGTATGTTCTTCCATCTGTTTACACCTTCCTCTATCTCTTTTTTCAGTGTCCTGTAGTATTCCACGTATAGGTCTTTTACCTCCTTAATTAAGTTTATTCCTAGGTATCTTAATTTTTTTGGTGCGATGGTAAATGGAATTGCTTTTTTAGTCTCTCTGTAAGTTCACTATTGGTGTATAGAAATGCCATAGATTTCTTTTTTTTTTTTTAAATATATTTTATTGATATTTTACAGAGAGGAAGGGAGAGGGACAGAGAGCCAGAAACATCGATGAGAGAGAAACATCAATCAGCTGCCTCCTGCACACCTCCCACTGGGGATGTGCCCACAACCAAGGCACATGCCCTTGACCGGAATCGAACCCGGGACCCCTCAGTCCGCAGGCCGACGCTCTATCCATGGAGCCAAACCGGTTTCGGCTGCCATAGATTTCTTGACGTTAATTTTGTATCCTGCTACATTGCCGAATTCATTTATTAAGTCTGTTAGTTTTTTGATGGAGTCTTTCGGGTTTTTTATGTACAATATCATGTCATCTGCAAATAAGGACAGCTTTACTTCTTCTCTTCTAATTTGGATGCCTTTTATTTCTTCTTCTTGTCTACTTGCAATGGCTAATACTTCCAGTACTATGTCGAACAGGAGTGGTGAGAGAGGGCATCCCTGTCTTGCTCCTGTTCTTAGGGGAAATGGTTTTAGTTTTTGCCCATTGAGTATGATGTTAGCTATGGGTTTATCATATATGGCTTTTACGATGTTGAGGTATGATCCTGGTATTCCCACATTGCTGAGAGTTTTTATCAAGAAGAGGTGTTGGATTTTATCAAATGCTTTTTCTGCATCAATTGTTATGACTATGTGATTTTTATCTCTCAATTTGTTTATGTGATGTATCACGTTTATTGATTTGCGGTTATTGTACCATCCTTGCATCCCTGGGATAAATCCTACTTGGTCATGGTGTATGATCTTTCTGATGTACTGCTGGATTCGATTTGCTAGAATTTTGTTGAGGATTTAGGCATCTATGTTCATGAGGGATATTGGCCTGTAATTCTCTTTCATTGTGTTGTCTTTATCTGGTTTTGGTATTAGGGTGATGCTGGCTTCATAGAAGGAGCTTGGAAGTGTTCCTTCCTCTTGAATTTTTTGGAATAGTCTGAGGACGATAGGTTTTAGTTCTTCCTTGAATGTTTGGTAAAACTCCCCTGTGAAGCCATCTGGCCCCGGGCTTTTGTTTGCTGGAAGCTTTTTGATGACTGCTTCCATTTCTTCCATAGTTATTGGCCTATTGAGAGGTTTAGATTCTCCCTAATTGAGTTTTGGAAGGTTGTATTTTTCTAGGAATATGTCCATTTCCTCCAGGTTGTCTAGTTTGTTGGAATAGAGTTGTTCATAGTATTTTTTAACAATCCTTTGTATTTCTGTGGGGTCTGTTGTTATTTCTCCTCTTTCATTTCTGATTTTGTTTATTTGGGTCCTCTCTCTTTGCTTCTTGGTGAGCCTGGCTAGAGGTTCATCAATCTTGTTTATCCTTTCAAAGAACCAGCTCTTGGTTTTGTTGATCTTTTGTATTGTTTCTTTGGTCTCTATGTCGTTTATCTCCGCTCTGATCTTTATTATTTCCTTCCTTCTGCTTACACTGGGATTTTCTTGTTGCTCTTTTTCTAACTCTTTGAGTTGTAGGGTTAGGTAATTTATTACAATTGTTTCTTGTTTTTTGCAGGAGGCTTATAGAGCTATGAACTTCCCTCTCAAGACTGCTTTCGCTGTGTCCCATAGATTTTGGATTGTTGTGTTTTCATTGTCATTTGTTGCCATGATGTTTTTTATTTCTTCTTTGATCTCTCTGGTAACCCAGTCATTGTTTAATAGCATGCTATTTAGTCTCCATGTGTTTGATATTTTTTGGGATTGTTTTTATTGTAGTTGATTTCCAGTTTTATGCCACTGTGATCTGAGAAGATGCTTGATATGATTTCTATCTTCTTGAATTTGAAGAGACTTTGCCTGTGACCCAATATATGGTCTATCTTTGAAAATGACCCATGTGCACTTGAGAAGAATGTATATTCTGTGGCTTTGGGGTGAAATGTTCTGAAGATGTCAATTAATTCCATCTGGTCTAGTGCGTCATTTAGGATTGATGTTTCTTTGCTGATTTTTTGTTTAGAGGATCTGTTCAATGGTGATAGTAAGGTATTAAAATCTCCTACTGTAATTGTATTACTGTCAGTCTCTCCCTTGATATTCTCCAGGAGTTTTTTTATGTATTTGGGTGCTCCTGTATTGGGTGCATGTATGTTTACCAGAGTTATTTCTTCTTGTTGGATTGCTCCCTTTAGTATTATGAAGTGGCCTTCCTTATTTCTTTTTATGTTCTTCACTTTCAGATATAATTTGTCAGATATAAGTATTGCTACCCCAGCTTTTTTTTTTTTCCATTTTTATTCGCCTGAAATGCATTTCTTGCATCGCTGGTTTGGTGGTAATAAGCTCCCTTAGTCCTTTTTTGTCTGTGAAGCTCCTGATTTCACCTTCAATTTTGATTGATAGCCTTGCTGGGTACAGTATTCTTGGATTCAGACCCTTCCTTTGCATGACTTTGTATATTTTATTCCCTTCTGGCCTGATGTGTTTCTGTTGAGAAATCAGTCACTAGTCTGATGTGGGATCTTTTGTAGATAACTTTCTGTCTCTCTCTGGCCGCTTTTAAGATTCTTACTTTGTCGTTGGTGTTTGCCAATTTAATTATAATGTGCCTTGGTGTTGGTCTTTTGGGGTTCATTTTGCTTGGGACTCTGTGAGCTTCTTGGATTTGTGTGGGGTTTTTTTTCCCCCTATATCAGGGAAGTTTTCAGTCATTATTTCTTCAAACAGGTTTTCTATTCCTTGCTCAGTTTCCTCTCCTTCTGGAACCCCTATTATGCGGATGTTGTTTTGTTTCATGTTGTCCCAAAGTTCCCTTAGGCTCTCCTCCTGCTTTTTATTTTTTTTTCTAGAAGCTGCTCTACTTGGGTATTTTTTCCTACCTTGTCTTCTAGCTCACTGATGTGGTCCTCTGCTTCTTCTAGTCTACTGTTGATGCTTTCTATTGAGTTCTTTACAGCAGCGATGTCATTTTTCATTTCTTCTTGGTTCTTCTTTATTTCCTCTTGGTTCTTACACATATTGTTGAATTTGTCTTCCATTCTTTTCATCCACCTTATGACCATTTCTCTGAATTCTTTCTCTGACAGGTTGCTTGCCTCCATTTCATTTACTTCCTTTTCTGGTGATGCCTGCTTTTCTTTCATATGAGGTCTGTTTCTTTTTCTCCCATGATCTCTCTTCTCCGGGTTTCTGGTTATGTAGTTCTCTCTCTCCTGCCTTGATTTAAAGGCACAAAATACAACACAACAAGGTACAACTCACAAGGCACTGAACACAAATGTATTCACAATATTAATAACCCCAAATAAATGTGACCACTAGAGAAAGGCGAATTAGAGGATAGGAGAGAAAGAACAGAAAGGAAAAAAAAAGGAGTGCAAAAATGAAATTTTGAAAAGGAAAAAAAAGTAAGAGAGAAAAGAAAGAGAATACGAAAGAAGAGGGGAACAAACTATATATATGGTGAGAAAACTCCAATAGAACAGCCACTAATTCCAACAAATGCCAGCAACAGGTACCTGAAGATGAATGCAAACTACAAACAACAACTAATATCAAGCGAGGTGAGGTAAACAGAAGCAAAAAACGAACAAAAACAAAAAAAGAAAAAGCAAAGCAATCTCACAAACAAGCATAAAAAATCGATATAATCAACAATCAAGCAAACAACAACAAAAGGACAGAGAGAAAAAAAATTTTTTGTATAGTGAAGAAAGAGAAGAGAGAGGTGTGTATGGACTTGGAGCAGAGGATTGGAAATTAGATATATAAGTAGGGTGAAATTTTAACGGGGTAAAAAGAAGGCATAGGAAAAATCTAAAGCAGGAGAAGGGTAAGAGAAACAGGACAACAAAAGGGGAAAAGTGGGGAAGAGAGTGATGGCATAAAGGTAAAGTTGAGATAGAGTAAAATGATGCTAAAGGAAAGATGAAAATAGACTGTAGAACACTAATCTCAAAGTAAAATAAAATTACACTTTTTTTAAAAAAAAGGTAAAATAGTAGTAGTAATAATACTGATTGAAAATAAAAATGTAATAATTAAAAAGGTAAAATCAAGTGAGGAAAAAAGAAAAAAAATTTAGTTTCTTAAGTAAAAGATGAAAAAAATAAAAATGTGCAGTAGTGAAGGTCATTCACTTCCTCTACTGTTCTGTTTGACATGCCTGTTTCCTAGTCAGGACAGTATTGAAGTTCCCTGCGTTCCACTGCTCCTCAGTGTTGTAAGCCAGTCCTGATTTTTAAGCAGGCAGTGTGTCTCTATTTCTTATATTCCTTTATTTGTGTTTACACAAGAGTCAATTTGTGATTGACTGGTGGCAGTGTTTCTGGATTGACCTCCGGGTCTATAGGTCCTCTCTAGCTAGTGTTTAGATTTTGTTTTCCCTGTGGCACTTAATACCAGTTTGAGGGAGTGGGTTGCCCCAGAGCTGGTTCTCTGATGGTTATTTCCCGCTCTGATACCCAGGTTCCAGAAAAACAACTTTCCCCTGCAGGCTCTTAGAGTGTCCCCAATTGGGTGATCCTATGTATTGGGCTTAGTAATCAGAAGCAAGGACTTAAAGAGGGGAAAAAAAAAAGAGCCAGAGTAAGTGTGCAAAGTCTGTGCAATCTTTTTTCCCCTTGGGTCTAAGCAGCCAGCACACTTTTAAAATTTTTAGGCTGTCCTTTTGCGCCCAGATCAAAATGGGTTGCTTTTTAGACTTCCCTTCTGTTAGCAGCTCTGAGGATCCTTTTCCACATTCACGGATCACGCCAGCCCCAACAGCCACGGATTTTTCTAGGCGCAGACTTCCCCAGGTTCTCCAGCTCCCGCCGTGTGCATTTCTCTTTCCTGCCGGGACCACAGACCTCACTATCCCAGGCGAAACCTGACCTTTCTGTGAGGGAGTGTAGAGCTCCTCTGAATCCGTGTGCTTGCACCACTTGGGGACCGGTGTTCTCGGGTTCGCAGCTGTTTGGTGGGTGCTGTAGTTGTAGATTCCCCGGGCTTTTCAGGCTTCCGATAACATCCACTTTCCCCTTCAAGATGGCGTGGTCTCTGCATCTGAGCCAGTTGCTCTGGGAGGGAACCCAGTAGCAGTGGGGGCTGCCTGGTCAGGGAGCCCCGTCCATCAGTCCCCCACAGTCTCCTGGAGTATAGCTGTCCCTCAACTCACCAACAAACACTCCCCGTGCGACCACAAACTCTCGCTTTGTTTTCTCACTCACACACTATCTTGCAGTCTGCCTTCCCATCAGCAGCCATCTTCTTTTCCCCCTCACATGGATGTTTTTCTAAAATCTCTCCCTCTTCCTTCCTCTCTAAAATTAATAATAGCCCTAGCCCAGGGGTGGGCAAACTTTTTGACTCGAGGGCCACAATGGGTTCTTAAACTGGACCGGAGGGCCAGAACAAAAGCATGGATGGAGTGTTTGTGTGAACGAATATAAATTCAAAGTAAAGGAGTGGAGGGGAGAGCAAGAGAACCCTCCGCTCTTTCGGCTCCGCGGGCCAGATAGAACAACCGAACGGGCAGGATCCGGCCCGCGGGCCGTAGTTTGCCCACGGCTGCCCTAGCCAGTTTGGCTCAATGGATAGAGCATCAGCCTGCAGACTGAAGGGTCCCAGGTTCAATTCTGGTCAAGGGCACATGCCTGGGTTGCGGGCTTGATCCCCAGTGGGGGGCATGCAGGAGGCAGCCAATCAATGATTCTCTCTCATCATTGATGTTTCTATCTCTCTCTCCCTCTTCCTTCCTCTCTGAAATCGATAAAAATATATTTAAATAAATAAATAAATAAATAAATAAATAAATAAATAAATAAAATTAATAATAAAAAGTACAAAGACCCCACCAGGTCTGTGTGGGATTTAAGACTTAGTGAGCAATGTACTCATTTAAGTGTCCATTATCTTTATACTCTGGGATCATGTAAATCCAACAAGAGAATCCAAACAGCTGGCCTGGAATTAAGTGTGAATCTCTCAGCTCCCCTGCCCCCTGTGGTTGGGCTATCCCACCCAGAGGATGTACCAGCCAGGCCAGCTTGGGGTTGTTAGGCTTTTAGGGAAAGAAAGGAGCATCATGTCTAGGAATTTCCAAAATAGGTTTATCTAACCTCCCGTCCTTTCCATCCTGGGTATTACTCAAGAAGTGGCCATGGGGACATGTTCCTTTCTCCGGACTGCAGAATTCGATGACTGAGCTGGGCCCCGAGGAGGTGAGAAAGAAAGTAAAAAATCCTTTGTAGTCAACGCTTAAGAAGGCTGTTTCAACCTCTCAATGATGAAAGGAAGCATGAAAGGTCGTTGATACCCTGTCAGCTCATTGTCAAGAGGCTTTGCAATAAAAGGCACACCACTCTCAGCTTGAAAACAGCCTGACTAGCTGAGAACGGGACAGTTTCAGGGTCACACTGGTAGGCTGGAGTAGGCTGATTGGACTAAAATCACAACACTGTGCCCTAAAGAATGTCAGCGGTGGTGAGGCACCGTGGAGAGCCCTGAGGGGGTCAAAGATCCCCTGAGGTTCATCTGCCCAGAGCAGGTGTGGATATGCCCCTTCCTACGTAGCCTTCCTTGTAAAAATGAACAAACATTGGCAATTGTCAAAGTCCAGGTCAAGCTGAGTCCTCCACGCTGCCCAGTCTGTGAGAGGGAAGCTCTTGCCGTGTCTGGTATAGGATGGGTCCAGGCACATGGGGCAATTGCACAAACAGGCTCCCATCAGCCAGTCACAGCAGGGAGCAGGTGCTTCCAGGGCACCCCCAGCCCCCTAGCGCCTTGATGAGCAGGTCAGCAGCTGTGGTTTATTTTCACAGCTTGAAGCTCCAAAGAGAGATGTCTAATGAGTCTAGTTTTTCAAGTGTCAGACCAGATAGCTAGGCCATTGGCCAACAGCCCAAGAGTCAATAAAATATGGGAATATTGATTGAGGGGGGAGTATTGATGAGAGCTGTGAAAAGGGCCTTGAGTTCTGCCCACCAAGTAGGGTGAGAGCACCTTTTTGGTTCTGCATACTGGCACTGAGGTGGAGAGGCAGGCCAATCCAGATTGGAGGTGGAGAGTTCAATAAGCAAAGGACCACATCTATAAAGTTTGTCTAGAGTGGCTGCAAAGCTAGTAGATCTCCACACCTGCCCATCAGAATCTTAAAAGCATGTCGAGGTCTTCACTGGGTTCAGTCACATATTCAGTCCAGATGGTCTCAGCAACATCTTATTCTCAAGGCGACGGCCTTACAGCAGCTCCTGGTGCGGGAATGGTGGGCTCAGCATGCATTCCAACACAGCATGCATTCCAAGGACGGGAGGGCATGCGGAGCCTCTGACTGCCCGGCAACGGTGGGGCAGCTGCTGTCATGGTCTCTCGGTGACCTCCTCCAACAGTAGCTCATAGGTTTGTGGAGCTTCAGGCGTAGAAAACTTGCCACAGCTTGCTAGATTGTGACAATGGGGTCTTCCATTTTATTGCCTATTAATGAGAAAGAATTGGGGCAATGGTTAAAGACCAAGAACCAGGAAGTTGATTCAAAGACAGTTGCCCAAATGGTGCCTGGCTGTTGCTAAACTTCAGACCAGGGTCTTGGTCACTGATCTGGTGGTTAGCTCAAGGGCTTTCTCAGTATTTGGAACCATGTACGTCAGAAACAGGAGGGCTTCTCCCTTTCTCCCTTCTCATCAGCCTTCAGTTCCATCAACCTCAGGATCCATATATAGAGTTTCCCACAATACCCAGCTCTCCTCCGGCATCCTTCCTCCCTCTCATTGTCTTCACACTCAAACCCAGGGGTGGGCAAACTTTTTGACTCGAGGGCCACAATGGGTTCTTAAACTGGACCAGAGGGCCGGAACAAAAGCATGGATGGAGTGTTTGTGTGAACTAATATAAATTCAAAGTAAAGGAGCGGAGGGGAGACCAAGAGAACCGGATAGAACAGCCGGATCCGGCCCGCGGGCCGTAGTTTGCCCACGGCTGCTCAAACCCAATACCTATCTCATATCCTGTTCCACTCCTCAGAGTCCCTGCGCCACCATCCCCACTCACACTGCAGAGTGCTCCTCAGCCTGTCCTCAGAGCTGTCAGGCCCTTCCCACTGCCTCGGCCCAGCCTATGTCTGCTGCTCTCCCGTCTTGTAAGGAAATGTAAGCAGCTGAGAATCTACAGCCAGGCAAGCCTTGTGCTGAGCGCTGATGAGCCGGTGCTGCAGAGACAAATAAACGGGCCCGTCCCAATCCATCTCTCTCCAAACTTATGCTGTAATGCTTATTGAGTGAGCAAATAAATGCCCTGTTCATCCCATATCTCTTTGCTGACACTCAAGATTTGAGGATCAAATCAAATCAAATGGTCCAGGGGCCAACTGCCTAGTTTTGTAAATAAGGTGATTTGGCCCAGCTGGCGTGGCTCGGTGGTTGAGCATTAATCTACCGTGTTTTCCCAAAAATAAGACAGTATCTTATATTAATTTTTGCCCCCAAAGACACGCTAGGTCTTATTTTCAGGGGATGTCTTATTTTTCCATGAAGAAGAATACGGTACACATTTATTGTTAAATGAAAATAAAGGAAATTACCTGTATACGGTACGGTAGTACGATAGTTGTCAACACAAACCAGACAAACTGTGAATCCTGCAGTATCAAGAATTTACTCATTTATTCAATGACTATCATGTCATCATCTTCTGGAACATCATCATAACAATCCAATTCCTGAATTTCCTGGTGAATTTCTTGTGACTCCATTTCTTTCAGAATCAGTGGACCAAATCTCTCATGTTTAGCAATAGCACTGTCTTTAAATGAGTACTTCTTGTCAAGGTAGCCTGCTCGCAGTGCATATGCAATGCAACTGTCAGTGATTTTCTCCCATGAATTCTTCACCCAAGTCACAACTTCTTGCAGTTGAGGTTTCACAAAGTTTCCACGCTGATTTCTCTCCATTCTATTTTCAATGTAGTCATTAATTTCCATGCGCAAATTGTCTTTGAATGGCTTGTTTATTGCAATATCAAGAGTCTGGAGATAGGCCGTCATTCCTGCGGGAATCATTATCTGATCTATTTTTCTTTCGTGAAGAAATGTCTTCATGTCTTTAGCGTGGTGAGTGCTGGCTGCATCCCAGACTAGCAGACCTCTTCGGCTCCCTCACATAACAAGCGGCAGCATTAAATCGACCCACTTCCTTATAACTGCTTGTGTGGCCCAGGCTTTTTCAGTTTCAAGAATAAAAACACCCAAAACACGTTCAATCTTTTCCTTCTTGCCCTTAGAAATGATTAAAGGTGGGATTTTAGTGCCATCCAGATGAATTGCCAAAATACAGGAAACACGTGCGTGCACTTTCGTAAGCAGTGAAGGGAATGTACGCTAAGGAGGCACCCTGCTGTTCAATTGTTGTTTGAGATGATTGTCCCATAAACACTGCAGTTTCATCCATAGCAATCATGTTGGAAAGATTGTATTTAGAGAAATCAGCATCATCAATAAAGGACTTGAATGCAAGTGCTCGCTTAATAACTTGAGTATCTTCCAACCTAAACAATGTTGTAGATCTTCTTAAAGACAGTTCACTTCGCTGAAGGAAATTATCCAGCCAGTGTTGTGATGCTTTGAAGTCTTTGGGGGCTATGTCAAACTGTGGTGCCATTGCAAGGGCAAATTCTTGAATCTGAGCCCTATTCACAAACAAAGCCTTTGCTCTCCTGTCAACAACCCATTCACAGATCAGGTCTTCCAGCTCGGAAAATAATGGTTGCTGACCTGATCCACACTTGTGCTTTTTAGCATTTCCCTTGTCCACTTGTTCAGTGAGGTTACCATACTCTGCTCGCCATTTTCGGACCAATCGGATACTCAACATCTTCTCTTTGCAGAAAGCAGTAAGATTTTGGCCCCAAGAGTCTTCCACGATTCCTTTCTTGTACTCCACGGAGTAGCTTTTTCTTTTTGCGCTCATTTCTAGGGGTAAAAAAAAAAAGGAATTGGGGTATCAAGGTGGGGGGAGGGGGATCACTCAAAATGACACAGGGGGGATCAGAGGGGGGAATCAAAATGGCACAGGAGAATCAGAGGGGGGATTACCATTTTAGTAACCCCTTTTGATCCTCCTGTGTCATTTTGATTGCCCCCTCTAATCCTCCTGTGTCATTTTAAGTGATCCCCCTCCCCCCACCCCTGTGCCACTGAACACCTTCACCAGACATCCCCCCTACCCCTTTATCAGACATTTACCCCCTGGGGCCTGCCTGGGGACTGTCACTGGGCTTGCTGGGGCCTGGATCTGGGCTGGAGCAGGGTCTGCCACTGACTGAGAACCTTCAGTCATCATGAAGGCGGCCATGAGCATCAGGTAGTGTCACCAGAGACAGACCAGCACTCACCACCTTCGCCGCGTCCCGTCCGCTCTAATCCTCCTGTTCTTCTACACGCATCTGCGAAAGTCTCCTCCTCTCTCCTGCCCCCGCGCTCACCGCTCACTCCGACCTCCACTCCGCCTCCACACAGCAGTGACGTCAGGACTCCGCGTAACGTCACTGGTTGCTAGATGCCAGTCAGGGCGGCCCTAGCGACCAGTTTACGGTAAATTAATTTTCATTCTGAGACAGAGCCTGGGGGCCTTATTTTCGGGGGATGCCTTATATTTCACTCAGAAGGAAACATGTAAGTAGGTCTTATTTTCGGAGGATGTTTTATTTTCGGGGAAACACGGTAGGAACCAGGAGGTCATGGTGCGATTCCTGGTCAGGGCACATTCATGGGTTGCAGGCTTGATCCCTGGTGGGGGCCTTGCAGGATGCAGCCTATCAATGATTCCTCTCTGAAATCAATGAAAATATATATTTAAAAAAAGTGATTTGGAACCAGGACTGGGATTAGGGTTGTGGACAGAAAAGGGGCCGCATACTAAACCTGGCAAGCTGAGGGGAAGGCCTGCAGGGTGGCCTTACAAACTCAGAGACCTAAAGTAGCCACAGAGGATGGTCTGAAATTAAAACTTTCTGACTAAAGCAAGTCATGGCAGGCAGTCATGTCCCAGGGCAGTATCTTCTCCCACAGAGGTCAATCTTTGCCTTAACTGAGCTTGTCTGTTGTCTTTTTGCATCTACAATAACAAATCAGGGCTCAGGGTAATTTCCTTTTTTCCGGACTCCTCGCTGCACCAGAGTAGAGACCACAAAACCCCTCGTTGTTATTGTTATCATGTTAATTGTTAAGAAGTATGTGTCTATTCCTTTTACTCTTTATCCAATCCCAGAGATTTCCCCGCTTTGCTTTCTCCTGTCTCTCTTACACCTCTTCCTTTGACTGTACTGTACAAAACTGCCCTTCTCAGGAGCATTTTCTCAATCTGTTGAGATTTTGCTTCCTCGCAGTTGTTGTCAGTTTGGCTCAAATAAACTCATAAAAATCCTCTTCAGGTGTAAATGTTTCTTACACTGACAGGAAACAATGAGGCCGGTTGACGCCAGTGCAGGTCAGGTCCCGTCTTTTTTTTCTTAGGAAGTCACTTTATTATTTATTTATTTATTTATTTGTTATTATTATTTTTTAATCCTCACCCAAGGATATTTTCCCATTGATTTTTATGTTGTTGTTTTGTTGGTTAATCCTCACCCGAGGATATTTTTCCACTTACCTTTTTTTTAAAATATATTTTTATTGATTTCAGAGAAGAAGGCAGAGGGAAAGAGAGATAGAAACACCAATGATGAAAGAGAATCATTGATTGGCTGCCTCCTGTACGCCCCTTACTGGGGATTAAGCCCACATGGGCATGTGCCCTTGACTGGAATCGAACCAGGGATCCTTCAGTCCACAGGCCAGCGCTCTATCCACTGAGCCAAACCAGCTAGGGCTCCATTGATCTTTTTTTTTTTTTTTTTTTTTTTTTTTTTTTTTTTTTTAAATATATTTTATTGATTTTTTACAGAGAGGAAGGGAGAGGGACAGAAAGTTAGAAACATCGATGAGAGAGAAACATCGATCAGCTGCCTCCTGCACACTCCCTACCGGGTATGTGCCCGCAACCAAGGTACATGCCCTTGACCGGAATCGAACCTGGGACCCTTGAGTCCGCAGGCCGACGCTCTATCCACTGAGCCAAACCGGTTAGGGCTCCATTGATCTTTTAGGGAGAGTGGAAGAGAGAGGGAAAGACACAGAGGAACATTGATGTGAGAGAAGCACATTGATTGGTTGCCTCCTGCACGTGCCCCCACCAGGGTCTGGGCCAGGGAGGAGCCTGCAACTAAGGCATGTGCCCTTGACCAAAATCAAACCTGGGACCCTTTGGTTCATAGGCCAACACTCTATCCACTGAGCCACACCGGCTAGGGCTCCATTGATCTTTTAGGGAGAGTGGAAGAGGGAGGAAAAGACAGAGAGAAATATCAGTGTGCAAGAAACACATTGATTGGTTGCCTCCTGCATGCTTCCTGACCAAGGCCTGGGCTAGGGAGGAGCCCACAACCAAGACCCTTTTGTCTGCAGGTTGATGTTCTATCCGCTGAGCCACACCGGCCAGGGCAGATCCTGTCTTTTTTAAAGGGTACATTTTAGTTTCTTCATGGTTAATGGGAAGCATAGTTGGCACCCCTCCCCCAGCCTCTTTGAAGATTGTGATAATGCTTCACCTCATGCTTTTCCTGCCACCTTCCCCACCAGCCGCCTACCCGTAGACCCCTCAGTCCACAACATGCATGTTTGTCTGTAAATCAGAGCAGGCCGCATGCCTCGGGAACACTGTGAGATGTGAAACCCGCACCGGCCAGCCTCCAACACCACGCATGCAGCCCACATACCAGTGTGGTGACGTGAAAGCAGAGGGTCTGGCTCAAGTCCTGGAGCAGCACGATGTAGGCTTCGGTAAGGCAACCTCTCAGGCCTGTTTCCTCGCCTGTGAATAAAACAGGTAGAATCACATGTTCCCAAAACATGCTCCCTCGAGGCGAGCCCTGTCACAGCTGTGGCGGTCACCAGATGGCTGTGAGCCGCAGTCCAGGAACGACTCTGACTTCTTTTAAGTTTGGTTTTCAGATTGAAAACCAAGTCACAAACCCAGAGACAAACTCAATACTGTGAGGGTTGCCAAAGGAGGAAGGCACGAGGCCAAAAGGGATGAAGAATTACGAATTTATTAGGTCATCTGGAGACCAGATGGGCTGAGCCCCCAAATGGCACCACCACCCAGGGATGGAGTCAGAGGTTTTAAAGGACTCTGGGCAGACAATTCTCTGGATGGGTCTGGATCCTGGGAAGGTCCAGAGGGGAAGGATAATGGTCTTAGCAAGTGGAATGTGGTCTAAGCGAAAGGGAATGCCCTTGTGAAGTGGCCTATCCAGCCTTTTTTGTTATATGGAATAGGGATGAAGGTCATAGCTTCCATAGTTACTTCCTGCTGAGAGTGACGTTGAGATCACAATGGGATGGACTTTGATAGTCGCTGGAACACTGTATAGATTCCTCCTGGTGGGGGTGAGCGGTGCAGCAGCATGATTTCCCTGAGAGACTGGTTGGTGAAGGCTCCAGAGTAACTTGGGAGGTAAAAGCTGGTCCTGAGGCTGCCACAGCATCACTTGTCTGGTTTTGCTGCTTTTCTGGGCCTGGAGCTGAAATACAACTGAGGCCTCAATGTTATATTTAGGGAGGTAAAGATCAGGGGTCTAAGTTGCTTGACCAGTGATACGAAAGGGGAGGAGAGGTTGCCCTGGGGGCAAGGTTCTTGTTTTCCCAGTTTTGTCCCTTGCTGGGCACCCACAGCTTTCTTGTAGGTCCTGAAACAGGGTTTCAAAATAGGATAGAGCAGTGGTTAGGTCCCCATGCCAGCTCCAACCCCTGCTGCAATGCTGCGGGTTATGAGGAGAGGGGTTATCTGGACTGCTCTTTTGTCGAATATGGTGGGTTATGGAGACAGGTAAAGACTGATTATTGGGGGCTTCACCTACATGGGGTGAGCGAGAAAGAGAAGAGGTGCCTGTCCAGCTGGTCGGGAGGCAGATGTATGTGTTCTCCCCACAGAGGAAGGAAAATCCCTGATCATGGAGACGAGCTGAAAGGTGTAGGGAGAAGAGGTGGGCTAAAGGATATGAGGTTCCTTTGCCTGGTTCCATGCTCCAAATCCAGAGGGGAGTCACCATGGTGCTCCATAAGGGGTGACAGATGAGTGCTTGAGATTCTATTGCTGTAAAGTGGGCAGGAATGCTAGGATGGGAAAAGCAAAAGAGAAGGAAAGGAGTATTTGAAGCCTGGATGGTTGGATAAGAAGTAAAACGGACCAGCTGTAGGAAGTAACCATTGGCTTCTCCTGTTCCCAGTGGCCGTTGGGCAGTTCTAGTTAACTGTGGTGTGGCCAGCTGATGATGGGAGATGGCCGATTGTTATACTGCCCTGTGACCTTGTAAAGCACAAAAGGGCTTGGGTGATAGTGGGATGTGTAGACTGATGGGACCTGTGAAGGGGAGGGAGGAAAAAGCTACCTTAGTAAGAGATAGAATATAAGTACGGAAAAGAAGGGAGGCTTGATGCCTGGGCTGTAGGATAATTACCTAGAAGGGTGTCTGCCTTTTTTTAAAAATATATTTTATTGATTTTTTTACAGAGAGGAAGGGAGAGGGACAGAGAGTTAGAAACATCGATCAGCTGCCTCCTGCACACCCCCTTCTGGGGATGTGCCCGCAACCAAGGTATGTGCCCTTGTCCAGAATCGAACCTGGGACCTTTCAGTCCACAGGCCAACGCTCTATCCACTGAGCCAAACCGGTTAGGGCAGCCGTGGGCAAACTACGGCCCGCGGGCCGGATCCGGCCCGTTCAGCTGTTCTATCTGGCCTGCGGAGCCGAAAGAGCGGAGGGTTCTCTTGCTCTCCCCTCCACTCCTTCACCAGCAGCAGTGTTAACATGGCAATGTCGGGAAACATGGCCGCAGCTCCTTTTTCTGAGTGGGCGGATTTATATCCGCCCATTCAGCAGAAGGAACAACCTCTCAATCTTCCAGAGGCTCCTTGTAATGCCCATGGACTCGTCTCCCGACATCATCCTGGGAATGCGTAGACACGTTATCGTGGTGATGTAGGGAGACACGCCCCTGGAGAGCACAGTATCAGAGCCTTTCTGAGGTAAGATTAAGAGCTCTACTCAAACACAATTTTTTCCTGTTCCCACATTCTGTACATCACAATGACTTGTTAATAAAACAACAAAGACTTTCAGCTTTTAGTCACTTCAACTAGTGGCCTGACCTTTGTCACAAAACCCCGAAACAGCACCAGAAGAGGTGCAACTGGAACTCATCGATCTTCAGTCTGACTTTGTCCTAAAGGAGAAATTCAGCTCTCTTGAACTAAGAGACTTTTATGCTTCACTTAATGAAGCCACTTTTCCAAACATCCGGAGGATGGCACAGAAGATACTGGTGCTGTTTGGGTCAACCTATGTTTGTGAGCAGACATTTAGCGTCATGAACATCAACAAAGCCCCTCACAGATCCAGCTTAACTGACAAACACCTCAGATCTATCCTGAGAATAGCCACAACAAAACTAACTCCAGACTTTGATGCATTAGCTAAAAAAGGAGACCAACACTGTTCCCACTGAAGTTGATGTTTTAAAGACCAAAAACCTTTCAACCCAGTCTACATTGCCATCTACATCTACGTCCCGGGCATAATTTGGAAGTTGCACTAAAGAAAATGTTTAATTTACTGTTTACACATTTCGTTCTTTTCTATTTGTTTTAGTTTTAAATTATTTTATTATATTTAAGTTTAATTTGAAAGGCTTTTGTACCTTTCCTTTGTTAGGCAATTTTATTTTGCCTTTGCCATCTTCAATATAAGGTATGTTATTGTGCTATGATTCCTCCATTTTTTGAAGTTTCAAATTATAATAATTAGTGTTTACATTCTTCTTGTTAAAATGTTTGAAATGAATAAAACTATTGAAATAAAAAAAAAGACCGTACCCTTTTATGTAATGATGTTTACTTTGAATTTATATTAGTTCACACAAACACTCCATCCATGCTTTTGTTCTGGCCCTCCGGTCCAGTTTAAGAACCCATTGTGGCCCTCGAGTCAAAAAGTTTGCCCACCCCCGGGTTAGGGCATGGGTGTCTGCCTTTTTAAGAAACATAGTTTCTCTTTTTATAAGCTAGAGTGCTTTTTGCCCGATTCCTTATCTTGATTGGGATAGGGATGGTGGTATACGCTGAAGAGGAGAGGGAAAAGCAGAGCCAGCAGTCCCTGGCTTAGGATGGAATAGGTAAGGTTACGTGTTGGCTGGAGATGAGTGGAGGTGAGAAAGTTCCTATGGGTGTAGGAGAGGAAGGCTGTGGATAAGAAGGAGAGCTAAGCCCCACTTCCAGGGTCAGGATGGTCCCAAGGGGGAAGGGTATGTTGGGGACCTAGAAGGAAGGAAATCTCTTCCCATGGGTAAGCGAAGTCCCTTGGAGAAGGGAGTCCCATAGGAAGGTGAGAGTCCTGATGCAAAGGGGAAGGGGCAGTCGTAGGACCTGGAGGGTGTGTTGGGAGAGGAGGTGGGCTTTCCGGGAAGGCAGGGGTGTTAGGGTCAGTACATGGGGGGGCACGTGCAGGGTGCTCACTCATTCGCCTTTTCTGGGATGCAGGTAAGGTGGAGTCTGGTGGCTGTGATACCTAGGGGACTCCGGTCATGTGATAGAGGAGGGGACAGTCATGGAGGAGATAACACGTTTCCTGTCCAAGATAATGGCTTGGCTCTGTGGGGTGAGAGTGACACCGAGGTAGGTGACTGTGGTTCGGGACAACTGGGCTTTATGAGGGGAGGTGTGGTAGCCCCGGTGGGGCACCTAGGTAGAACAAGAAAAGAGTGGATAAAGGGGGTGTCTAGTTAGATACAGTGTAGAGGTGAGGTGGCTAATGGCTGTGACACTAGTGTGTAAATCCCAATAATAGAGACTGAGGAGGGGACAAGGGTCCCAGTGAATTCAGGGAGGGCAGAATAAGTGGCCCCAGTGTCAGTTAAAAAGGAGATCAGCCCAGCCAGCCTGGCTCAGTAGTTGAGCGTCGACTTATGAACCAGGAGGTCATGGTTTTTTTTTTTTTTTTTTTTTTAATATATTTTATTGATTTTTTTACAGAGAGGAAGAGAGAGGGATAGAGAGTTAGAAACATCGATGAGAGAGAAACATCGATCAGCTGCCTCGATGTTTGGGGATGTGCCCGCAACCAAGGTACATGCCCTTGACCGGAATCGAACCTGGGACCCTTCAATCTGCAGGCCGACGCTCTATCCACTGAGCCAAACCGGTCAGGGCAAGAGGAGGTCATGGTTTTGATTCCTGGTCAGGGCATATGCCCAGGTTGTAGGCTTGATCCTGTGTGGGACGTGCAGGAGGCAGCCAGTCCATGATTCTCTCTCATCACTGATGTTTCTGTCTCTCTCCCTCTCCCTTCCTCTCTGAAATCAATAAAAATATATTTAAGAAAAGAGAAAAAAAGGAGATGGGCTCACCTGCCACCACAGTCGTTCCCCGAGGCCCTGGTGATGGAAGTCTGTGGGGCCCTGTCAGGGCCTGGGCAGCTTTTTCGGTGGCCATCCCAGGAGGTCTGGGAGCTCCAAACCGGATTCAGAGGGCGGCCTTACTGGGCTGGCTGAGGTCCAACCCGGAGGAGCCAGGCTATAGCCTGATTTCCAGTGGCTTTCCCTTCCGCACCTTGGGCAGGGCCCAGGTGGGGTTCTCGGGTTTGAACAGGACTTGGCCCAGTGTCTTTCCTTGCTGCATTTGAAGGAGGGCCCAGAGAGGCTTAGCCCTGGCTTACTCCTGGTTGGAAGACCAGCTCTTCATTTGGGGTTCGTGAGAGTGCTGGCTAGGAGCTGGAAGGCCTCCATCTGGGCCTCAGCCTTGGCCTGATCTCGCCTTTGTTTTTGGATTTGGGTCTCCTCGTCTCTATTATTAAAGACCTTAAAGGCCAGGTTAACAAGGTCTTTTTGAGGGGTTTGTGGACCTGTGTCTGTTTTCGGAGTTTGTGGCTGATTGGGTATGTCAGGGGCTGATTGGGCTATAAAATGGGTGTTCAGAAGGAGGGCTCCCTCTGGGGGGTGGGGTCTAAGGTGGGAAATTCCCGTAAGGCCTCCGTGAGGCGGGAGAAGAGGAGAGCTGGGTTTCCGTCAGGGCCTTGAGTGATCTCATTAAGTTCATGATAGGTGACCACCTTATGGGCAGCCTTTCTGAATCCGGCAATGAGACAGGATTACATGGCTACGGAGCCAGCGCCCTGGAGAAGTAACCCGATAGTCCCGTTTCAGGTCAGTTTGGAGGATTATGTCAGTGCCAACTGGGTCGGCCACCGAGTCCTATCTGTGGAGGGCACAGCATGGTCCTGAGCTGCTAGCCCAACACGTTCCTTCTCCACTGGGTGAGAGAGGAGGTCAGGATGACATGGATGTTGCACCAGGTCAGGTCATAGGACTGGGTCAGGCACTCAGATTCCTTGGTAAAGGTAGGGGGGTCAATGGAAAAAGTCCTGAGACACCTCTCTATCTGTGCGAGGTTGGACATGGAAAATGGGATGTGTACCCAGACAGTCCTCTCAGTTCCTGCTGCCTCCCTCAGAGGTAGAGTGGGCATGGGAATAGAAGTGGCTGTTGAGGAGGGCAGCCTTTGGGTGGCCTGAGAGTGAGTGTTAGGTGGGAAAGTCTGTATTGGAGCTCGAGTTCTCAGGATTTGGGCTCTCAGGGGTTAGGGGAGAAGGTGGCTGCTGGTTAGGAGGGTCTAGGTTTTGGTAATCTGCTGCAGGTGAGGAAGGGGGCGTGTATGGGGGTGGAGGTTGGTGGTCTGCTGGGTCCAAAGTAGATTCAGAACCAGAAGTGTTGGAGAGAATGTTTCCTGTGAAGGAGAAGGATCTGATGGGTAGAGCAGGACTGAGCGAGATGATTGGGATGGAAGGGTGAAAAGGCCTGGATGTAGGGAATCTCTGACCATTTTCCATTGCAGTGACAGCAATTATCTAAATTGCTCAGTGTGTTAAAATTGGAAGTGCTGAAGAGAAACCAAGATGGCAGCATAGGTAAATACCTGAACTTGCTGCCTCGCACAACAATTTCAAAACTACAACTAAAAGACAAAACGGACATCATCCAGAACCATAGGAAGGCTGGCTGAGTGGAAATTCTATAACTAGAAGGGAAGAGAAAAGCACACTGAGACTCAGAGGAGGTGCGGAAGTAAAGTGCAGAGGTACGGAGGTGTGCGCGCACGGAGAGAGCTGGAAACTGAGTACGCGACTGGCTTTTTCAATCGGGAGGGAGACACAAGCTCCCGACTGCTCTGAACTCCAGTTCCGGCTGAGACTCTGGGGACCCAGACTCATACGGGGAGAAACTGGACTGTCTGGCAGTGGGCGGAATGCGAGGACGGCTTTCTCTCAGAGGTGCTTGCAGCAATTTCCGAGGGACACTGAGACCTGGGGGCCTCTTAAGGCAGGGCTGACGGGAAGCCATTGCTGTTTGCTCCACCCTGAGATCCCGCCCCACGAAGCCATTGCTGTTTGCTCCGCCCTGAGACTCCGCCCCATCCAAGCTGTGCACAGAGGATTTTGCATATGAATGGTCTGGTCCTTTGATATCTAAACTTACCTAACAAACTGCAGCTAAGTCAGAGAGACCCAGAACATCCAAAAGAAGGCCCAAGGCCCCACAGCAGCTTGCATTGCTTCACAGCTGGGCCTCATCTGGGCACCTTCAAAACCCAAACAAAGAAGAGGAATCTACAGATCTCTCCGTAGCTCCTGCTGGGTGGCCTCAGGCAGAGGCTAAATTAGCACCTCCTTGGAGATCTAAGAGCCAGTGTACCCAGGGGTCAGAGTAGGACCATCCAGATTACAACTCCTCAGATCCATAAGGGACACACTCAGGGGGCAGATGCAGTGAGCACCAAAGCCCCACTGAAGTAAGTCTTGCCTCATAAGGGTGTCTCCAGCACAGAAGTTCTCCCATCATAGACACAGCTGATCCTCACAGCCAATTGGCCTGGAGGTCAATTCCTCCTAGTGATACCAACAACAATCAAGGCTTAACTACAACAAGACTGTGCACACAGCCCACAAAGGGGTGCACCAAGAGTGTCCACCTCAGGTAACTGGGGAGGCTGAGCCACTAGGCCCTATAGGACACCTAGCACACAAAGCTACTCTATCAACTCAGGGAAGCAGCCAAAATGCGGAGACAAAGAAACAGGTCACAAATGAAAGAAATGGAGGAAAGCAAACTACTGGATATAGAGTTCAAAACCACGGTTATAAGGTTTTTCAAGAATTTTCTAGAAAAGGCCGATAACTTTAGTGAGACCCTTGAGGATATGAAAAAGGACCAACTAGAAATTAAGCATACACTGACTGAAATAAAAAATAATATACAGAGATCCAACAGCAGACTAGAGGATCGCAAGAATCAAGTAAAAGATTTGAAACACAAAGAAGCAAAAAACACCCAACCGGAAAAGCAAAAAGAAAAAAGAATCCAAAAATATGAAGATAGTGTAAGGAGCCTCTGGGACAACTTCAAGCGTACCAACATCCAAATTATGGGGGTGCCAGAAGAAGAGAGAGAGCAAGATACTGAAAACCTATTTGAAGAAATAATGACAGAAAACTTCCCCCACCTGGTGAAAGAAATAGACTTACAAGTCCAGGAAGCACACAGAACCCCAAACAAAAGGAATCCAAAGAGGACCACACCAAGACACATCATAATTAAAATGCTAAGAGCAAAAGACAAAGAGAGAATATTAAAAGCAGCAAGAGAAAAACAGTTAGTTACCTACAAGGGAGCACCCATACGATTGTCAGCTGATTTCTCAACAGAAACTATGCAGGCCAGATGGGAGTGGCAAGAAATATTCAAAGTGATGAATAGCAAGAACCTACAACCAAGATTACTCTACCCAGCAGAACTATCATTCAGAATTGAAGGGCAGATAAAGAGTTTCACAGATAAGAAAAAGCTAAAGGAGTTCATCACTGCCAAACCAGTAATATATGAAATGCTGAAAGGTATTCTTTAAGAAGAGGAAGAAAAAGGTAAAGATAAAAATTATGAACAACAAATAACATATCTATCAACAAGTGAATCTAAAAATCAAGTGAATAAAAAATCTGATGAACAGAATAAACTGGTGAATATAATAGAATCAGGGGCATAGAAAGGGAGTGGACTGACAATCCTTGGGGGGAAAGGGGTGTGGGGTTGCGGGAAGAGACTGGACAAAAATCATACACCTATGGATGAGGACAATGGGGGGGGGGTAAGGGCAAGGGGTGGGATGGGAACCGGGTGGAGGGGAGCTATGTGGGGGGGGGGGGGGGGAAGAGGAACAACTGTAATAATCTGAACAATAAAGATTTAATAAAAAATAAATAAAATAAATAAATAAAATTGGAAGTGCTGTTTTCAGGCCATTGAGACTTACCATCTAGTTTATGTTGTGGCCAAACAGTGTTACAAAAGGAAATGAGGTGGTTGGGCATGATCTCCCCGGCGAGTGTGCCGAGGGAGTGTGGCATGGCCCACGAGAGAGGAAGGGTGAGTGATGGATCACAAATCCAAAGATAACTGTTTAGGGCAGGCGTCCCCACTGCTAAACAAATCACCATGAGAAATGAGAGGTGACCCTCTGGGCAGGGCGTCTCCAATCCAGAAGGATCCAAAGTCAAATGGCCTAGTACTAGGACTTTTGAGACGAGAGACTTTCAAGAAGTCAGTGAGAGAGAGTGGGCAGAAGACCCGAGATGAGGGAATTGTGGGATGTCACTCGCCTGGAGAAGACTGGCCGGTGTGGGATGGAGGGTCAGCAGTGGAGAAGCAGCGTCCCCGGTCAGGTGCTCAGGAGGGCTGTAAGGGAGGGAAGCCTAATTGAGGTTGGCAATTGAGTCACCTGAGTAGGATTCGAAGGTAAACTCAAGACAAGCTGTTGCTGCTTGCTGCTCTCTGAGTAGCAAACTCAGGGTGACCGAAGCTGGGGTGATGGCTCCCTTTCCCCGTGGAACCATCCTGGGTTTCAGCACGAAATGCTAGGGTCGCTGAAGGAGGAATGTACAGGGACAAAGTGGTGAGGGGTTATAAATTTAATAGGTCATCTGGAGACCAGATGGGCTGAGCCTCAAAATGGCGCCAGCCCCCAGGGACCGGGAGTCAGAGGTTTTAAAGGACTCCAGGCGGGTTTTTTTCTGGGCGGAGAATTCTCTGGCCAGGTCTGGATCCTAGGAAGGTCCTGAAGGGAAAGATAATGGTCTTAGCAAAATGGAATGTGGTCTAAGCAAAAGGGAATGTCCATCGTGAAGTGGCCTAAAGATCAGTTCCCAAGGGAGGGGCATTGATTCAATTATGTGATCAGACCTCACAAGCATCTAGTGGGGCAAGTCCCTTCCTGCACACTCATAAGTGCTGCACAACCCAAGAACACTGCTTTGCTGATGTGTACCCGACATCAGTGTTCCCAAACAGAAGAAGCCTTCTAACCTACTCTCTGATTGTTTAACTCCAGCAACTCCCATGTCCTCAAACCATAAAAACCTGAGCCCCACAACTGGGGCACAGAACCTTGAGACAGGCCGTGAGCCAGGAGAGGTGGAACAGGGAAACTGAGGCAGAGAGCTGAACAAACTGCAAAGCAATTTACAGCAGGCCCCTCCCTAAGAGCATCTTGGCCTCAGTTGTAGTCCAGCTCCAGCCCAGAAAGGCGGCACAACCAGGTGGACAACACCAGGACTGACGACCCCCTGCCCTGGCCCTGACCCGTTGGTGGAGACCACGCCCTGGAGAAGCCCACCTGGAAACGGGTGCATGTTCTGCTGGAACCCTCCCCTAAGGTTCCCACCTGAGAGAGAGAAACCCTCAAGACAGAGGACCCAGAGCTGCCCGCCCTCTGGGGAGCAGCTCCCACCAGTCCCTTCCCCTCCTCTTCCCCCACCTTTCCCCCCAGGCGTGCATCCCCTAAACTCTAAGGGACCCCATTAGACTTGCAACCAGGGAGCAATGGGCAGCGGCAGCTCCTCCCAGGCTAACCCCTGAACCTGCCCCCAAGGTCCCCTTTTCTCTGACTCCCCGAGAGCTAGGGCGGCCCAGCCTGGGCTCTCCTGCTGCTGCTTTTATGCTAAGCCCTTCCTTGTTCCACTGTCCCTGCTTTAATAAATGTTGCCTCGTAGTCATCTGGACTCATGCTGTGAAATTTTTCCTGCACAAATTCAAGAACCTACACACTACCAGCCGACCCCAGGCAGACCCACCAACGCCAGGACCCCCTTCCGGTGACAACCCAAGGCCCCATCTCAGGGTTCTGGCCCTCTGCAGAGCCTCAATCAATCTGCCTTTGCTTTTACCAGTGTCCCTGGTCTAAATTATTTTATATCAGGAGACGAGAACCTAAACTTGTCAGTAACATAGAGATGGAATAACAATTCCTACCTCCCATGGTGTTTCTGAGGATTTAGTGGAGGCTCTATTTACAAAAGTATTTTATAAACTGTAAAATCCAATGCCAGTGTGAAATATTTTCATTGGGCTGATTAAAAAGATAAAAAGATGCCCTGGCCAGGTGGCTCAGTTGGTTGGAGCATCCTCCCGTTTACTAAAAAAAGTTGCAGGTTCAATTCTCGGTCTGGGCACACACCTAGGTTGCAGTTGGATCCCAGTCCCGGTGAGAACGGGAGACAACCAATAGATGTTTCTATTTCACATTGATCTCTCTTCCCCCCCCCCCCCCCCCCCGCCCTTCCTCTCTGTATAAAATCCATAAAAACATGTCCTGGGGTGAGGATTTAAATAAGATGTCACTGAGAAAGGTTGACTTGGGTTCAGCTCAGTGGTAAGGTACCAGCTAAGGAGAATTTTACCTGGTCATGGTCCTCTCTACCTCTGCCTGCCATCTCTCATCGTGTAATTGAAGGGCAGGTTCAGCTGCCTGCCGAAACAGAAGCCAGAAAGTTGTTTACTCAGGTGCTGACACTTGGGAGGATGGTGGACTCCCCTCTCAAAGACCAATCTATCTTCCTGCTCACACCCAGGGTTCTTATAGGGAGGGGAGAGGAGGGGAGGACTATTTTCCCTCTCTAATTATCCTCTTAGCTTTTGGTGGCTCAGGCCCTATGCGTTCAGCTTTCTAGCCTTGGCGCCTCAGTGTAAGAACCTCCCCATGGGCGAGGACCCCTGTCAGGAAGGGTGGAGATGCTGCAGCCCTCAGCCCCGTCCCCAGGCTGCACACTGCGTAGGGGGAGCCGGGTGGAGTTCCCCGGGGACCCTTGGATCCCCACTCGCCTGCGGCCTCTGTGCAGCTCCGCATGGCTGCACCTGACTGTCCCCAGTAACAAGCTTGCGTACGCTGCCCTTGCCTTTGCCCTTCTAAGAAGGCATGTGCCTCCACGTCTCTCCTGGGGGCCTGTGAGGGTCTCGTTTCTGTTCTTTAGGCTCTAGGTGATGGTGGTTGTTTTAATCAGAGATTTTAATTTAAAATTTAACCCCTTTTCCAAGAGTAAATTAAGGTTGGGAATAAGGGAAGATCCTAGCGCTAGGTGGCACCCCAGGTAACCTGGAGGGAGGGATGGGCTAGTGGGGCGGGTCTTCCTTAGGCTCTTAGACTTACCCGCGCCGCCTGCGGGCCCACAGCCTCCGGGTCGGGGCAGCAGCGCGGTGGGCGGGCGGGTGAGGGAGCGGAGCCTGTGGCCGCCTCCCGGAACAAGCGCTGCTGGAGCGGCTCGCGCAGTCCCGGGGCGTTCTTCCCGGCGGTGAGTAGGCCGAGGGGCGGTAGGCTCGCCGGGATCTGAGCCGACGGAGGGCGTCTGTCTCGCACGCCTCCGCCCCAGAGCGCGGCCGGCGGGGGGAGCTTCCGACCCGGGTCAGCTGGGCGTCGGGGGTGTGGCCGCGCGCTGCCTCTCCGGCCGCAGTGCGGAACCGGCGCCGGCACCCGCCTGGCACGTGTTGGGAAAGTGGGGTCCCGGGAAGGGCGTCTCGGGGGCTGGCCGGCCTTTAGGGTACAGAAGGCCAGCCACTGGGTTCTAGGCACCTGCCCTCCGGAGACCCCCGGGCGGGCGTGCGGCCCCAGGCGCGCGGGGAGCGCAGGGGTGGGGTGGCGGGAGTGGGGCGCTGGGCGCGCGGGGTGCTGGGGGTGGGCCCGCACCCGCAGGGGCCAGGGCCAAGGCCGGGCTGGGCAGGGGCTGGGAAGGGCCCTTGAGGGATTGAGCAGCCCCGAGGGCTGGTTCGGCCCAGGGACAGGGTGGGGGCCAGGTCCACGTGCCGTGGGAAGCTGTTGGCCGGTTTGGGGTTAGAGGGAGAATACGGGGCGGGGGGTGCCTCAGGACTGGAAAATGGCGACTCCTCCGCTCGGGGATGGAGTTCTGGAGGGCAGGACAGGAGCCAGGTGGCCGTTCTGCCTGCCCCTCCGTTCTCCGCGCCGGGAGCATGGTGCAGACGGTGCGCGCGGCTCCGCAGCCTCGCTCCCGCCCGAGCCCCGCAGTCCGCTCCACAGGCCGCGCCGAGCCCCGCAGCCCGCGCAAGGCGCTGACCCCGACCCCGGCAAAGGCGGTGGAGGACCCGCGGTGGGAGTGGGTGTCTCCTTGGGCAGGAAGGCAGGGCCTTGCGGACGGACCGCTGTCACTGATGCTGCTTCGAGATGCGGCCTGTGCAGGCTCTGCAGGAGCGCGGGATAGCGGTTTTTCATTCTGTGGCACATAAACTAAGTCCTAACATTCTGTGGCACACCAAAACTATTTTTTTTTTTGCTGATCTGACAATAAATATAATTTTAATTCATTCACACCGGACAGCTATTGTGTTGGCTGTTGTCAGGTTTTTTTTGTGTGTGTTTTTTAAAAAATATATTTTATTGATTTTTTACAAAGAGGAAGGGACAGGGAGAGCTAGAAACATCGATGAGAGAAATAGCCATCAGCCACCTCCTGCACACCCCCTACGGGGGATGTGCCCGCAATCAAGTTACATGCCCTTGACCAGAATCAAACCTGAGTCCGCAGGCTGATGCTCTATCCACTGAGCCAAACTGGTCAGGGCTGTTGTCGGTTTTTTAAATTTGACGACCTGAAGGAAAAGAGGTCAGTGCCCCTGACTAAAGCGTCGGTATTGCCTGTTTGGCAAGCCTTGGGGCACAGCTGCCGGGAGGGGAGAATGAGCAGGTCTGCACGCCTGGCAGAAACACCGAGGGCTTGGCGTCAAGGAAGCCACAGGGGGAGGGACTCCAGTTCCCATCCCATCCCAGCACTGCACCTTTCCTGTCAACTTCCTCCCATCCCTAACTACATTGTCAAATGCCCCTTTTCTTGCTGGCATGTTCACTTCCATCACTTGTTCAAAAAAGTGAAAGAAGTAACAGGTTTTTATGCCTTTATTCTTTTCATCACATCTCAAGAGGAGACGTGGCATGCTGCTGTCAGCAGGCCTGGGAGTACAGCCAGTTCTGCCTCAGCGGGAGCCCTGAATAGGTGCTTGATGTTGGGTTGCCATCACTATTCTTCATAGTGATGAGGGAGAGGGAGAGGGAGATAGAAACATCAATGATGAGAATCATTAATCAGCCGCCTCCTGCACGCCCCCTCCTGGGGATCAAGCCTGCAACCCAGGCATGTTCCCTTGACAGGAATTGAACCTGGGACCCTTCAGTCCACAGGCCGACGCTCTATCTACTGAGCCAAACCAGCAGGGCTTCGTTTTTTTAAAATCCTCACCAGAAGACATGCCGAGAGAGAGGGATAAGGAGAGAGGGAGAAACATTGATGTAAGAGAGGAACATCAACCGGTTGCCTTCCATGTATCCAACCTGAAACCCAGTATGTCCCTGAGCCGGAATGGAACCAGCGACCCTTCAGTGCACAGGATGATGCTCAGCCACCTGGCCAGCTCACTGTATTCTTTACAAAGATCTGTATATATAAACCCAAAGAACCATCTTTTTCTCCTCAATGGGATCTTAGCATGTCTCCTTTAATCCCATTTTCCAATGAAACCAGATCAGAATCAGGAAAACGGTACAGGTGTTGGTGCAGCCAGGGCTGGTGTGGCCATTCTGGCTCCCTCGGGCGGGCCGTGCTGCTCTAGAGAGCTTTGGGACCGGGCAGTCCACCCTCGGAGCCACAGTCTCGGCTTGGACCCAGAGTGTCCTTGAGCGACTAGCACCTCTGCACTTTGGGTTAAAATGGTGAGTTAGCTGTCACCTGCAGGGCCGTGCTGCAGGTCCCTGGCACGGAGCAGGAGAGGGCACCTTTGTCTAATAAGCTGTTGCTCCTCACTGCCCGCCCCCTGTGCTCATATGTTTTGTTTCTCTCTGTTGCTTCTCACTCCCCTCTTGCTGATGTGTTTGTTTCTCTCTGACCTCAGGCTCCCAGTGGTGGGCACGAGCCGGCGGTTAGATGCAGGGAGAAACGGGCAGGTGCCTTCCCAGCCCAGCCTGGCATTCCTGGAAAGTGGCAGCTGCGCCCGGGTGGCCAGGTCCCTGAGCTCTGGAGCTGAGGCTGTGGGATCCGAAGGAAGGCAGCCCTGAGCAGTTGGTCTGTCACAGGAAGCCAAGCCAACTAGGGCCTTGCAGGCCGCTCCCTCGGGCTCTGCCACCTCAGGGCCATAGGTAGCCCCGGGGGCAAGTCTGGGAGTGGCTAAAGCTAGGAAGAGGTACCATGGAAGTGCTGAAGCTGTTCCCTGGCACCGGCACCGGCCCTAGCCCGGAGCCCGACCCCAACCAGGAGGCCCCGCGGCCAGCGATGAAGAGGGAGTGCCGGTGGCAGGCCTGGGTGGAGGTGAGGAGACCAGCTGGGGCGGGTGTCCTGGGCCCGGCAGCTTTCACCCATCCCCGTCTGCAGGTCAGATGGGACCTCAGGCTGCTTCAAGCTGAGCAGCACCAGGAGGGGCCGAGGGCCTTCCCCAGCAGCACCGCGCCCTTACGAGTGCTTCCTGGGCCAGCAGAGCCGCAGCCTTTCTGCTTGCTCCCAGAATCTGGTTATTTTCCATGTAAACCCTGCCTTTGCTCCTATCGTTTCCTTCCCTCCTCTCCAACCTTACTTTCTTTCCTCCACATCACTGCTGCTGGCTCTGTGCCTGAGTTTTCTACTTCCCCTGCTTCCGTGGTTGTGGTTTTCCCTTCACTTTCTGGACGAGGCCAGTGTCTGCTCTGGGTCCAGACTCCCTGAGCCCCTCTCTTCCAGAAGCCAGTCACCTTGGAGGATGTGGCTGTGCGCTTCACCCCGGAGGAGTGGGCGTGTCTGGACGCCTGTCAGAGGGCCCTCTACCAGGATGTCATGTCCGAGACCTTCAAAACCCTGGTGTCTGTGGGTAAGAGGCGGGGCCCCACAGCCTGTCCCAGGGCCCTGGGCGCTGGGCTTCCCTGGCAGGTCAATCACCTCAAGCAGCCTCACTGGTCCTTGGTTCTCCCGGGGTGAGATCTGGGTCAGAGCCCAGGGAGAGAGGAAAGGGCTGAGAGCCTGCGCGAAGGCAGCGGCAGCATAGTGCTGTGATGGCTGCGCCCAGGGCAGGCAGCATCCCCTCATCCCGCCAGCTTCCCAGGCCGCTCGGCGAGACCCGCTGCTCAGGGGCTGGTCTTTTGAGTGTCTCCCCCTGCATCTGTGTTTCCCAGATTCTAGTTCTTACACCAAGGACACAAAAGCAGCCTGTTGTTCCCTTTCGGTGCAAGGGCCACACCGGGGACCTCAGCTCCTTCTCCCTTCCCACCCTGCAGCTAGAACCGCCCTGTCTAATCCAGATCTGGTCGCAGAGCTGGAACAAGAAGAGAAGCGGTGGAGAGCAGCCCTCCTTCCCCCGCATGGAGGAGGCCGCCCTGCAGGTGCGCCGCCCGCCCCAGGCCTGGGCTTCAGGAAGCTGACTGAGCCGCCAGGGCCAGAGCGCCTCCAGCTTCCAGGGGCTGAGGGCCTGCACGTGGCTGCATGTCAGGGGCACCCCTTTGCTGAAGTCCTTGCAAGAGAAAAGGAAGGAAGGGGTGGACTTGACGCCCAGAGGGTCGGGGAGACTGGTTCCTGGGAGGTGAGAGGACGTGAGAGAGGCTGCACCAGGCTGACCGCCTGGCGCCCGTGCCCATTGCCTGGCTGGCACTCCCCTCTGAGCTTCCTTTTCAGCAGCACCTCCTCTCTCTCCTGTCCCAGTCTGCATGTTAGGAAAATGAGAGGAAATGGATTTCAAAAAATGTTATAAGTTAATATTTTAATCTGATATTGTTGAAAGATTCCAGTTCAGGTTTTACTTGCTGTTAATCAGAAAAATCCTGGTGCGGCTGAGGGTGCAGAATGAGGCGGGAGGCCTGGGCGCCGGGCTCTCGGGGTGAGTCTTGCTGTGTTGTTCTCTGTCCTGTCAGGAGGCGAGGAGCAGCCCGGAGGCAGAGGCTCAGGCCCGTCCTCTTTCCCAGCTGGGCCCCTGGGCGGGACCCCCGTGCTCCCGGCGTCCGGGGCTGGGCCCCCCTTCCCCTGCCACGTCTGCGGCAGGTGCTTCAGCAAGCGCTCCAACCTCCATTACCACCAGCTCGTCCACAATCTGAAGGGGCCGAACAACTGCGGCCAGTGCGGGAAGTCCTTCCGGAGCCCCAAGGCCCTGGGCTACCACCGGCGCACGCACCTCGGGGAGAGGCCCTTCCGCTGCGGCCTCTGCGACAAGACCTACTGCGACGCCTCGGGCCTGAGCCGCCACCGCCGCGTGCACCTGGGCTACCGGCCCCACTGCTGCCTGCGCTGTGGCAAGGGCTTCCGCGACCAGTCCGAGCTCAAGCGCCACCAGCGGACACACGCGGCCCCGGGGCCAGCGGGGAGCCACGGGCCAGCGGCCAGGGCCCAGGAAGCCGCGCGTAGAGCCGAGGGCCCTGCAGCTGGGCCGCGACCGCCCGCAGGCAGGAGCCCGGTGCTCGTGGTGAGAGCTCAGGCCCCCGCGGCCACAGCCCCAGCGCCAGGGCCCCACGGCCCGAGCACCAGGCCCTGGGCTACCCTGCCAGAGCCTCCTGGACGCAGGGCCTCCCCCTGCCCTCCCGGCCCCCTAGCCCTCGGCGCGCAGGCCTCTCGCCCCCGGCACCAGGAGGCCCGCCGCTGCCATTGCTGCTGCTGCGGCCAGTCCTTCCGCTCGCCCTCCGGGCTGCTCCGCCACCAGCAGGCCCACAGGGCGCAGGGCTACCGCTGCCCCGTCTGCGACCTCAGCTTTGGGGAAAGGGAGGCCCTCGTGGGGCACTGGGGAAGCCACCGAGGAGAGGGGCTGTGCCGGGCGGTCCTGGGCCAGTGGCTGGGCCTCTCGCAGCGCCCCCCCCGTGGCCGGGAAGGCAGTGGGTCTCCGAGGAGCCGGACCCCCAGGAGGCGGCAGGGGAGTACGGGAGAAGGGATGCGGAGGAAAAGAAGCCACCGAGGCGGGGAGAGCCTTGGACACGAGTAAATGGCCCTGCTGATGGAGGATGTCTGTGTGGTTTTCCTGAGGGCGGGCTCAGAGCGCAGGCCGGGGTGGAGAGAAGCAGGAGGAAGAGGCACAGGAAGTGGCACCGGAAACGTAATTAGCACCAGCTGTTTCTGTGTCTCACACCGGAAAGCAGGAATTGTTGAACAAAACGGTGGTATTCCGATAGGCATGGACATGGGAGGAAAGGGATGGGAGGGGAAGTCGAGGGACCCCTCTGCTGGCCGTGGAAGTACAGGGGGGCCTCAGAGCAGGACGGCCACCCGCGCCTTTGTCCCCTGCTCCTCAGGAGGCCCCGGGCTGGCAGAGCTCAGCCAGGAGCTGGCTCTCCCTGCGCCCACTCTGCAGCTCATTCTGCTCTTTGATGTTTTGGACTCATCATGTTCCTTCCCTTCTACCCTCCACTCAGCCCGTTGGGACTGAGGTCATTGCCGATTGGCATGCTGTGGGAGGCATTGGCCCCTGCCCTCCGTGCTCCGCTGAGCCACTGCTTGTCTGAGGACGAGCGCCTGCCGGACTTCCGGGTGGAAGGCAGGAGGTGGAAAGATGTAGGTACAGCCCTGGCTGGTTTGGCTCAGGGGACAGAGTGTCAGCCTGCGGACTGAAGGGTCCCGGGTTCGATTCTGGTCAAGGGTACATGCTCAGGTTGTGGGCTCGATCCCCAGTAGAGGTGCAGGACGGAGCCAATCCATGATTCTCTCTCATCATTGATGTTTCCATCTCTCTTTCCCTCTCCCTTCCTCTCTGAGATCAATAAATATATATATATATATATTTAAAAAAAGAAAGATGTAGGTACAAAAACAGAAAAGACAGCTGGGAAAAAGTAGATGACAGAAGAGAAACAAATGGGTGTGTAGAGAAGGTGGAACAACAAACGACTTTTCTCCCTTCCTTAAAAAAAATTAACAACAACGAAGAAATGAGTCCTATTTGGAATTCGGAGCGTTCCTGGAAGTGCAAGTTGGAAGGTGCCCACAGCCAAGAGGCCTGATGGATGCAACATCCCGAGGACCGATCCTTGGCCCAGCCAGGCTCTCCGCTCCTGCCACCGTGCAGCTGCCCTCAGAAGGGGTTTCCTAGGAGAAGAAAATAACTTGAGAACTGCCAGTAGTTAATTCCATGAAACCATTAAACCCGGGAGAGGAAAGGCCCTCTGGGCCGCCCCGCCTGGGCCTGTCTCAGTGAGGGCCTTGGGCTGAGGCACTGCAGGCAGCTGCCCTCAGAAGGGGAAGGAGTAGGGTCTGTGCCCAGGGGCACAGAAGGTGGTGCCCTCACTTCCTTCCCTGCTGTCCGTCCAGCTGGTAAGATGGCTGCTACCTCACAGAGTCCCCTCACCCGTGCAGCCCAGCCCCCGTCCTCTGGGCTTTCCATGCCTCATAGCCCCTCTCTTTTGCTGCTTTCCTGTTTTTTGTTTTGTTTTGTTTTTCAGCTTATAAGAAGGAGGAATGAACTTACTTAGTTCTTCAAGAAATTGCCCTGAAAACAAAGAGAAGTAGGTGACTGGTGGGAGGTGACCAGCTCCCGCCCGCACCTCCCTGTGCAGCTCTGCAGGGACGCACCCCCTTTCCACTATGGGACCCACGGATTCCCTGAGGAGCCTGGCTGGCCCTGGTGACAGAGAGGGAGAGCCCAGCATCTGGAGCCCTGGTTCATCTTTCTGCCCCCTGCTCCGTGGCCCTGTTTGCGCCCCACCCCTGCACCTGCTAGTCTTCGGTGCAGCCAGTTGTAGCAGATGACCAAGGCGGCCAGGGGTCCGAGCACCGGTACGATCACAAACAGGGTCACCTTCCAGCAGGGCACCCTCAGGAAGTGAGGATCTGAATTGTCCACCAAGAACAAGCAGGATTAATGGGGCTCCCCATGCCTATGCACCCCTCCATATTGTATGGGGTTTCTTAACATGTTGCAGAAGTCTCAAAATATTGCTTATGTTTATCAATATTTTGAAATGACATCATTAGACCTGAACAACGTTTTAGTGGGGCATGGTATCTTCACTCTTGCAAGAAGCCCCCTGGGGTTAGTCATGTAGTTGTACTCCTGCACTCAGGAACATGCCACAGTGTGGGTTCAGCCAGTGACACGTGTACTTGGTTCTCCAGTTATTTCATGTATGTGTGGCACCTCCCCACTAGACAGCGAGAATTTGTGCAAAGGTCCTGTTTGCCCCGCCCACTGTTTCCTGAGAAGAGGATGATGTGCACGTGGTGTGATCCCCACGGAGCGAACAGCAGTGACTGTGGTGCCCGGCACTCGCAGCGACCTTACCCGTCCTGGATGCAGGTGCTTATTCAAAGAAAAAGCAAGAGGAGACCAACAGGAGCCAGGGGTCCTGATCCCCCAGGTGCCCAGGCCCGAGGGACACAGCAGACCCAGCGCCTGTACCCCAGCACTTACCAAAGGTCCTGTGAAGGCTCTCTGAAAAGAACAGATGGAGAGGGACTTAGAGGGCCCTGGAGGCCACACTGTCTCCTCTGGGCCTTTGTTTTTTAATCCCCTAAAGTTCTTTCTACCTGACAGTGACACCAAACAGACAGACGGACTGCGGATTTGGTGCCTACGCTGGCTCACAGAAGGCAAGAAGAATGAAATGTTCTGTCATTTTTGGCTGCTTTGGGAGTTTTAAAGGGAACTCAGGGATTGGCAAAGATGTCCTGAGAGAACGACCATTTTGGTGAGGCCAAAATCAGAAGGGAGGGGTTGAGGAGGGAAGGTAACTGAAACTCACCTATCTCTGCTCGAAGTTTTCCTAAAATGGAAAAAGGCAACACAGTTAGTCCCTGCGCGGGCACCACCTGGGCCTGCCACACCCACCCGCCTCTGTGCCTCCTGCCCAGCGGGGAGCTTGCTGTGGTTGGAAAGAGCCACTGAACTTGGAGCCGAGAGCCCAGCTCTTTACTTGGCTATTGTCTGGATTAAATATTGGGATAAAGAATGTGGGGCACAGCAAAGCCCCAAACCAACAAGATTTTATTACCTTCCCCCTGCTCTTCACCCTTCGGCTGCTCTCTCAGGTCACAGGGCACTCCACCCTGCCGGGGTCACTTTGTAAATGTAAAGCCACTTCCCATCTGACAGGAAGGGAGGAACTGAACACTTAGTGGAGCAGCTGCTTTGCACCGGCACTTTACATGACATTACACCTTCCGGCCTTGCTCACAACTTAGGGGGAGGGCGTTGGCTCTGCCTGACGGGTGGGGCCCTGAGGCCTGGAGGGTCAGTGGAGCAGGACTCAGGCCCCACCGAGCCATCAGGTTCTTCCTGCTCAGCCTGTGGACTGAAGGCCTTGTTTATGCAGGACGAATTCAAGGGGAGAAAAAAGCCCCCATTTTCTATGCCACCAACATCCCCCTCCCTCCAAAGCCCTTCTTGCTGCTATCCTCTTGGGAGTGGGAGGGGAAGCAGGTCCTGCAGCTTTCTTTGCCTCTGAGAACATGGGGGGGAGGGGCAGGGGGCAGGGATGGACGCTCTGGATGCAAAAGAGGAGCTCCATTTCCGGCGGAACCCAGTCCTTGGTGTTGAATGGAGATGGAAGGAGGGTTTCTGAGTACCTGCTGCGTGTGTTTCTATTCCCCCTAAGAGCCCAGCCCTGCCTGACCCCAGCTCATGCCTTGCATGTGAAGTGCTCCCTGGGGCCAGGGGCCAGCAGGGCTCGGGCTCCGGGCACATGGACCCGCTCCTGCCTGGGCTGCCTCATCTGCAAACCCACCTCAGGGTGCAAGGGTCTGCGGCCTGACAAAGCGCTCTGCTGCGTGAGCCTGGCCTGGGATTCTGGACCCAGGAGTCATTGAAGGGAAGTGCTGGGAGCCAGCGCATGGCTCATGCCTCATGCTAGGGGGGCACCGTGCCACGGGGCATACCTCTCAGCCTGCGCTGCAGGCCCAGGAAGAGCAGGCCGGCCACCAGCTGCAGCAGGAGCAGGGGTAGCACCGCCAGGCCGGCCAGCGCGCCGGGCCCCACCCAGTGGAAGGGATCTGGAAGAGAGCACAGGCCAGCCAGTGGGAGGATCTGGAGGGAGCACAGGCCAGCCAGTGGGAGGATCTGAAGGGAGCATAGGCCACCCAGTGGGAGGATCTGGAGGGAGCACAGGCCAGCCAGCTGGCACCCCACACCAGGCCGCCCACTCTACAGTCAGGTGAGTGAGGGAATGAACATAACCGAGGCTCAGAGGAGGCAGCACAGAATTGACACCTGAGCTTAGTCTTGAAGGAGAGGCTAGAGCTTGGAACAGCAGCACTCAAGGTTGCAGGTTGGGCTAATCTTGGGGAGTTTTGAGAACCAGGGATGCTGAGGCCCCATGGGTGCGCAGAGGGCCCTCCCCTGCAGGGACAGGCCTGAGCTGGCGACCACAGAGCAGAGGAGAACGGGGTGGGCAGTTCAGAGGTCATGGTAGAAGGGGCAATGGAAAGGACAGGAGCTGGCACTGGGCCATGGTGGAGGTGGAGGAGTTCAAAGGGCTGTGAATTCAAATGGGGAAAAGGATGCGTATTTATTGTCAGTAACGCTGAAACTAAAGCAGTGTTTCTTTCGATTATGTTTGTAAGCAACACACTACAATATAAGCAGAACCTGTGACTTTGTCTTCAATAAAAACCACAACTATCTTCATGTCACATGTTGCAGAAATCTCAAAATATCATTTAAGAGTCTCATTAGTTTGGAATTACACTATTATCAGGCATCCCATATCTTGTTATTTTGTTAACTATTTCAGTGCTAATGTGTTTTATTTTATGCATTTAAATCACCCTTCCGAGAAGGGGCCCATCACCTTCCCAGTCTGCCAAAGGGGCTCCATGCACACAAGGGTTAGGAATCCCTTTTCTGGAGCTTTGAAACAGGAAGACCCACAGAACTTGGTACCTGAGCGTGTGGAGTGGAGCAGGGAGTGAGGGAGGGACTCAGCTCTCTGGTTCCCACCTCTTTCCCATTCTAGAGTCTGCTGGGCGGGCGGGAGCTCTGCCTGTCTAGTCTCAATGTGCCATGCTTCCGCCAGCCCTTACCTGTCCTCTGCTTTAGAGGGCCGGATAAAGACACTGCCATCAGCGTCAGGAATTAAGTCACAACAAACAACATTAAACCGGTCAGGAGGGTGCTGGCCCACTAGCTCGTCCCCATACACCAAGGTTGTGGGTTCAATATCCGGTCAGGGCATATACAAGAAACAATCAATGAATGCATGAAGCAGTGGAACAACAAATTGATGTTTCTCTTTCTCTTCCTCTCTCTCTCTCTCTCAAATCAATAATAAAGCAGTCCATCTAAAAAAATAAATAAATGGGTCAGGAGGGATTCTTAGGTATAAATACAATCGTAGAAGAAAATGCAGCCAAGTCTACTTTGAAGTTCTTATCTGGGTACCGGTAGCAGCATGGTTGTCAAGCTCACATTTTAGCTCTTTCTTTGTAACCAAGCGAGAGAACAGAGGCCTATGGACCTTCTGACGGAAAGCAGCAGGGACACCGCCTCTGAGTGTGCTTGACAAGGTGACTGCGCATCTAACCCGTCCGCTGACAGAAAGTGCAAGGGGCAGAGCACCCTGTTACACAGCAAGGGGATGGAATCGGTAAGATCTAGGTCATGGGAGACACTACAGTGCAAACACCAACGTGTAGATCTTGTTTGGGTTCAATTCAAACAAACCAGTTGTAAAAATATACTTATGAAACAATCAGGAAAATTTGAACACAGACTGGGTATTGATGACTTTAAGGAATTTTTGTTAATTTTAAAAAATGTGATCATAGTCTTGCGGTTATAGTTTCTTAAAGCATTTTACTCTTTTTCATTGAATTTATTGGGATGACATTGGTCAATATAATATACACTGAGTGGCCAGATTATTATGATCTCTGAACACATAATAATCTGGCCACTCAGTGTGTGTGTGTGTGTGTGTGTGTGTATATATTGGAGGCCCGGTGCATGAATTTGTGCATGGGTGGGGTCCGGCCAGCCTGGAGGATGACATTGGTCAATATAATATACACTGAGTGGCCAGATTATTATGCATTCAGAGATCATCATAATCTGGCCACTCAGTGTAGGTTTCAAGTGTACAGCTCTATAATACATCACCTGTATATTGCATCGTGGCTTCACCATCCAAAGTCAAGTCTTCTTCCATCACCATTTAAAAATGTATTGGTTGAGCCGAAACCGGTTTGGCTCAGTGGATAGAGCGTCGGCCTGCGGACTGAAGGGTCCCAGGTTCGATTCCGGTCAAGGGCACGTGCCTTGGTTGCGAGCACATCCCCAGTGGGGGGTGTGCAGGAGGCAGCTGATCGATGTTTCTCTCTCATCGATGTTTCTAGCTCTCTATCCCTCTCCCTTCCTCTCTGTATAAAATCAATAAAATATATTTAAAAAAAAAAATGTATTGGTTGATTTTAGAGAGAAAGGGAGGAGAGAAGCACTGGTTTGCTGTGGCACTTGTCTATGCATCATTGGTTGCTTCTTGTATGTGCCCTGATGCGGGACCAAGCCCTCAGCCTTGGCACATCTGGACGATGCTCCAACCAGCTGAGCTACCGGGTCAGGGATCCTTCCAGAACCATTTGTCCTCCCTTTACCCTCTTCTACCTCCGCCACCTTAAGGATTTAGCAATGAAGTGATACTGCAGCCTAGGACTTGCTTCAGTAACTCAGTAGGAAGCAGGTAATGAGGGGTCAGGTGAAGCAGTTTGCCTTTGGTCATAGCTATTGCGGGCAGTGATGAGTCCTTGGAGGCTCATTATCATTATTCTCTCTACCTTGGTATATATTTTAAGGTTTCATAATAATGAGTTTAAAGAAAGGATTAGAGACAACTATTAATAAAGTCACAAAAATGACAAGGAAAGAATAAGGTCAGAGAGACAACAAAACTCTGCAGAGGAGCAGGTGCGAGCATCTGGGACCTGCACTGGCACAGCACTGCACCGGAGCCCAATCTCGCCTCGGCCCTGCTCCTGGCTAGGCGGGCACTGGTTTAGCTGTAAAACTCCTCTCATGGACTCTTAGGCATGCAGACTCGAAACAGGAGAAAGAGGTTGGAATGTGGATACCAATCCAGAGGAAATCTTCCCTCCCTGAGGCAGTTTTGGTTTTGAGGTTACTTTTTCTTGTACAACAAATGCTGTCTGAAGAGCATTCTGTGACACACGCTATCTTCACATCCCTGCCACCATCTCTAGAATAGCGCTTTGTTCTCCTGCACACAATGCCGTCTCTGGTCCCAGCCTGCAGTGGCCTATTGTCTGATGGGTTGGCTGGTGTTTCACCGCAGGTGGGGAGGAGGAAAGGGGAGAAAGGAGGCTCCCACCCTCACAACACTTTTGTCTTTCGATTAAATAGCAATTAACTTTCTCCCTGGCCGCAGCTCAGTGGTTAGAGCATTGTCCAGCTACCCAAGGTTGCAGGTTTGATCCTTAGGGAACATACAAGAAGCAACCAATAAATGCAGAAATAAGTAGAACAACAAAATCAATATTTCTCTCTCCCTTCCTGTTTCTCTCTAAAGATCAATCAATTTTTAAAAAATAATTAATTTTCAAAGCTTCCCTTTCATGCACTGCACCTTGCCCACATCTAACCATCCTGGGATTAAAAAAAATAATAATAAAATGAAATGAATTGCAGGTCACCCATCACATAAAACACTGACAATGCAATTCTGGAGAAGGGAGTAGAGGAAGTACACTCTCTAGGTGACACATTCAGACATGTGTTTTATCGGTTTACTCCCTTCAACTATGTTGGAATATATTTTTCAATAACGTTTCTCATCTAATAAAACACCACAGACACATCAACTTTGGAATTCATTGTAATAGGATTTGGTCAATTTGACTCTTTTAGGACTAATCCCCTTGTTTATAACAAATAAACAGGAGATATTCCAAAGCAACAAGAAGGAAAAAAGCCCCCTTGCACACTTTGATTAACTTTCAGATTATTCATATTGTCTTCTAGTAGCACAAACTAATCAGAAATGGATTCTTTCAGATTTTGTTGCCTCCATTGATCTCTTTTTTTTCTATTTTGTTTTTTGTTTCTTACAAATCTTTTCTTTATATGTACACAAATGTACATGTACATGTGCTTTTACAGGAAGGTCACATGGATAATTAGTATCTTTTCTTTCATGCTCTGTGGTGTGTCACACCCCATTCTCCTCTCTGCTCCCCCAAAGTGAACCACACTAACTTTCTTATGGATCTCTTTACATATTTTTCTGAGATATACATAATATATTCACAAACATAAGGTTTAGTTTTTCTTTACATTGTGTCATTGTGTAGCTTGCTTTTTTTTTTTTTTAAATCCTGGCCTGAGGATATTTTTTCCATTGATTTCTAGAGAGAGTGGGAGGGAGGCAGGAGGGGGAGAGAGAGAAACATTGGTATGAGAGAGACTGATGGACTGGTCGCCGCCCACATGTGCCCCTACCCAGGCTAAGAACCTGCAGCCGAGGTACATGCTGTTGACCTGGAATGAAACCTGAGAGCCTTCGGTCTGCAGGCCATCGCTCTAACCACTGAGCACCCGGCCAGGCAAGTGTAGCTTGCTTTCATCACTCAACAATGCTTGTGGAATGCCTCCAAGCCATCTGCCATTGCCCCAAAACAATCCTTTTAATGGCTGCATGGTGTTCCCGGATGAATAACCGCGTACTCAGTCACTTCCGTGCTGTGGGGTGACTGCTCTGGTGGCTCCCATTCTGAGCAACGAGGCAGCAGACCCTGAGGACTAGATGCTTCTATGGAGCGACTCCCAAGAGGTGTTGGGTTGAAGGAGCTCATCTCAAGCCAGAGGACGATTAAAGCCACAGGCCCGCGGCGCTCCTAGTGGAGCGTGGACCTATGAACCAGGAGGTCAGGGTTCCATTCCCCGTCAGCGCACAGGCCCGGGTTTCGGCCAGTGTGGGGGTGCAGGAGGCAGCCTATCCATGATTCTCTCACCATTGATGTTTCTCTCTCTATCCCTCTCCCTTCCTCTCTGGCAAAAATAAAAATATATTACAAAAAAAAAAAAAAAAAAAAAGCCGGAGGGCCTGCGCGGGAGCACCCACCTTCCACCTTCAGCTCCAGCGCCGCCTCCTCCTGCTGCGCGTGGTCCCGGAAGAAGCAGGTGAAGCCGCCCTCGTCGGAGAACCTCACGCTGCGGATGCGCAGCGCCACCCGGCCCTCGGCGATGGCGCCCCGCAGCAGCTCCGTGCGGCCGCGGTACTCGGGCGCCTGCTCCTCCGCCTGGTCCTGACCGCCGCGGTACAGGTGGACCACCCGGGAGAAGGGCGGCCGGTACCAGCCCACCTCCATGCCGCTGGCGTTCCTGGCGGGGGCCAGGCGGCACGGCAGCTCCACGGGGTGCCCCACCAGGGCGCGCACGGGGCGTCCCGGGCCCACCACTCGGAATTGTCCTGTGTGGGACACCATGGGGCGTCAGGGGCGGCGAGGGCCCGGCGGAAGGGACGCCCCCGCAGCTGTGTCCCCGTCCTCAGCACCGCACTCCAGCTCGGCGTGGGCCTCCGGTTCGGACTTGGCCAAAGCCGGCCGACTCCCCGCGGGAGGCCCTGCCCCTCCCCACTGCCGCTCCCCGCCCCCCCGCAGCCTCCCCCTCGGCCCAGCGCTCCGCTCCTGAGACCTTGCACCGCAGGTGCCGCTTCCTGTCTCCTCGGACCCCAACCGGCCAGCTGGGCGCCCTGCACGCGCCTGGCCTGTTCCCACAGGGAACGTGTCTCCCCCATTAGAGTCGGAGCCCCTGGGAGATGGGACCCCCGTTCACTGCAAGGTTCCCGGGAGGGCAAGGGCGGGCCTCTTCTGTTAGGGGCTCCCTGAGTGGTGTCTCCAGTTTCTTTCCTTTCTCCCCAGGACGTGCACAGGGCACCTCTACAGAAACTCACCAGCTCCTGGCCGTGGGAACGGAGCACTCAACCTGATACGATGCTACCCCCACGCGACACTGACTGACCGCGGCTTTTTTAGGATCGGGACCACTAAGCTGGCATGGACCTTGTCTCCCTGACCCCGATGGCCACTCCAAGAGGCTGTTACTGTCACGTCCCTGTTTGCTGGGGGAGAGACCAAAGCCAAGCAGCCAGGAGGCGCGCCTCCAGGAGAGCCTGGCGGGAGGGTCCTGGCAAGGAGGCAGGGCCCTGTCCCGAAAGCTGCAGGAAACCACAGGTGTTTTCTGAGGAGGGCACCCATGTCGGACATCTGTGTCTCAGAAGGAGAATCTGCACAGTAACTGGAGGAGGAGTGAGAGGAGGCGAGCCAGGAAAACCAGCCTTGCTCTCGGGGCAGGAATCAGGATCAGCCTTACCTGCGTGGCTAGAAGGCAACTGGAGAAGCAGCAGGAGGCAGGGGAGGCGGCTGGGCAGAGAGGAGCTCCAGAAACTCGCCATCTTCACTCTCCGGGATGCAGAGCCCCAGCAGGGACAGCCCAGCAGAGGCCCTGGCCTGCAGGCAGGCGGCACGCGGCCTGTCCCACCACTGAAGGCGCCTGGGACAGACCAGGGCAGCGCTCCGCTGCCCCTCCTCCTGCAGCTGGGCCCCACGTCATCCTTGCCAGGCACTCACACAAAGGGCCACAGACCCAGGAGATGACAGGGTTGGCCTGCCCACCCCCTGAGCTACAGAGGGAAGGCTGCCTGGCACCAGCCTCCCTCCCTGCTCCCTCCCAGTGACCCAGCCTTTGAAGGGGCTCCTGGGATCTGACCAGCTGGGATCGGACCGCTCACTCCTTGGACCTCAGGGAGCAGCTTGCCGTGTATCTCTCCCCCACCACCCCTGCCCCAGTATTAGCCAAGGGAGCGGGATCACTGTTGGCCTTTTAAAGGGGAAGGAACCTTGAGCCTTCGTTTCCTCGTTCTAATGCCTCATGACTGAAACTGCCCGTGGCTTCCTCCCAGCTGACTTCCTTCCCTCCTGCTGCAAGTCCAGGTCCAGGCCTGTGCCCAGCGGAGAGCAGGCCCCTTGGCTGAGCTAGTTTCCTGCTCCCGAAGAACAGTCAGGAAGGTCGGGACAGCGTGGCCTTGTAGGGAGGGTCCTTTCCACTGGCCTGATGGTCACATAGACATGAAAAGACAGCGAGAGAACATGACCAACTTAATTACATATGTGTGCATGGGAACCCCGACACATGAGAGCCAGAGGCCCCCAGGCCAGAGGGGCTCAGGGCAGAAAGGTAAAATGAGATGCTGCTGACATTCCGAGCTAGGGCGAGGGCTAGGCCTCCGGGAGGCCGTGGGGCATCAAGGGGTGCAGCAGGGGGTCAGTAACAAGAAGCTGGCCTGTTCTATAGGCAGGTGGAAGGGTTATCGCTGATAATCTGTCATTATAGACATGGCCCCTAATTAAACACCTTCTAGGCAGCTAACGAGGACAGAAGTTTCGCGAGACCACAGGGTCTTGGTTGCCTTTAGGTCAAAACAATCCACACACCACAGAGGCATACTTGGGGTGACTCTGATCCCCACAAGTTGACGTCTGGCCACCTATGCTCAGAGAGGCAAGCATGGGAGGTTAGCAAGGTTAGTAGATGTCAGCATAGCCAAAGCCAGAACAGACACGCCCTGCTGCCTGGCTCCCTCACGTGTCCCCCTGCCTGGCTCCCTCACGTGTCCCCCTGCCTGGCTCCCTCACGTGTCCCCCTGCCTGGCTCCCTCACGTGTCCCGCAGCCTGGCTCCCTCACGTGTCCCCCTGCCTGGCTCCATCTCTGAGTCCTCAGGTCACAGGGAAAGAGCTGTGGGATGGGGTGTTTCCCTCACCTCCTGAGGTCAGCCGAGATGAGCATCAGCATATCGGTGGCATCCTGCGACCACAGGGATGTGCACGCGAGTGAACGTGCTGCCCGGGTGAAGCTGTGAGCACCCAATAAATGGCAGCTTGCCCAGATGGCTGCCCAGGACAGTGGTGCATAAGTCCCCTAACCTGTGTGAAATACATCGCACACAAATGAGAGAGCTAGCTCTGTTGTACTCTTAAAAATTGATCCTCTTGCCCTAACCGGTTTGGCTCAGTGGCTAGAGCGTCGGCCTGGGGACTGAGGGGTCCCAGGTTCAATTCTGGTCAAGGGCGTGTACCTTGGTTGCGGGCACATCCCCAGTGGGGGGTGTGCAGGAGGCAGCTGATCGATGTCTCTCTCTCATCGATGTTTCTAACTCTCTATCCCTCTCTCTTCCTCTCTGTGAAAAATCAATAAAATATATTAAAAAAAAATTGGTCCTCTTTTATTTCTTTGCACATTTGCTTCTGTTTCAAAATCTGAAGGTATAAAATAATATACTTTGAAAAATTTCCCTCCCAGCCATGTGGCACCAATTTCGGTTTCCTCTGAACCCTGCACGGGTGTGCACTGGAGGTAGCAACAGGGGGCCGTCCTGGGGTGAGGACTGGGACTGCATCCCCACCCTCCTTTTCTTTAAAAACATGGTGACAACATGCATGTTGGATATCTTCACATATCAGTGTCTCGAGAACTTATTTTATACAGCTACACAATCTTTTTTTTTTTTTAAATATATTTTATTGATTTTTTACAGAGAGGGAGGGAGAGAGATAGAGAGTTAGAAACATCGATGAGAGAGAAACATCGATCAGCTGCCTCCTGCACACCCCCCACTGGGGATGTGCCCGCAACCAAGATACGTGCCCTTGACTGGAATCGAACCTGGGACCCCTCAGTCCGCAGGATGACGCTCTATCCAATGAGCCAAACCAGTTTCGGCTACACAATCTTTTATTGCACGAATGTATCATACTTATTTAACTAAGGATATTTAGGTTGTTTAAATTTTTAAGTTTCAATTTACTAGGTTGAAATAAAAATGTATTCAATTAATTTATATTAATAAACTAGAGGCCCAGTGCACGAAATTCATGCACTGGGGGGGAGGGGTCCTCAGCCCAGCCTGCACCCTCTCCAATCTGGGACCCCTCAGACATCACTCTAATAATCTGGGACTACTGACTCCCAACCGCTCACCTGCCTGCCTGATTGCTCCTAACCGCCTCTGCCTGTCAGCCTGATCACCCCCTAACCACTCCTCTGCAAGCCTGATCAACGCTTAACTGCCAGCCCGATTGCCCCCAACTGCCCTCCCTTGCAGGCCCGATTGCCCCCAACTGCCCTCCCCTGCTGGCCTGATTGCCGACAACTGCCCTCTCCTGCTGGCCATCTTGTGGCAGCCATCTTGTGACCACATGGGGGTGGCCATCTTTGTGCGAGGGTGTGACAGTCAGTTTGCATATTACCTCTTTATTATATGGGATACTTAACAGCAGATGCCATGTATCAAGCTCTACATTAGGCATTGATTATAAAACTTGCAGCCAGACAGACAAAGCCCTGCCTTTATGAAGTTAATTCCAGGCTCACCCATCCATGCACCGAGGGCACAAGGCAGGGGTGTCAGGACACCCTTTTCCACCTTTTTGCTTCACATGGAACTTGGCTGTGAGCATCGGGCTCCTGGTGACTGCCTAATCCGAGGACCCGGTACAAAAGGAAACCTGCGCCGAGTGCAGGAACAGCCCTTCCTCCCCGCGGCAGTGCCACTCGCTGCGTGTCATAGGACTTGGTTTGCTTTTGCTAGTCAATGTGGCACTTCTTTAGGCACAGACATACTGAGGGGTGCACAGACTCCCCCACAGGGCAAGACAAGTGTGTGTGCCTGACTGCTCCGGTCCCCACGGTGCCCACGTCCCTGCTGAGAGGCGCCAGCAGAGAAGGTGGCACTGCTTCCTGTGGGAAGGGCAGACAGTGGGCAGTGGGCAGCTTAGAGCCGGTCCAGGGGGCCTCAAAGGTGTGGGAGGCAAGACCAGTCGGGCCTTGGCTCTAGGCCCCCCGCACCTGTGCTGTTATGCCATTGGACTTCACTTACAAAGCACAAACGGGGAAAGAAAATTCCTAAGAATTTCAAGACTGTGACAAAGGTGATTGAAAACCCCAATACAGTGTCTCCTTCTAAGCATGGGCCGTGCGCCTGCCCTGGTGCACCCCTGAAGTGCACCATGCCTCTATACAGAAGGAAGGGTCACAAAGAGCATGCACACCTGTGATTTTAATAAATGCTGATATATCCCCCTGCACGCAGTTGGGCACTTTATACAAAGACAGGCTCTAGGGAGCCAGGCTTTCTAGCCTCAGAGTGGGCACTTGTAAGGAGGCCCACTCACCCTGCGCTGGGCCTCTGCGTCCTCTCTGAAGGGAGGGACAGGCGCGGGCAGCGCATCAGGGAGGGGACAGGTGCGGGCAGCGCATCAGGGAGGGGACAGGCGCGGGCAGTGCATCAGCCGGCTGAGGATCACCCGGGTGAGCGTGCGGGGCACCCTTTGCAGCAGCCCTCAGAGATGCTGTCATTGCCTCTGCCCAGGGCATCTCCTGGGACTCCCTCTAGTGACACACATGCACGAGGAATTGGATGCTATCTTTCCACCTGTGTGGCCCTGTTTTCACAGCAGGTGTGTGTTTAATGTGTCTGGATATTCCATGAAGACTCAGTGACTGACAGACTGAAAGACGTTCTAATTTATATCCACTTAGCCAGTGTGGCATCGATGGGCTGGGGCTGCGCACAATGTGGGCCGAGCCAGGAGAGCCAGGGGGCTCTTCAGGCTGCTGTCCTCATGCCAGTGACAGTGCAGAGGAGGAACAGGGATGGCATCAGCCAATGACGCCTGCCAGAGGGTGAAGTTACTATCCTAAAATTTACCGATATTTTCATCTTTCATGAAGAAAAACACTCAGGGTCTTGAGGAGAGGCAAGACCCCAAACCACAGCCTGGACTGAGGCTGATGTAAACCCACAGGCCTCCCTCTCGCAATGCCCCCTCACCAAAAAAGATCAGGCCTCGTTCAGCAGGCGCGTAACTACAAGCGGCTTCGGAAAGGACCCAATGAGGCCACCAAAACCCTCCCAGAGGCACCTCTGAGTTCCTTGTGATGGCTGCAGACACAGAGCCTGGGATCCTGCCCCTCCCACTGCCGTGTGAAGACAAGAATGCGCCCTACGTGTTTGTGCGCTCCAAGCAGGCACTGGGTGGCCTGTGGGGTCCTCAGGCCTGTCCTCACCTGCTCTGTCATCATCAATGAAGGCTCCCAGCTGAGCAGCAGATCCAGTCCATCCAGTAGTCCATTGAAAGGCTCCTGGTCTAAACCGGTGGCCTCTGCCATGCTCCTCCTCCCCTGGGGATGTGCATCATATTGTCTGTGTTAGCATGTAGGGTTTCCAGCTGCCGCCTATTGTAGTAGTAAATCTGGTTTTTATATTTAAAAAAAAAGAAGAAGAAAAGCACTCAGCTTGTTGTGAATTGGGCACTTAGGCTTTTTCTTTATTTCTTCTCGAAATGCGAATGAATTGCTCCGATTTTGACCGAAATGCTGATGGTGGGGTGGAACAGGTAGGTGCCAGCCTCAGAGGCCATGGCCAGCTCAACACAAAGAAGCCTTCCTCCGTCAGGGCCGCCCACCTGGCTCTGGAAGCAGCGCGGGTGCTGGACGTGGTCCCCTCACTGTAGGTTGGTGCAAGAATACAGCCTCCTTACCATCGTTCCCACTCTCCCCCGCCCCTCTCCATGTCCCTGGCACCTTCCCTTTCCGCCAACATCCCCACAGGATCTTTTTGTTGTTAATCCTCACATGAGGATATTTTTTCCATTGCTTGTCGGAGGGAGGGAGGGAGAGAGGTGGCAGGGGGCAGGGGCGGGGAGAAAACATTCAACCAGGTACCTGCCCTTGACCAGGAATCAAACCCGAGACCCTTCGGTGGGTCCAACACTATAACCACTGAGGGCACCCCAGCCCCCTCCCACCAGGGCCAGGAGACACTCCTGGTCTCCTGCAGCTGACTGCCCTCTGCTTCCCCAGTGAGAACTGGTTACCAAGAGCCTTTCCAGGGGGAGGAAAAGGCCGAGGCAACAAGTACAAAAGCAGGCACCCCTCATTGCTGGTTCCGCAGACAAATCCTTTCTTGCCACGCTCACTGTACACTCTGCACACTCACTTCTCACTCACTGCTCACTGCCATGCTCACTGCATACTCTGCACACTCACTGCCACGCTCACTGTACACTCTGCACACTCACTTCTCACTCACTGCTCACTGCCATGCTCACTGCACACTCTGCACACTCACTGCCATGCTCACTGTACACTCTGCACACTCACTTCTCACTCACTGCTCACTGCCATGCTCACTGCACACTCTGCACACTCACTGCCATGCTCACTGTACACTCTGCACACTCACTTCTCACTCACTGCTCACTGCCATGCTCACTGCACACTCTGCACACTCACTTCTCACTCACTGATCACTGCCATGCTCACTGCACACTCTGCACACTCACTTCTCACTCACTGATCACTGCCATGCTCACTGCACACTCTGCACACTCACTGCATGCTCACTGCTCACTGCACACTCAGTGCACACTCACTGCTTACTGCCATACTAATTGCACACTCACTGCTCACTGCCGTGCTCACTGCACACTCTGCTCACTGCCACACTCACTGCACGCTCACTGCTCACTGCCATACTCACTGCTCACTCACTGCACACTCAGTGCACACTCACTACCATACTCGTTGCACACTCACTGTTGCACTAGCTGCACACTTTGTGCCATGTTCACTGCACACTCACTGCCGCGCTCACCACATGCTCATGCCCTGATTACCTCTTTCCTCCACTGTTTGCCTGAACTATCACAGGGAGAAGGAGGCCCAGGTGCCATTCTGCCCCAGTGCAGTCCTGGGCGGCACTGCTGGGGGCCGGTTACTAAGTAACTGCTCAGACCACAGGAAAACGCTGTGGTGGCCATTTTGGAACCAGCAGCTGTCTTTTTGCCCATAATTTGGGAACCTGGCAATTAAACATGGAGGGATAATTATGAGCCTGGAATTCCTGGGGCTCTTTCAGGACTTCTAATATCCCCATTCCAAAATATGGAGGACCCTGCATCTTCACACATAAAAGAAGCTCAGATGCAAATTCTCGCCCGCAGCCTCCGGCTTACTGTCCTGGGAGACCTGTGACCTTGGGCAGACAGCTTCAGCTTCTCCAACTATAAACTGGGAGTTACACCACCCATGTCATGGGGTTGACAGAGTAACACGAAACAAGGTACATAAAATGTTTAGGCCTGTTTCTGGCTTTCTCTCAAAATCCGTAATAATACCTACTGTGCGGGGCCTGTGCGTAGGAGGTCAGGCTGTGAGGACAGGACTTCCTGTTGCTCTCCCAGCATCCTCCTCGGTGTGCAAAAGCAAGGGATACATGATAGTATCACTTGGTTAAAAGAATGAGGGACAAAGTGGTACCCCATCTTTAGACCCCAGCTTTTATATACTCCTCTTTTTCAGGCTCTTGTGTCCCCTATCAAGCACTTTCTTGCATTCTAGTCCCCCTAGGTCATTATTTACACTTTCACTTGATCAACCAAATGTATTTATTTATTTGTATTGATTTTAGAGAGAGACCTCTATGTGAGAGAGATATGTGCATCCAGTGCCTCCTGTATGGGTCCCAACCTGGGATCCAACCTGCCACCCCTTGGTGCACAGGAGGACGCTCCAACCAGCCTGGCTCAACCAAGTTCACTCAGGGGTGAGAGGTTTGGACTTTTGGGTTGAAATTCTGTGTTAAGGACATTTGTCCTGATGGGGAACTTCGGGTGCCTGCTGGCCTGTAGGGGCTGCTTGAGGAGTGGGGACGACCTATGAGAGAGTGCTGATCGCTGCTCTGGTTGTGTTTCAGGGCCACTGGTGGGTTACCTGCAGCGAAAATTCTCTCCCGTCCCCTCACCTTTCACTTCTCTTAATGTTATTCCCACGGCCACCTGACGCTCAGCACAGGCCCGTGCCCTTCTCTGTCGTGCCCGCTTCCCTCTTATCCAGTGACGTTTCGCCCAGTGGCAGCTCGCCTTCGTGGACATGCCAGGGAACACTGGTGCTCCTGACCCACAGCACCCCACCTGGGCTGCTCAAGGACCCTCGGGGTGCCAGATGAGGAAACTGAGGTCCAGATTTTAGAATGATGAGCTCAGCCTCACCGCTGTGGCTCAGTCACGGAGCATCAACTATGAACCAGGAGGTCACAGGGCGGTTGCGGTCATGATCCCTAGTAGGTGGTGTGCAGGAGGCAGCCCCTTAGACGAGGATGCAATGATTCTCTCTCACGATTGGTATTTCTCTCTCTCCCTCCCTCTTCCTTCATCTCTGAAATAATTGAAAAGTATTTTTTAGCCCTGACCGGTTTGGCTCAGTGGATAGAGCGTTGGCCTGTGGACTGAAGGGTCCCAGGTTCGATTCCGGTCAAGGGCATGTACCTTGGTTGTGGGCACATCCCCAGTGGGAGGTGTGCAGGAGGCAGCTGATCGATGTTTCTAACTCTCTCTCCCTCTCCCTTCCTCTCTGTAAAAAATCAATAAAATATATATTTTTTTAAAAAGTATTTTTTAAAAGTAAACATAAAGTAAATGAATAAATAAATAAAATAAAATAATGAGCCCAGTCAAGTTGAATCAAACTCCGTTTTTCTTGTTGAATATGTTCTTTGACCAAACAGAATGTTTGGGTCCCATTTGCCCTTAGTTTTCAGCAGCATTATGAATGGTTGGTGTGGCCACGTCACCATCCTATATAATAAAACCCTGATATACAAATTGACCGAACGGTGGAATGACTGGTTGCTATGATGTGCACTGACCACTAGGGGGCAGCTCCTGCATTGAGCATCTGCCCCCGAGAGGGAGGCGACTGGCATCAGCAATTGGGGGGTGGGGCCGGCCAACAGGCAGTGCCAGGCCGCCAGCCAAGGTAGGTGCCAGCAGGGCCCCCCTGATCGCCCCGCTTATCTGTTGCCCCGCCTATCTGTCGCCCCGCAGATGGCCCTGATAACCAGCCAGGCCTAGAGACCCTACCCTATATATTGGGAACAGTCTCTTAGATTTAAAAATTAAGACCTGGCAAGACTACTCTAACTGTGAAAAAATAGGATCATGCAGCGATGACTTGCATGGACTCAGCTTGCACATTTTGTGGTCAGCCCTGATTCTGACACTTATAACTGTGACAAAGCCAATTGCTTAACTTCTCTCTGCTTCAGTTTTTCCACCCATAAGATTGGGAAAATGGTACTACTGCCTCAGAAGGATCATGTTATGTACTACTTTTTATAATCAGGGCAAAAAATGTAGCTGCCCATACAACAACAAGATGCCTTTCACCTGTATGAAAAGTATGGTCACTGGTGCATGCAGTGTCCCGGATTGCGAGAGGCATGTCCGACTGCCGGTTTAGGCCTGACATCCCCCGAGGGGACCCAGCTTGCGAGAGGATGCAGGCCAGGCTGAGGACCCCCACCCCCCACCCTCAAGCCCCCGTGCACAAATTTTGTGCACTGGGCCACTAGTATCCTATAGAATAAAGGCTAATATGCAAATTGACTGAACAGTGGAACTACCAGTCACTATGAGGAGCACTGACCACCAGGGGGCAGATGCTCAACGCAGGTCAGTGCGCTTCTACAGGGGGAGCACCCTCAGCCAGAAGCCCTGAGCCGGGCTCACCGCGGGCCTAAGCCATCAGTCAGACATCCCCCGAGGGGTCCTGGACTGCGAGAGGGCACAGGCTGGGTTGAGGGATCCCCCCCCCCCCAGTGCAGGAATTTTGTGCACCGGGCCTCTAGTATAACTATACCTAGGTATAGTTTTGTGATCAGAGATGTGTGGATGGTCTTTCTCTGTTGCTTGTGGGAGTGGGGCTCTAGGGGTGCTGCTGGAATGAGCACTTCCGCGAGAGGATGAGATATGGTAGCAGCTTTCTTTTCACGGAATTACATGCTCAGTTTCCAAGGTCCCGTTTCCCTTAGTCCCACCCGGCAGCTGAGCAGCTGGGGCTGCAGCAGAGCTCGGAGCCCGCCAGCGCCCAGAGCTTCCGTCCCCCAGGCGCTGGGCTGGCATGGTCTTCGCTAGTTGCAGTGAAGCATGGTAGCAATCATCTCAGGTAGAAACTGCTGTTCGGGTTCTGTACTTATTTGTTTGCTAAAACAATAGAAAGCTATTTTGATTTTCTGCACTTATGTATGCTATTCCAATACTCCATTGATGATGGTTTGAATATCCCATTGATTGTGATCTCACTGGTTACTGAAGCACATTCTTCTGGGAACCAGGACAGCTCAATTATCCCAAATTGTCTCAGTAGCTACAGATAATGCATTCCGGTTGACTCAGTGGTCCCGGAAACTGGACAGCACAATTATTCTAAATTGCCCCGGTGGTCCCAGATAATGTGTTTCTTTTGATTCAGTGATTTATGGATACTTTAGATAACTAACTTGCTCAATTTCGCTTCTGTAACTGAACCAGGTTCCTCATTCCAGACCCAAAGATGTAATCGATACCTTTGTGATATTCTGCATATAAACCAGAAGTGGCAAGCTGTTCGGGGCTGCGAGGTCTGGAGCGCTTTTGCTCCCTCCTATGCTGCCGGCTTTTAATAAATGACTCCATAATTCGACTTCTTGAGGCATCCTTTGTAAGATGGGGGTACACTACAACATTAGCCCAGCAGGCCATGGCGTGGCAGGAGAGCGCCCCTGCAACAAGAATCCCAAGGGTGCGAGAGCTGAGCTCGCCCACAGCCCACTCCTTCGTGGAGACTGACCAGCGTGGATCCCCCCTCACCGTGGCGCCTACCCCGCCATGGCCTTTCCCGGGGCGACTGCCTCACAAGCACCTTCCCTGCCGCCCAGACCAGGGCCTGGGGCTGCGCCTCTGCTCCACCGGTCCCTTCCACAGCGCCTGGGGGTCACCCTCCTGGGGGTCACCCTGCGGCCTCCTGGGCAGCTGCCGGGGCCTCCCCCCGTCCCCCTCTCCGTTATTCATAACTACACTAAATGACATCAGTATCAATTCCATCCCAGGAAAACGGTGAGGAAGAAAAACATATTAATACATCTGACTGTAAGCTTTTTAATATGCTTCCTGAAATGTTTTATTCGGTTACTGACTCACCAATATCAGCTCAAGCAGTGGGTTAACGCGACTTCCTCAGAGAAAACCAGGATTTGGGGAGGAGCCGGTAAACTGCACCGGGGCCTCAGAGCGGTGCGGGCGGGCTGACAGCGGGGCTGTGCGCACTCAGGGGAGGGCAGCGTGGGCACTGCGGCTTTGCGGCCGCCCCGCCAGGTGGCCTCCACGTTGTGGTGATTTCAACCCGCCCAGCAGCTGTGCGCCTGCACGTTCAGGCTACACGCTATTGCGTTCCAATCAGGGCTAGGAAACCCCACAGGCTTCCCAAGCACGGGATTCCCTCTTAATGGTATATACCGTCTGCTGTATTCTCACAGGGAGCATATGGCCTTTATAATAACGATGTTTTAAAAAGCTACAAAACAAACAAACCTGGAAAAGCTCCTTAGTCGGGAAAAGTGCTCAATCTCTGAAGGGACCTAAGCTCGCCTTGTCACTAGTGCCACCCAGTGGTCAAACTAAGTCACTGTTCTGCCGCTGAACTCAAAGCCAGGGCCGGGGGAGGCGGGGGACCCAGGCTGGAGTCAGCGGGGATGGCAGAGCGCTTGGTGGGGCGTGTCACAGTCACTTGCCAAAGCGGCACAGAGTTCACACTTGCTGCACTATTAATTCATCGCTGAATTTATGCAGGCCTAGGCGGTATGCGGCATACCAACACTGAATGCCAATCAATGGAGGAAATACGAATTTGCATTCATGTGGAGTTTTTAACCTCTTCAAAGTGCTTTCTACCATTGTATTTGTTCATCACAATAGTATGAGGCATAAGAAGATCAAATGGCTTTAGCTTCTTTTTCAGATGACGAAGGCAAGGCTGGAGGGGTGTGAACAGCCCACGGTCAGCCAGATGAGCATTGTCTGGGCAAGACCCGGAACCCTGGACTTGAGTGACCAGACTGGCATTCTGTTCCTGCTGCAGCTGAGTGTGCAGACATGCAAGCTTGATTTCATATTTAGATATTTTATTAGGAACCGTGACCTAGGATTCTCTAAGGTTGCTTTACCATTTCTGTAGCCTGTGCTTTGTTTTCTATCGCTTTTTATTATTTGCCCTACCATAACTCTGTTTGGAGAGCTAATTTTTAGCAATAGAGCTAAATTTATGTATCATTACTTTTTTTCTTATTAATCAAACATATTTTAACTTCCTTCAGTCTTCTAGTCACCACCATGTGTACATGTTGAATAATTCTACCCTAGAGTAAGGAAACTTGATATTTTTAAATGAGTGCTCATAACAAATATATGTATCTTTTTATTTTTAAACTAGAGGCCCGGTGCATGGATTGTGCACTGGTGGAGTCCCTCAGCCTGGCCTGTGGGGATGGGCCAACACCGGCTCTTTGACATCCCCTGAGGGGTCCCAGATTTTGAGAGGGTGCAGGCCAGGCTGAGGGACCCCCCACCAGTGCACAATCAGGGCCAGGGAGGGACTGTGGGAGGGCTCCAGGGCGTGTCCGGCCCGTCTCACCCAGTCCCCATTGGCTGGACCCCAGCAGCAAGCTAACTTACTGGTCAGAGTGTCTGCCCCTGGTGGTCAGTGTGCGTCATAGCGACTGGTCGAACGGTCAGACACTTAGCATATTAGGCTTTTATTATGTAGGATAATAAAGCTAGAGCATGGGCTTATTTTGCTGTCTTTCTGGATTCCAGTTCTTAAATCACCTGACCAGGCCTAAGGACTGTAAAGACCGACACCATGTCTCGGTCATGAGTGTGACCCCCAAGTGCCTGGCTTGTGCCTTACTACACACATACTCACTGACCAAATGGAAAAAGAAAACCTGTGGCCAACTGAGTTTTCTTTATACACTGGTGACACTTCCAGTGGCAGCTATAGAAGTCGCAATAGACAAATACTAACATCTTTACGAGCCCTTAATAACAGTGTCAATGCAAGGCAGGAAACACACTGTATCCTTATTTTCTCTTTCTGAGCAGACTTCTTGATGATGTTCTCTTTTTCAGGTACTGGTCCCCATTTGCCTGTAGTTTGGTAATTTCTGGCAAAATAACAAATTCACACAGGATTTACCCAATTCTACTTCCAGGAAATCCTTCTTTAGATAAATCCCTATATGTGGGAAATGACATATGTGTAAAGTTATTCAATGGAGCATGGTTTGTAACTGCAAAAGATTATAAACATCTTAAGCTCTATCAAAGGGGGCTTATTGCTGAGAAACAACAGCCATCTCGACACCCTATTGTTCATGTGTCCTCACGTGTCTCTGTGTCACCTCCAAGCAAGAAAACATAATGTTCCACTGTCTTTTTGCTCTTCTCCACCAAAATACACACGTGAAGAAGACTGCTTCTAAATAAACACAACAGACTGTAGGTGTACCTCACAATATAAAATTAAGACATTCTTATAAATTATGTTTTTATGAATTAAATTTGGTCTAAATTGATTCTATTCTAAATCCTTTTGAAATAAGGTGATTCTATGTCTAATTTATATTTATTGAGTTCATTCTAAGAAAGATATATCCATCCCCTCTGCCCCCAAAATAAAGAGAAGCCAACATCCTGAAAAAAATCTCAGCCTTCTTATTCGTTAAGGTTGAAGTAACTACAAGACAGAATTTGGAGTGTGCGTGACCCAGAGCGGGAATTACTCAGGAGTACAGTCCAGAGGATGGCGTGGCATGCAGCCTGTTCTAGCTGGGCCTCTACCCAGAGCCTTTCTCTTCTTCCCTGAGCAGGTCCCCCACCCTCACTCCCTCCACGTAAGCCACCATTTACTTTGTACGCATCCCTCCTGGGCTCCTGGAGTAAGAAGCCACATGACCTCAAACCACCTTAGGAAAATGAGTGAGGAGCTAAAAGATTCAAGGGCACTTGCTTGGTAAATCCCCCTGCTATTTCCTTTCTTCCTTCTTTCCCCTCCCGCGATTTTATCCCCCCCCCCACCCCAGGCTTCACTTGGGTTGGTGTAGGGAGGGGGACGCCCATGGGGCACTGGCTTCAGGAGAGAAAGCACAGGAGGAAGATGAAGGAAGACGCCCTGCTCTGCCCGCTGCCTGTTCGCAGCAACCAGGGACCATGGAGTCCCCAGTCCTTTCTTAATGCCTATCCATCTGGTCTGGGTCTCCTTTTTTTCCCACCCACTCGTCCATCCTACTTATAATTATCCAGACAAAATGAAAGTCTGTTCCAGACACAGTTGGAAATTCTCCACTCTTGTCTCAGTTTCATAACAGGGTTGTGGGACAAGACCACGGAGGCTGGTGCTTGGAGGGGCACTTTCTTAAGAGAAGCAGGAGAATAGCGACTGTCTTCCTGGTAACATCTGCTGTGGGGCTTGGCATTAGCGCTGTCCTGTGGTGAGCACTTGTGCAGGCAATGGAGATGGCACCTGGAGTGTGGGCAGAGGCCTGGCAGCGGCAAGGGATGTGCAGAGGGCCTGCCAGGCCTAATGCTGGAGAGGAAGCTAAAGCTTCAACTTGCAACCCTAAAGGCTACTTAAAAAAAAAGCCAGAATTTATATTTCTATTTAAAAACGTTCAAGGGACTTTAATAGAAAGGCCCAAAGGCTCAAAGATGTCCAGTTTACTGAAAGATCATCCTGAGGTGGCATCTGTTGGTCCCTCCATTGCTACAGCCACACTTGATCCTGGTTATTTATACACTCGGTAATTTTTCTAGTTGAGTAGCGATGATTTTCTCACCACCAGGGTCTCTCATAATGACGGAAATGCAATACCAGAAACAGTCATGGAACGTTTGCCGGGAGGAAAGGGCAATGGGCACCTGGCACTGTGGATGGCGAAGTATCAGCACCTCAGTGAGCGCAGATGCTGCCCAACGGGAACGTGTCCCTGGGGCTGCTCCATGCCAGGTGAGTCGACCCTAACAGGAATCTTACTCATGTAGTGGTTGCCCCCCTGTGGTTTCATCCGCAACAGCAATGCTGACCCACAGAGTACTCTCCATGGGTGCCTAAGGGGTGCTCCCCACAGCTGGCCATCAGGCTGAGCAGGGGCTTGGCATCAGATAAACAAATGTTCTCATCTTGGCTTATTATGTGTGAGACACTGGCAAATTATTCAATTCACTGGAGTTTCAGCTTCTCCATTTACAGAATAGAAATAGAAGTATCTACGTCAGAGAATGTAATAAGGAGTGGATGAGATAACTAAGCAAAGCAAACTGGTGACAGTAAAGCAAACACTATTATCATGACCCTGTGCTTCACAGGGCAGAGGGTTTGTGTGTGTGGAGAGTGTGTCCTGATTAGGGCCCGTGGAAGAAAGCATCCCATTTCACCAACACCCAGAAGGTCTTCAACAAACAACAGAGACCACCCAGAGTGAATGGGCTCGGGAAGCAAAGTGATAATTCTGTACAGCGCAGTGACAACTCACCTTCCTGTCAGAGATATTTTTGTTTATCTTTTTTTCCCTCAAGTTACAAAAATTCCCTTTATTTATTTATTTTTAACTTTATTGTTGTGAGTATTAGAGATGTCCTCCTCCCCCCCCCCCCCCCCATTGCCCTCCTCCAACAGAATCCTGCACCACCCCAGGCCTTCACCACCCTATTTATTGTCTGGGTCCCTGGGTAATGCATATCCTATATAATAAAAGCCTAATATGCAAATCAACCGAATGACAGAACGACCGGTTGCTATGATGCACACTGACCACCAGAGGGCAGACATTCAATGCAGGAGCTGCCTCCAGCCCACAGGCACCAGGCTGGTGGGGCCTCTCCCCCGATCATCTGCAGAGGGAGGTGACCGGCAGTGGTGGCAGGGCGATCGGGGGGCGGGGCCAGCCAGCGAGTGAGTGGCGCCCCCCCCATCTCCCCACTGGTTGCCTCCCAGGCAGGTGCCAGTGGGGGCCCCCAATCGCCCCACCAGTCACCCCGCAGAGGGAGGTGACTGGTGGTGGCGGTGGGGGCCAGGCCAGTGAGCGGGCAGTGCCAGGCCAGCCAGGGTGGGTGCCAGAAGCAGCCCCCTGATCGCCCCGCTGGTCACCCCACAGATCAGCCCTGATCACCAGCCAGGCCTAGGGACCCTACCCATGCATGAATTTCATGCACCAGGCCTCTAGTATGCATATAAGTTCATTGCTTAATCTATTCCCTTTCCCTCTACCCCCTTCCCTCTGAGATTTGTCAGTCTGTTTCATGTTTCCATGCCTCCGGTTCCATTTGTTTATTAGATTCCTTGTTCATTTACATTGATGTTTAGATTCAATTGTTGATAGATATGTATTTATTGCCATTTTAGTGTTTGTATTTTGATCTTTCTTCTTCCTCCTCTTCTCCTTCCTTCTCCTCCTCCCCCTTCTCCTCCTCCTCTTTTTCTTCTACTTCTTCTTCTCCTTCTCCTCTTCTTAAAGAATACCCTTCAACATTTCATGTACTACTAGTTTGGTGGTGATGAACTCCTTTAGCTTTTTCTTGTCTGGGAAGCTCTTTATCTGACCTTCAATTCTAAATGATAGCTTTGCTGGGTAGAGTAATATTGGTTGTAGATCATTGCTTTTCATCACTTTGACTATTTCTTGCCAATCCCTTTTGGTCTTCAAAGTTTCTGTTGAAAAATCAGCTGACAATCGTATGGGTGCTCCCTTGTAGGTAACAGGGGGCTTTTCTCTTGCTGCTTTTAAGATTCTCTGTTTGTCTTTAACCTTTTGGCATTTAATTATGATGTGTCTTGGTGTGGGCCTCTTTGGGTTCCTCTTATTTGGGACTCTATGTGCTTCCTCGGACTTGCATGTCTATTTCTTTCACCAGATAAGGGAAGTTTTCTGTCATTATTTTTTCAAATAGGTTTTAATTTATCTTCTCCTTCCAGCACCACCACTATGCGAATGCTGGTACACTTGAGGTTGCCCCAGAGACTCCTTATACTATCTTCATATTTTTGGATTCTTTTTTTTTTCTTTTTGCAGTTCTGATTGGGTGCTTTTTGCTTCTTTAAATTCCAAATCACTGATTTGATTCTTGGCATCCTCTACTCTAATGTCGATTCCCTGTAAATTATTCTTCATTTCAGTCAGTGTATCCATCATTTCTAACTGCTCCTTTTTTATGTCGTTGACATTCTCACTAAGGTTCTTGAAGTCCTCACTAAATTCCTTGAAGTTCTTTTTTTTTTTTTTAAATATATTTTTTATTGATTTTTTACAGAGAGGAAGGGAGAGGGATAGAAGTTAGAAACTCCGATGAGAGAAACATTGATCAGCTGCCTCCTGCACACCCCCCTAATGGGGATGTGCCCGCAACCAAGGTACATGCCCTTGACCAGAATCGAACCTGGGACCCTTCAGTCTGCAGGCCGACGCTCTATCCACTGAGCCAAACCGGTCAGGGCCCTTGAAGTTCTCTTTAAGTTCCTTAAGCATCCTTATAACCATTGTTTTGAATTGTGTATCTGATAGCTTGTTTGCTTCCATTTCATTCAGTTCTTCTGTTCTTTCATTTGTGACATGTTTGTCTTCACATATTGGTTGCTTCACTGTGTTTGTTTCCATGTATTAGGTAGAGCTGCTTTGTCTTCCAGTCTTGGTAAGTGGCCTTGTGTAGTAGGTGTCCAGTAGGGCTCAGTGGCTGAGCCTCCCCAGTCACCTGAGCTGGGCACTCTAGGTGTGCTCCTGTGTATGCTGTGTGCACTGTCCTGCTGTAGTTGAGCCTTGATTGCTGTTGGCATAATTGGGAGGGATTGACCCCCAGGCCAACTGGCTGTGCAGACCAGCTGTGACTACAGTGGAAGAGCTGTTGTGCAGGAGACCCCCCTGCCTTCCTCTGGAGCAGGACTTGCTTCTATGGAGCTTTGGTGCTTACTGAGTCTGCTCCTTGAGAACATCATTCATGTATGTGGTGGGGTTAGGGTAAGGGCCGGCAAAAGTTACAGAGCAATCTGCAGATTGCTGCTACTTGTGTTGGGTTTGGAGGTGCCCAGGAGAGGCCAAGCTATGAACCAAGGCAGGCTGCTGCTAGTGCAGGGCCTGGGACCACTTGGCAAGAGGTATGGGACACACTGAGGCCAGCTGCTGCTTGTTTAAGAAATTTTAGAAAAGTCTGAAGCCTGAGCCAGGACAGGCTATTCATATGGAAAAGCCACTGCAAATTGGGTGGGGCGGGGTCTCAGAGAATCACCAGGGCTGGGTGAACAGTGTGGGCCAGGTTGATGGAGACCGAGATATGGCGACTCCCTGTTGCCATCGTGGCAGGGAGGTCTCAGCAAGGAACAATGGCCTCTGTCAACACTTTTGTCTGGGAGAAAGCTGCCCCCAGTTCTTGCCCTGATTCCAGACTATTTAGTTCATCCCCATATGTCCCTGGATCCTTCCAAGCTGCTGCCCCAGTGCTGGAGCTCAGAGGGAGTGAGTCTGAGTAAATCTGTGTACTGGTCCTTTAAGAGGCACTGCCTGGGTCTCCAGCAGCCTCTGTCATTCAGCCACAATCCCCACTGGGTTTTACATCCCAAAGTTATGGGGACTTCTCTTCCCAGCACTGGGACCCTGGGCTGAGGGGTTCAGTGTGGGGCTGGGACCCCTTGCTCCTCACAGGGGACCTCTGCCCCTCCCAATTAAAAACATGCCACACGTGGGTGTCGGACCAGCCTGTTCCTTGCCTTTGCCCCATCCTACATCTCAATGTGCTTCCTTTTTACTTCTCTAGTTGTAGGGTTTCCATTCAGCTGGATTTCAGGCGATTCTGAATGATGGCTGTTCTGGGGTTTAGTTGTAATTTTGATGTGGTTGTGGGAGGATGGGAGTATCAATTTACCTACGCCACCACCGTGGCCCCTCCCACTATTTATTTATTTATTTATTTATTTATTTATTTATTATTTTTTTATTAAATAAATCTTTATTCAGATTATTACAATTATTTCTCCTTTTTTCCCCCATAGCTCCCCTCCACCCATTTCCCACCCCACCTTCTGCCCTTACCTACCCCCCACTGTCCTCATCCATAGGTGTATGATTTTTGTCCAGTCTCTTTATGAACCCCCCCATACCCCTTTCCCCCTGAGAATTATCAGTCCACTCCCTTTCTATGCCCCTGATTCTATTATATTCACCAGATTATTCTGTTCCTCAGGTTTTTAATTTACTTGATTTTTAGGTTCACTTGTTGATAGATATGTATTTGTTGTTCATAATTTTTATCTTTACTTTTTTCTTCTTCCTCTTCTTTAAGAATACCTTTCAGCATTTCATATAATACTGGTTTGGTGGTGATGAACTCCTTTAGCTTTTTCTTGTCTGTGAAACTCTTTATCTGCCCTTCAATTCTGAATGATAGCTTTGCTGGGTAGAGTAATCTTGGTTGTAGGTTCTTGCTACTCATCACATTGAAAATTTCTTGCCACTCCCGTCTGGCCTGCATAGTTTCTGTTGAAAAGTCAGCTGACAGTCGTATGGGTGCTCCCTTGTAGGTAATTAACTGTTTTTCTCTTGCTGCTTTTAATATTCTCTCTTTGTCTTTTGCTCTTGGCATTTTAATTATGATGTGTCTTGGTGTAGTCCTCTTTGGATTCCTTTTGTTTGGGGTTCTGTGGGCTTCCTGGACTTGTAAGTCTATTTCTTTCACCAGGTGGGGGAAGTTTTCGGTCATTATTTCTTCAAATAGGTTTTCAGTATCTTGCTCTCTCTTTTCTTCTGGCACCCCCATAATTCTGATGTTGGTACGCTTGAAGTTGTCCCAGAGTCTTCTTAGATTATCTTCAACTTTTTGGATTTTTTTTTTTGCTTTTTGCTTTTTCGGTTGAGTGTTTTTTGCTTCTTTGTATTTCAATTCTTTGACTTGATTTTTGTGTTCCTCTTGTCTGTTTTTGGGTCTCTGTATAATATTTTTTATTTCAGTCAGTGTATGTTTAATTTCTAGTTGGTCCTTTTTCATCTCTTCGAGGGTCTCGTTATATTTATCGGCCTTTTCTAGGATATTCTTAAAAAGCCTTATAACTGTGGTTTTGAATTCTATGTCCAGTCGTTTGTTTTCCTCCATTTCTTTTGTTTGTGATCTGATTCTTAGACGCCGCATTTTCACTGCTTCCCTGGGTTGGTAGATTTGTGTGCTAGGTTTCCAATTTGGCCTAGTGGGTCTGCCTCCCCAGTTAACCTGAGGTGGACACTCTTGGTGCACCCCTTTGTGGACTGTGTGTACAGCCTTGTTGTAATTAAGTCTTGATTGTTGTTGGTGTAACTGGGAAGAATTGACCTCCAGGCCAGTTGGCTGTAAGGATCAGCTGTGTCTATGCTGGGAGAAGCCCGGTGCTGGAGACAGCCTTATAGGATTAGACTTGCCAAATTGCAATAGCCTCTGTGCTCAGCTTGGATGGGGTGGAGTCTCAGTCTTGGCTTCCCGTCAGCCTTGCCCTTGCGCGCACGTGTGTGCCTTCAGTCCTCTGCCTTCCCGGCTCCCGATTCTCCGCCCGAGAGTCCAGACTCCCCCCACAAGAGCGTGGGTCCCCAGGAGCTCGCCTGGAACTGGGGTTCACTGCAGTCAGAACTGGGGCTCACTTCAGTCAGAACTGAGGTTCAGTGCCGTCAGGAGCCTCTCACTCCCTTCCGCTAGTGAATGCCTGTGGCAGCCTCCGCAGCCTTTGTGCGCACTGGCGCGAGCGGACTTTCAGTCCTCCGCCTTCCCCGGCTCCTGAGTCTCCGCCCGAGAGTCCAGACTCCCCCCACAAGAGTGTGGGTCCCCAGGGGCTCGCCTGGAACTGGGGTTCAGTGCAGTCAGAACTGGGGTTCAGTGCGGTCGGGGGCTTCCTTCCCCGTTCCGCCAGAGAAAGTCAGCCAGGCTCTCAGCCGCCCTTCCTCTCTGCGCGCACAAAGCCCCTTTGCCGTACCTCCAATTCTCTGTGAGCTTTTCTCTATCCTTCTAGTTGTAGAATTTTCACTCAGTCAGCTTTCCTGCGGTTCTGGATGGTGTCCGTTCTGTCTTTTAGTTGTAGTTTTGAAATTGTTGTGCGAGGCAGCAGTTTAGGTGTTTACCTATGCCGCCATCTTGGTTTTCCTCCCCTTTAACAAAATTTTAAAGGGCCCCTCCCACTCTTTAGTGATCTTTTATTAAGCTTCTAACCAGATAGCAGGCACTGTTCAGCCCTTGTAGTGGGAATGCAATGAGCACCACAATCAGGGGCCCTGTCTTTGCAGGGCTTAAGTTCTGGTCAGGAAGGCAGATATTAAATAAATAATTCCATAATTATTTCAACTGCCACTGAATGATGAATACAATGTGCTATGAGAGTCACCAGCAGGGTGAAGTGTGGGGTCTAGTCTGAAGAATTCAGGGAGGTGACACTTAAGCTGTTAATGAGGTAAAGATGGCATGGGGTGAGGAGGCTGAGGGGGACACTTGCAGGCAAAAAGAACCTGGTGTTATTGGAATGGGACTTGAAAGTATGTGAGCAAGTTAAAGAAATGCGATCCAGCCAGCACAGCTGGGTATTTTGAGTGAGATTAGCCCCTGTTCTCTTTGTTGGTTGTGTGACCTCGGGCAGTTGATTTAAACTTCCTGAGCTGCAGTTCCCTCATTATGGAGTTATTACCATACAGAAATAACTGAAAGCATTAGGAGCGGTGTTAGGTTTTTTTGTAGTTATGCACCAATAAGTTCTTATGTTTCTGTGCTGACTGAAGTGCACTAATACTGAAAGCATCTGAAGGGCTCTACTTGTCATGCTGGCTCCTAGCATTTCAGAGTGGCAGCTGGGGAAGACAGGGCAGGAAGGTTAGGAGACACTTGTGGACTCTTGACGCTAAAGAGCTTGCTTCCCATCAGCTCGACTTTCCCTTCTGCAGCATCGAAATGGGATGTTTGGGCCCCTGGACCTGGCTGACCCACTGTAATAGGGGCATGGTTTCCAAAGAGGCCTTTATGGGGGTTCTCGCTGGGGTTTCTATGCTATTTCTGAGTAGAATTTTTATTATGTTGCCTCAGATTTGTTCATTTGACTTCCAGAACATCTACTTGTAAATATTTTCTCATGTTTATACTTTCAGTTCCACACACCCTTTTCTGTAACTCCAAAATCCACAATGCTCTGGAAATCAAAAATTTTGTTTCCAACTCATTTGGTGGAAAACCTGCCCTGATTTGCATTCATTTTGTGGCAAAATCAGATGTGAAGTTATATATAGTCTTTGTTTACTCCACCAATGTTAATAATCATGCATTTTTCTGGAGAAACACAACTGTGCTTACTATGGGCATTAGACCTGCACATACATATGAAGTATTAGAGTCTTCAAGCTTCCTGTACTTTCTAATACAAAACTCGGGGAGATGTGTCATTTTTACTGTATTATTTGGGCAGTGTGCTATGTGCTTTGAATAAATGTACAATCATTACAGGTAGCTGAATTTGACATAGTGGCAGAGACAATTTTATTGCAGCTAAATGAACAGACTAAATCCTACCAACCAATAGCATACACATGTTATGATGCATATGCTTTTCACACTGGTATGAATAATTGTGTATAGATATTCAAATCCATTTAAATATAATTATATTAGAGGCCCAGTGCACAAAATTCGTGCACGGGGTCTGTGTGTCCCTCATCCCAGCCTGCACCCTCTCCAATCTGGGACCCCTCGAGGGACATCCCTCTCACCATCCAGGACTGCTGGCTCCCAACTGCTCGCCTGCCTGCCTGCCTGATTGCCCCTAACCGCTTTTGCCTGCCAGCCTGATCACCCCCTAAATGCTCCCCTGCCAGCCCAATTGCCCCTAACTGCCCTCCCCTGCCGGCCTGGTCACCCCCAACTGCCCTCCCCTGCTGACCCGGTCACCCCTAACTGCCTTCCCATGCAGGCCTTGTCCTTCCCAGCTGCCCTCCCATGCCGGCCTGGTTGCCCCTAACCACCCTCCCCTGCCGGCCCGATTGCCCCTAACTGCCCTCCCCTGCCAGCCCAGTCGCCCCCAACTGCCCTCCCTTGTAGGCCTGGTCCGCCCCAACTGCCCTCCCCTGCTGGCCTGATTGCCCACAACTGCCCTCCCCTGTTGGCCATCTTTGACCACATGGGGGTGGCCATCTTGTGTGTTGGAGTGACGGTCAATTTGCAGTTCTGGGCTATAGGCTCTCAGGGTTGGTAGAAGATGAAGAGAGGAAAGAAAGTGGAAGTATGGGAAATAAAATGAACATGAAGTTTTGTAATTCTTTTTTTAATTACTGGTAAAATATATTTCTATTGATTTCAGAGAGGAAGTGAAAGGGAAAGAGAGAGAGAAACATCAATAATGAGAGAATCATTGATCGGCTGCCTCTTGCATGCCCCCCACTGGGGACTGAGTCCGCAACCTGAGCATGTGCTCTGGACTAGAATCGAACCTGGGACCCTTCAGTCTGCAGGCCGACGCTCTATCCACTGAGCCACACCGGCCAGGGCAGATTGGTAATTCTTAAGTAATCTGAGTAGGAACTCCACATCTTTATGAAAACAGCCAAAACCTGCAAAAGGAGGTGTGTCACCAAAGGCACCAAGGGTAGAGGGGTGGGCGAGGCATGGCATCCAGGCCAGCGTCTTCTCAGATCCTTCGGGAGAGGACCTTGTGTGTAAGGGGGAGAGTCCTTCGGGGAGAGGACCTTGTGTGTAAGGGGAAGAAGGAAGCGGACTGACGTGGGGAAGGTGGGGTTACGATACTCAAACAGTGGTGGGGGAAGGACCTCAATAAATGTCCCCGAGGAATATATGGGCCAGGAATCTGGAAAGTGACATTGGAGGATGAAAAGGTGAAAGGAGGGAGTTGTAGCTACTGGTGGAAGCTGAGCATTTGAGAGGTAAATATGATTAGAGCTTCTGCCCACATCCACATCCCCACATGCTTCTGCCCAAGTGACAGGTGCGGGCACACTATTTCAACGCACTTCAGGTTTAACAGAACCCAAAACTAAAAACTAACAACAACAACAAAATGGTTGTAAAGGTAAAGGTAACACCCATAAAACATTTGAACAAAAATTGAACCAATATGACAAAAGAAGTTATGCAATAATTCAGGCCACTGAGGCAATACTACTAACATTTTGATGTATTTTCTTCCAGCTTTTTAACTTATATATGCCACGGCTGTATGAATTTTGTATCCTTTTTATTCTCAAATTCTCTTTTTTTCAATGTTAATATCATTGGAAGATACTTTTTTAAAAAATTATTTTTGTTACTCCTCACCTGAGGATATTTTCCCATTGCTTTTCGACAGAGTGGAAGGAAGGGAGGGAATAGGGGGGGAGAGAGAGAGGGGGAGAAAGATACATCGATATGAGACATATTGATTTGTTGCTGCCACTTCCCACTCCCCCCTCCTCCTCAGGCTGGGGAAGGAACCTGCAACCCAAGTAACGTGCCCTTGACCTTGACCGGGAATCAAACCTGTGCCCTTTGGTGCGCTGGTGGACGCTCTAACCACTGAGCACACCAGCCAGGGCAGGAAGATACTCTTTTAAACATGTTTTCACAACTATTCCTTTGAATAGATGCATTCCAACGCACTGAACCCAGATCTGTGATTCGGACATTCCGGTTGTTTCCTTTTCTGCTGGTAATGAACATCACCAAGATACTTTCAATTCCTACAATACAGATTCCTCTTTTCCAAGGGCTTCCATCATTCCACCCCCTCATTTCAGGCAGGACTCCAGGAAAGCCGGACAAGCTACCAGAATGAAGCACCTTGGGAACTTCTTTGTGGGTTCCCTGAAGAGCCCCACTCAGCTGCTCCCCTGCAGGGAGGCCCTCTTGTCCGGAAGGGTGTCCTCTGGCACTCAGCCATGCCAGGGCCTGAAGGAGCACAGAGGCCGCAGTCTAGGAAGCCTCCCATCCACAGGACACTCTCCTGGTGTCAATTTGGCTCTGCCCTGCCAGGAGGCGGCCACTCACTGGCGAGGTGGCTGTCCTTTTGAGTGGTTAGAACCCTGCCCCACTCTCTACTCTCTTTTTAAAAAAATATTTTTTACTGATTTCAGAGAGGAAGGGAGAGGGAGAGAAACATCAATGATGAGAGAATCATGGATTGGCTGCCTCCTGCATGTCCCCCACTGGGGATCGAGCAGCATCCTGGGCATGTGCCCTGAATGAAAACTGAACCGTGACCTCCTGGTTCATAGGTGTACCCTCAACCACTGAGCCACACACGGACTCCACTTCTTCTCTTCTGCCCATTTTCTTGCTGAGTGGTTCTCAACTAGTCCCTAGGGAGCGTTTTATAAATGTGTGGGCTTTCTTTTTGTAATTGCAGCCCCGGATGGGGTGCAACAGCCCCTGGCTATGGGGTAAGGTGTTCCAGAGCACAGCCCGCACAAAGAAGAACTGCCTCGCCCCGGTTCTCAAATGTCGCCGGGGACGTCCACTCATGTAGGTGAAATCTATGTTTAATTATCTGAGTCTAAAATTTAACACGGTCCCAAAGCCGGTTTTCATACCCAGTGAACTTTCTAGGAATGCAGTTACAGCTGTGTGACTTTAGGGAGGGTGGCCGCTAGGAGTGCGCAACGCCTCTTCCATCTGGGCGCCAAGGGCGACGGGCGGCAGCTCCCGTAGGCGGGCAGCAGCGCCACCCCGCTCCCCGGAGCTCACCACCGCTGCCAGTCAGGCCTCAGCACTCACACGTCATAAGAGTGTGCATGTTATTTTACTACAAATTACGTTTTTTCATCTCCCTTCATGTTACAGACAGGGACGCATGTGGTTTTCTTAAAGTTGCACGTATGTAGGTAGGTTATATTATCGATGGACTTCAAATCAGCACAGGGAAGTAGTCATCACAAAACGTTTGTTATGAAAAAGTTCAAGACTGAGCCCCTCGGTGCTGATGGGCCGCACAGTGCTTGGTTCCCCCGCCCCTCGCGGGCCCAGCTGACGCCGGTTCCTCTCCCAAAGCCCCGCGCAGGGCCACCGGGCGCCTCCTCGGCCCAGGGCCCCCGAGGCCCGAGCTCTCCGGCTCCCGAGCGGCCGGCCGTTCCTCCGCCCGGAAGCACCGATGGCCCCGCGGGACCCAGAAGATGATGCGGGCTCCCACCCTCTCTGGGAGACTCTTGTCTTTGCCGTTTTAAAAGCCTCCTCCTGTCCCCTTTCTCCCCTTGGTAGCCCCCTCCCGTCTTCGGCTTCCAGTCTGAGCAGCAAAGCGGGGCGAATGGGCCCCGGCCCCGGGCTCTCAGTCCCCGCCCCCTCCTGGCGCGCTCCGGAGGCGCGGACCCCTCGCGCCCGCTCCCGCCGCTAGGCCCAAACGTCTCCTTCCCTCCCCTCCGCCTCCTGCGCTCCAGGCCCGTCGCCTCTCTACTCACCCAGATCCCAGCTGCCTCCCTTTGTTGTGCACCGCCCTTCTCCGCCGGAGCCCGGCTCCGTGCCAGTCCCGCTCCCGTGCCGCAGGGCCCCGCCAAGCGCGCGCCTCCCCGCGGTGGGCGGGGCGAGGCGGGGCGGGGCGCCGGTCCCGGCTGGGCAGTGGGAGGGCCCTCGCCGCTCTCCCCTCTCTTCCCCCGCCCGGCCTCCCTCCCAACCCTCCCTCTTCCCTCCGCCCGAGCTTTCCCGGTCCCCGGCGCCGCCTCCTTCGCTCCGGGCTCCCCGCTCCCACGGCCGCCGCCGCGGGGAAGGAGAGACGGGGGTGGGGTCGGGAAACGAGAGGAGGTCGAGAGCCTGGCCGGGCGGCTCCCGGGTTCCAGGGCCGGAGGAGGGGAAGGTGGAGAAGAGGAAGGCGGGGGAGAGACGAGGGGAGCTGGGAGGAGCGGCCGGGCTTGGGCCTTGAGGCGGGAACCGCGGGGGAGCTGGGCCGGTGCCGAGGTAAGAGCCGGGCCCGGGCGGCCGCCGGGCCCGGGCGCGCTGGGCGGGGCGGGGGCGAGGAAGTGGAGCCCCGCGAGGGCGGAGGCCCGGGGAGGCTGCGGGCGGTGGGACGGCGTGATCCCCTCGCCCCTGGCCGCCCAGCTCCGCCCCCGCCTCCTCACCGGGAGTCTCCCGTTCCCGGCGCAGCGGGTCGGAGCCCGGAGGCTACGGGGAGGCCGGCCCGGCCCGGGAGCGCAGTGCCGGCCCCGCGGGGCTCACACCGCCGCCTTTCGCTCAGATGCCGCCGCCGCTGCTGCTGCTGCTGCTTTTCCTCGGCCCGCAGGGCGCGGGCGGGGCGCAGACCCCCAACGCCAGCGCAGAAGGTGCACCCCACCCCCACCCCTCTGGGTCCTCGTTCCGGCCCCGCCAGCCTGGCCACCCCTGTATCCCCGCTGCCCTTCGGCCACCCCGCCGCCCGCTGGGCCCCTCCTTGCGACCCGCGCGGTGCCTCAGCTCCGTCCGCTTGGGCCCTCGTCGCCACCCAGCCCTGCCCTTTCCTGGTCCTCCCAGCCCTCCCAGGTAGCCTTGTGAGAGCCTCTCACATCCCAACTCAACTCCAATGTCCTTCCGGCTCACTCGCACATCACACCCCCACCATCTCTCAATTACTTTTCTCCGTACCCGACCGGCTCCTTTCCTCCCCACTTGTGGGCTCCGGACTCTTATGAGCAGAGTTCTGCTCGGTACCCTCTGCCTCCCACCCCCCACCCCCGTCCTCCCGGCCCTGGGACCCCGCCCTAGCCTCTCCGCCCCGCGGCTGACTCGCCTCCCGCCCATCCCGCTCCTTCCCGACTCCCCTCAGGTTGCCAGATCATACACCCGCCCTGGGAAGGGGGCATCAGGTACCGGGGCCTGACTCGGGACCAGGTGAAGGCTATCAGCTTCCTGCCCGTGGACTACGAGATTGAGTACGTGTGCCGCGGAGAGCGCGAGGTGGTGGGGCCCAAGGTCCGCAAGTGCCTGGCCAACGGCTCCTGGACGGAGATGGACACCCCTAGCCGCTGTGGTGAGTACCTCCCAGTGCCCCTCACTGTCAAGACCATTCCTCTCACTGCCTCCCACTCCAGCATTATGTTCGTCAGCCAGCACCTGGACTCCAGTGCAACTAGTGCACAAACAAATGCATGTCGGAGGGACTTGCTGTGCGGAGGGACTTGCTGTGCGCAGTGAGGCAGCGGTTACAGCCTGCAGTTCCGCTCCCCTTTCCTCCACTAGGCCACTGCACATGGATGCCATAGCCTGGTTATCCATCTTGTGAGTTTATTCTCTTCAAAGGTTATTAGTGGCAGATGATGCAAAAACATTCTAAAATGACATCACATTTCCGAATACCTGTCTCTAATGCAGAGACTTGCACACCCAAGAGACAGAGTCCAGTCTAGCATGAATACAAGCCACGTAAAATACAAAAGGCAAATGTGATTGCATCTAAAGTCACCTCCCTCCTCCCATCGCCGGCCAGAACCGCCCACTGAAGAGCGCGCCTTTTGTGTGCTTATAGCTCCATCTTGGGTTCCTGCTTGGCAGTGCTTTTCCTCTTCTCCCGTGGGAATGTGTGGGTGCTTCAGGGCTAAGGGGGCCTGGAAGCCGAGGCTGATCCTTTTTGCGCTGATTTCCTGCACTGTGGGAGGCTTGTGGGCCCCAATCCACAGCTGAGCCTCCTGCTCTCTAAGAGGCAGGAGCCTTCTTCACCCTGCCTCTCTTTATGTCAGTGGTCGGCAAACTCATTAGTCAACAGAGCCAAATATCAACAGTACAACAATTGAAATTTCTCTTGAGAGCCAAATTTTTTAAACTTAAACTTCTTCAAAATAGACTCGCCCAGGCCGTGGTATTTTGTGGAAGAGCCACACTCAAGGGGCCAAAGAGTCACATGTGGCTCGCGAGCCACGGTTTGCCGACCACTGCTCTATGTTCATGTCTCTCCACAGTCCGAATCTGCTCCAAGTCATATTTGATGCTGGAAAATGGGAAGGTGTTCCTGACGGGCGGGGACCTCCCAGCCCTGGACGGAGCCCGGGTGGATTTTCGATGTGACCCTGACTTCCATCTGGTGGGGGTCTCCCGCAGCGCCTGCAGTCAGGGCCAGTGGAGCAGCCCCAAGCCCCACTGCCAGGGTGAGGGAGCTGCTGCCTGCCTGCAGCCTGAGCTGGGAGTGGGCGGGGGGGGGGGAAGGAGGGCTCTGGGGAGGCGAAGGCCAAGGCCCAGCTTCTTCCTCACCCACCGCCCTGGCCCCCCCGCCCCTCCCGCAGCCGCTCGGAGGAGCCGGTGTTGGGTGGGGCTTCCTTTATGTACCTTCCTCTTCCCTGTCTTCTGCTCCCAGTGCTTGGCCTCACCTTTTCTCCATTATGAACCTCACCCTCCATCACCCTCCTTAAGGTTTAAATTCCCCAGTTTTCCCTAGCTCCAGTCCCTTTTTCTAAACTTTGAACTTTCTATGCATAAACCGACCCCTCCCCATTTATTGTATAACTGGATTATTGTACAGACTCAGAAATAAATCACATCATACTTAGAGAAGTTAAGATTGGGAAGAATATATGAGTGGAAAGTTATCAGGATAAAATTAAAAAGGCTTAAAACTGGGGGCAGAACTGTCAGAGCACAAGGAGGAGCCTCTGCCCCCGCGCAGACAGCCCCCCGCCCTCCCTCCGAGGCCCCACCCCTCACTGCTAGCCCTTCTGGGTCCAGGCCTGCACACTGCCCCTGGGCATCCCACCTCCCCTGGCAGCTCCTCCCCTGGGATGCAGGCACACCTTCGCTTTCTCTACCCTTGTCCACTCTTTTCGGATCCTCAGCTTCTCAATTATTCTGCTTGCAGTTTATCATTCCATTGTGGCAAGTAGGAGTCCCTCGAGGCTGGATTAACCACGAAGTGAATGAGGCAAGCTTCGGGATCCTTGTGCTCTAACAATGTGTCCGCATGGGCATAGGTTTTTTGTAAAATGCATAGGATATTTTAACAGCAATAGCTTAAAAGCAATTGTATTTGTAATTGTTTTCTCTTAAAGAGAGACCCCCCCCCCCAATTTATAATATTTAGGTTCCACCAATCAGGATCTGCCCATGTCTTAGCTGTAGGCATTTCTGTCTCAAATTCTGTCGTCCTACGAAAAAACAAACAACCAAACAAACAAAACCAAACCCAAGTCCTGACCCACAGTCCGCCTCGATCTCATCCCCAGGCACCCTCCCCTCAGAGAGGCAGGCTCCCGCTCTCCCCCGCCTCCGGCCCGGACAGGTGTGGGGGGCTGGGGGTGAGGCCGGGGAAGCCGGGCGCCCGTGGTAACTCTTCTCTGATCCCGTCTCTCCCGCTGCCAGTGACCCGAACACCGCACTCAGGTGAGAGGAAAACCCCACGCGCCCACCCCCGCCCCTCTCCACCCCGAAACCGGCTTCTGCCGAGGCGATGGGATCCGTGTCCTCCCCGCCCCCCACCCTGTTCGCAGCAGCCCCTTTTCCTACCGGTTCCCGCCTCCAGTCCCGGTTTTCTGCGCGGCCGCCTCCCCGCTTGGCTGCACTTCCCAGCGCCGCCTTCTCCCAGACTCCCCGGCCCCACGGCAGGGCCCCGGCAGGGGGCGCAGAGACCCCGGCTCCCTGTCCTCGCCGCGGGTTCCTCCTGATCCCCGAGCACCTTCCTGCCCGCCCTTCCCCAGCATTCACCTGAGGACGCCCGCCCCTCCGGCCCGCTCCGCTGGGCCAGCCCGCTCCTCCTCGGCTTTCCCAACCCGCTCCGTCTCGCCTCTGCGCCTCTCCAGCACCCTTCACTACCCTACCCACTGCTCCCCTCTGCACTCCCTCCCCCCGCAACTGTCTCATTCCAGAACCCTTCCCGGCGCGCTCCCTCCCCTCCCCCACCGCGCTCCCAGCAACCCCCCACTCTGTGGCCCGGCCCCTTCCCACCCCTTCCTCCCCTTCCCCTTCCTCCCCCTCCCCCTCTGCTCTCTTCCCCCCTCCCCTCCGCGCTTCGGCCTCCCTGCTCCCTCCACCGACCTGCACGGGACACGCTGCTCCCCTCTTTCCTGCCCCCCCCCCCCACGCCCCTCCACGTCCTTTTCCTCCTCCCAGGGGGTCGTCTTCTCCCTCCGGCCCCTCCTCTCCGCTCCGGGGTCCTTTCATCCGCAGAGCCCGCCTCCTTCCCCGCCCCCTTCTTCCCACCTCAACCCCCGCCCCCGCCGCGAGCCTCCGTGACGTCAGAGCCCCTCCCAGCCGCATCCCCCCAACCTGGGTCGGTCTGTCAGTCCGCGAGGAGAGTCCGCGGCGGCAGTGGAGCCGGAGCTGGAGCCGGGGGCGTGGGGAGCCCATCTTCCCTGCCTCCCCGAGGCCCTAGTCCCCTCCGCCCCACGCAACCAGGGATGGAGGCGCCTCCGCGACACCCCCTTCGCAGCCCTCTCCAGGACCAGTGTCCCCCCTGAGTGCGCTCCCCAAGCCGCTGCCTCCCGCCCCCTCCCCGCCATGGGTCCGGGGGGCGCCTCTCCTCTGGTGCGGTGGCCGCTGCCGCTTCTAGTGGCGATGGCGGTGGGGGTGGCTCCGGCGGTGTGGGCCTCCCACTCGCCCCACCTCCCGCGGCCTCATCCGCGAGTCCCCCCGCGCCCCTCTGCAGAACGGCGCGCAGTGTACATCGGGGCGCTGTTTCCCATGAGCGGGGGCTGGCCCGGGGGCCAGGCTTGCCAGCCGGCCGTGGAGATGGCGCTGGAGGACGTGAACAGCCGCAGGGACATCCTGCCGGACTATGAGCTCAAGCTCATCCACCACGACAGCCAGGTAGCCCCGGGGCAGGGTGGCTGGGGGCTTCAGTCCCAGCCATTTGGTTCCGGGCTGACCCCTCCCACGTGTGACCAGCAGGAGAAGGGCTGGGAGTGCAGGAGCGTGGGAGTCACGGGGGCTTGGGGTTCAGGATGAGGGTTTAGGGGTCCACGGTGGTTAATCCTGCTGCAAGGCAGACCCTTCTGCTCTCAGAGACCCACGGACGTGCTTGGGTTTGGGGAAGCTGGATGGATTTAGGGTACCAGCTGATCCTGTTCCTCTGGGGAGTAAGCTAACTCTGGGATGGGTGTGTGTGTGTGGGGTGGAGGGCGTCAGAGGTAGGAAATGGATGGGGCTCACATTCACCACAGAAGCAAGGCATCAGGTTGGAGCTGGAAGGAAAAGGGACCAAATGAAGAACATTTTGAGGGACTTGGGCTCTGGAGTTCGTTTATCACAAAAACCAGAAGGGTCGCTGTGAGTCCCACCTGACTTCCTCCCTCCAGCCCCTCCGGTGCAGGACGCCTGGGCTGTGGGCTGTGCAATGTGTGGCTGGGAAGGCTCATTCGTGGTCAGAGACGCTGGGAGAATGAACTGGATTAGAGGCCCACAAGGGAGCCCCCGCAGTGGCGGGGGAGGGGGGCAGGGAGCAGGGTACCGTAGCAGACAGGGGCTGGAGGGGGTTCCTGGGGGGCAGGGAGGAGGCGGGGCAGTGAGAGCTGGCACGCCCTGGGAGCTTGGGTCTTGAGCTGGTCTTCACAGCTTCACAGCATGTGGCCTCTAAGTGGAAGCTGAGAAGGGAAGGAAGTCTGGGTCCAGGTGTGGTAGGGGCGGCCCTCCAAGACTCGGAAGGCTGTGGCCCGGGAGGAGGGAAGCTTGGCGCTCACACTCATCTCTGACCTGTGCGGTGATTTAAGGGAGGCCGGGAGTGAAATAGGGCCCAGGGGAGGATTGGCGACCTCACCTGAGGTGTGCTGAGGATTTACCTTCCTGCTTTAATCTACACCTAGACACAGGTAAGTGAGCAAGGAGGGGAGAGCAGGGCTGTCCAGAGCTTGTAGCCGGAACTTCAGGTCCCTCTGACAGTGCTTCTCCAACTTCAGTATTCATAAGAATCACCACAGCGCGTTGCTAAATGTACAGAGTCTAACTCCTTGGTTGGGGATGAATCCCAAAGACCTGCATTTTTACCAAGAAATCCTGCCCTTGCGGTGCCTGTGCAGCTAAACCCGGATGTGAGTGGGAAGAGCAACAGGGCACAGGAAGAGAGTTAGTGTTAGACTGGGAGCCGCAGGGGGGAGGGGGGGTCAGCTGATGGGAAGGTCCAGCTTCGGAGAGCAAGAGAAGCACTTGGCTATGGGAGGTTGGAGTCCAGGGCGGGGTGGACTTTATGGTAGGGCTCATGGGGGTGGTGGTGGGGTGGTGGTGAGGAGGTGCAGATGCATCCACCATACCAGGTGAGGCCCTGGAGGTGGGGACGCAGTTGGGGGACCTGAGAGAAGGGAGATGGAGGAGAAAGTAGCCAGGCAGCAGGGAGAGATAGAAAGGCAAACACACTGGGGTGTATCATTTCCTGCCTGCAAATTGGGACCTTGCAAGAGCAGAGAGAGGTGAGGAGCCAGGAGTTGCTGGGAGGTGGGAGTCTGGTTGGAGGAAGCCTGCAGGCTGCTTTGGGTGTGGGAGGGAGAGAGGTGTGAGAGCAGCAGGGGGAGATGTGGGCACAAAGGACGAGACATCGAGGAGCACATGTCGCCCTCTTTGTATGTATCTTCCATGTTATAAATCCTCGTTCCTAACCACCTTCCTTCAGACAGGAAGGGGAGGGGCGCGGGGGAGCTTTGGGTAAGCTGGGGCAGGGGCAGGGGTAACATCCTGGGAAAGATACACAAAGATGCCTGAGTGGGAGGGAAGAAGCAGCTTCAAAAATCAGCCACTGAGTGGACACTGAGCACTGCCCTTGGCGTGGGGGCAGGTGGGTGCTTCAGACTCTGCCAGCCCCCCACTGCCCTGCAGCTCCCACAGTGTCCCCGAGGTCAGGCCTCAGTGGGGAGTGAGCAGGCTTTAGGGGGCCTTATTTATTTCCTTGCAACTTGCTCCCCACTGAGCCTCCTGTCTGTGTCCCTCTGGCCTGGCTCCCCACTGGCTTCCTTGGGGCAGAAGCAGCTTTTGAAAGGTCATCTTTCAGCAGGAGGCAGCGGGCAGTGAGGGGCCTCGGCTTCCCTGTCCCCCCCCGCCCCCCCTTGCCCCGCCATCCTTTTCTTTTCAGGCTTTCTGCGTGGTTACTTTCTCATCCCCATGCCTCTCCTCAGGCACCCCTAAAAGTCATCTCATTTCTTGAGAGTCATTCTGTTTACTCTCCCCAGTTCTTCCCTCATCCTTGTTTCTTCCCCCACGGCTGCCCCTGAGTGTCTCTTTTTCTATGGACACATCAAAGGTCAGGCCCAGCAGGAGGGGCTGGATGCTAAGCTGGCCCCCCAGTGCACCTGCTCCTGCTCTCTGTGTCACTGGCCCAGTACAGAGAAGAGGGAGAAAAAAGGAAGGTGGAGAGAGGGAGTTTGCAGATGTGAGGGAGGGGTTTTCATAAAATGGCTTTGAGGAGGCTGCCTGGGACGTGGGGAGACTTTATTCATTTCCTTTGGACTCTTCTACCCATTGATGTTGAGAGCGTAGGAACGTGGTAGGAAGCAGGCGTGCTGGAGGGAAGGTGGCCGGGGTCTGGGTGAGCTGGAGGGGGAAGGGGTATGGACATGTTACTGCGGGTGGAGGAGAGGGTGTGGGTAAGCAGCAGCTGGAAGGCAGTTATTTAACGGGTGAGGGGAACCGAGAAGACAGGAAACTACGCTCAGAGGCAGAACATGGCAATAATGACAAAAGGGTTTCAGCAGAGGGGTGGGTAGTTGGGGGAAGTAACTCGATTTTTGGGGAAAATGGAGTAGGAGTAGCAGGGATGGGAGGAGCTAGGAGAGCCGACCCTCACTGTCCCCCCCATTTAGTGTGACCCAGGCCAGGCCACCAAGTACCTGTACGAGCTGCTCTACAACGACCCCATCAAGATCATCCTCATGCCCGGTTGCAGCTCGGTCTCCACGCTGGTGGCAGAGGCCGCCAGGATGTGGAATCTCATTGTGGTAAGTGGGGTCGGGTCAGAAGGCAAGCCATTTTTTTTGGTGTATTTAAGAGGATGGCTTCCAAGATTCAGAGCCCTTCGCAGACCTGAACTAATCCACCTCCTAGCACCAGGCCCCACCCTTCGCAGCCACTACAAGGCGCTGGCGTCAGACTGTGAGGGTGTGCAGGCCTTTGACCATGGCGTTCCTAGGGCGGAGGCAGAGGTGCTTGGAGAGAGCGGGCAGGGTTGGAGACACTCTTGGCAGCTGTTGGCAGAGCCCATGGATGGTGTCCCTGTCCAGTGACGTCCCTGTTGCCCTATTCCTGTCCCTCGTAGCTTTCCTATGGCTCCAGCTCACCAGCCCTGTCGAACCGGCAGCGCTTCCCCACATTCTTTCGAACTCACCCATCAGCCACCCTGCACAATCCTACCCGCGTGAAACTTTTTGAGAAGTGGGGCTGGAAGAAGATCGCCACCATCCAGCAGACCACCGAAGTCTTCACATCGGTGAGGGGGCACTGGGCAGCGGGCGCCCACTCCAGCTCCAGGCAGAAAGGGGCGACCTGGGACTCATTCTGGGAGAGACCTGGATTCTTTGTCACAAGAGAACACATTCCCCAGGGGTTGAGTGCATGTTCTTTCTATGCCAGAGGAATGAGCACGTTGAGTTTTAAGGATCCTTAAACTTTTTGGTTTTAGGGCTCCCCCCTTTGATGCTTTGTTCCCCAGACAGGTAGTCCCCAAATGACCCAGTTCTACTAAAGTAGGTTCACTCCAAAGTTGGGACACAGTAAGGGAGAAAATCTGTGATAGGAACCCAGGGAGGTAGCAGATTCTGAGGCACTCCAAGGGCTGGTGTGTGTGTGTGTGGATGGGAGCAGAGGGTGGAGCTATGAAGATGGCACCGGCACAGCAAGGGAGAGGGAGGGAGAGAAAGATGGAGACAGAGACAGAGAGGGATAGAGAGAGAGGAGACAGGGACAGGGAGATAAGTATGAACATGGGTCAGGTAGCTGACTCAGGGATGCTGACAAGGCCAGGGGGAGGGGGAGGGGAGCTCTGTGAGAGAGAAGACAATGGGTTTCTTTCTTTTTTTTTTTTTAAATATATTTTATTGATTTTTTTACAGAGAGGAAGAGAGAGGGATAGAGAGTTAGAAACATCGATGAGAGAGAAACATCGATCAGCTGCCTCCTGCACACCCCACACTGGGGATGTGCCCGCAACCAAGGTACATGCCCTTGACCGGAATCGAACCTGGGACCTTCAGTCCACAGGTCGACGCTCTATCCACCGAGCCAAACCGGTTTCGGCAATGGGTTTCTTCTTTATTCTGTTCTTTGAATCCTCTCTTTACTCTCACTTTCATGGCCCTTTACTCCCCCCCTCCCCCCCGACACACACACTACCTCTTAGTGATTCAGGACACTCTTTTCTGTCCTTTGACTGTCTGTTCACGTGCCTCTTGAGGTTGACATCATCCTGTCTATCCAGGCCCTGCCTGTCTTTTATGGTTCCTGTTTCCTTCTCCATGTTTGCTGTCAGTGGTGAGAGGGCTGAGTGGGTGACTTGTTGGACACAGAGGTACAGGAGGGCTCCCCGTGCACCTCCTTGCTTGGAAGCTACCACCTGAGACTCTGGGGCCATCTTCCGACCCACTCCCACCTGGGGCAGAGGATGTTGGCGGAGGAAGGTTCACACTGCTGTTCCTTTGTGGGTGTGCGATCCCAGGCCAGATCTCTGGTCTTCACTTGCTGTGCACCCGTGTTTCTGTCCCATTCCCACTGAAGACTTTGGATGATCTGGAGGAGCGAGTGAAGGAGGCTGGAATTGAGATTACTTTCCGCCAGAGTTTCTTCTCAGACCCAGCGGTGCCTGTCAAGAACCTGAAGGTGGGATGGCTGGGAATGGCCCAGGGGCACAGCGATGGGTTGGTGAGAAGAGCCAGGTGGGGGGATGTTGGGTTTTCTGTTTTTACATTGAGATGTAGTTGACATATAACATTGTGTAAGCTTACGATGCCCAGCATGTGGGTTTGATACATGTAGAGATTGCAGTAGGGGGCCCTCCTGGCGTTGGCTGACGCCCGCATCATTCACCTCATCTTGGTTCTGTGAGACAGTAGCCTCTCCTGGGAAGCTTATCTCCACATTCCAGGCGACATTCACCCACTCCTGCTGAACAGACCGTGCACACTGCCCCTGGGCAGGAGGCTACAGCGTGCGAGTCCCCCGCATCGCCGTGGCACTCAGGAGCTGTTTCTCCCTCCTTCCTCCAGCGCCAGGATGCCCGCATCATCGTGGGACTTTTCTATGAGACGGAAGCCCGCAAAGTATTCTGTGAGGTGGAGTTGGAATCTGGAGAGGGAGGGATTAGGTGGGCTCTGGCCCTGGGCGTCTCGGGGACCTCCTCCGAGGCTCTGCTAAAGTTGATAGCAGATGATCTGAGGTGATGATTAATATGATGTCCCCGTCGGTTGGCTCTGACTCCATCTCTTGGCTTCTCACACACATGACACTTTCTCCAGATCTCATTTTTCTATCACTTTATGTTTCCGGAGGGTCTGTAGCCCCAATCTTTCCTTACGGCTAGAAGAGGCCACTTGAAAATAGAGACTGGGAGGAGCTTAGGAGGAGGAGGCGAGCCTCTCCTACTCCCCGCCCGAGACCTGTAGATTTCTCTCATCATTGCTCTGCCCTTCTCTGATTCCCCCGAGGCTGGATAGTGACATACGAGATAGGACCAAAAAACAATGGCAGACCCAGTCCTCCTCCTCTGCATCCAGGTGTACAAGGAGCGGCTCTTCGGGAAGAAGTACGTGTGGTTCCTCATTGGGTGGTACGCGGACAATTGGTTCAAGACCTATGACCCGTCCATCAACTGCACAGTGGACGAGATGACCGAGGCGGTGGAGGGCCACATCACCACCGAGATTGTCATGCTGAACCCTGCCAACACCCGCAGCATTTCCAACATGGTGAGAGTGTGGGGACTTAGCGGCTGGACCTGGGCAGCTGGGGAGCACTGAGGGAGCCTTGAAGGGGAGAGGAGCAGGGGGCCTATGCCCACCTTGAACTTGTTTATATTGTGTTTCCTCTGGATTCCACTTCTGCTCTGACTTCCTTGGGCAAGAAAGAGAGGCAGTTGAGGTGGTGCGATGAGGGTGGTCTGATGAGTGGAAGGGCTCTTACTATGGAAACAAGTTGTTGGCAAGAAGTGAGCTGAGGGAGAGGTGTTAATAATAACAGATGCTGCACACGCAAGCACACCTTTAAGGAGCACCATTCTGGGCAGGAATATAGTTTATTTTCTTGTTGACTTCAAAGATTTTTTCTTGCTGGTGCTCAATCAGCAGTTCTCCTCTTTTGGAAAATCCTTCTAGAATTTCAGATGTAAAGGGATTTTTGAAGTCATTTAGCCCCAGCCCTGCAGGTGAGGGCCACAGGTGAGGGGGTGAGGGGAAGAGGCACTACATCTTTTTTTTTTTTTTTTTTTAATTTTACTTATTTCAGAGAGGAAGGGAGAGGGAGAGAGAGATGGAAACATTAATGATGAGAGGAAATCATTGATCAGCTGCCTCTTGCACACCTCTTACTGGGGATTCCAGGCATGTGCCCTTGACCAGAATCGAACCCGGGATCCTTCAATCCGCAGGCAAACGCTCTATCCACTGAGCCAAACCAGCCAGGGCAAGGCACTACAGCGTAAGGAATACAGAGTTTTGGGTGAGCTGGATAGGACTACCTAAGTGTCTGTTTATTGTGCCCAGGGCGGTCCCAGGTCTGAAATGCCTGCTTTGGGCAGCAAGCTGAGGGTGAGTTAATGGTTATAAAGCCCCCAAATATCTCATTAAAACAAAGTTGTGGTAGTAATTGCTTTTGTGTAGTAAACCAAGAGCTTGATACATAATTTTAGTGATCCTCACAACAGTACTCTGATGTCAGTTTTTCATTTCCATTTTATAGGCCAGGAAACTGAGACTCAGAGAGGGTAGTGACATACTGTCCCAGGCCATGTAACTGTTGGTGGCAGACTCACTCTAAACCTGTGCCCCCATCACCTTCCAGGGAAACCAGGAAGTCTAAAAAAATTCCTACTTTTATTGGCTAACACTTTTTGAGCGAGAGAGAAGGACGATTTAAGAAGTTCATTCTGGCAGTGGATTGTGCTTGAAGGGCCAGTTGCCGTGTGGACTCTGCCTATGGACACGGTCCTGGGACATTCTGAGGGGTTCTGTGTGTAAGGCATCTTGGTTGAAAAGTTCCCTGGAAAAATTCTGAAAGTCACTTGACCCGGGAGTCGTCCTCGAGAGCCTGGGGAGTGGGGGAGCTGTAACTGAAGTGAAAGCCTTGTTGGTGCCCTGAGCCCAGAACCTTCCAGCTGTGGCTTCTGCCTCCTAACAGGGAGCTGGGGAGCCCCTGACCGGAAGCAGGGGTGTGGGTAGGGGGTGCAGGGACTTCTGGGCTTTGGAGCAGAGTGAATTTTGGATGGAGGTCTTCTTTCTCTTGGTCTCTAGAGAAAGCTGCTGTCTGCCTCTGAGCTCCCAGGGCTCTAGGGACACCAGGCCTGCTCCATAGCCTGAAACACCAGGGGAGAAGCCCCGATTGTCCAGAGGAGAAGCAGCCGTAACACCTCACTAGGGAAGAGACTATAGGCGAGTTAAACGGACCGAAAGAGGTGGATCAGAAGCAAGAAGGGTTGGTCTTAGGGGCCCAGAGTCATGGCGACTTAGAAAAGGAGCCGAGTTGGTGGCCTTGAGTCTAGGTCCGTGGTCGGCAAACTGCGGCTTGTGAGCCACATGCGGCTCTTTGGCCCCTTGAGTGTGGCTCTTCCACAAAATACCATGGCCTGGGCGAGTCTATTTTGAAGAAGTGGTGTTAGAAGAAGTTTAACTTTAAAAAATTTGGCTCTCAAAAGAAATTTCAATCGTTGTATTGTTGATATTTGGCTCTGTTGACTAATGAGTTTGCCAACCGCTGTAGCTCAGTGGATAGAGCTTCCACCCACAGATTGAAGGGTCCTGGGTTCAATTTCTGTCAAGGGTGTGTACCTCAGTTGCAGGCTCGATCCCCAGCCCTGGCCAAACTAATGAGTTTGCCGACCACGGGTCTAGGTGAATAGTTCTGAAGCTTGAGCGTCCAGAACTACCTGGAAGGTCTGGGTAGGCCGCCCGATTTACATTTCTGACAAGTTCCTGGGGATGTTGATGCTTCTGGCTTGGGGACCATATTTTGAGGACCATTGTTTAGAGCAGTGGTTTTTCAACCAGAGGTTGCAATATCTAGGGGTGATTTTGGTTGTCACAACTGCTGTCTAGTGGACAAGCCAGGGATGCTTCCAAAACATCCTACCCTGTACCAGACAGTCCCCTGCAACGAAGAGCTGTCCTGCTACAAAGGCCAGTCGTGCCGGCACCAAGAAGCCCTGGCTTAGGAGCCAGCCGTGCGCAGGGGGTGAGAGTGGCTCTGGAGAACGGTGATGGCTCTGGGCTAGAGGGGCAAGTGGGTGGTGGGAGCAAGATTATGAGTAAAATGAGTAAATTCTTTTTTTTTTTTTTGTTAACTCTCACCTGAGGGTATTTTTCCATTGATTTTTAGAAAGAGTGGAAGGGAGGTGGAGAGACAGAGAGAGAGAAACGTCAATGTGAGAGAGACACATTGATTGGTTGTCTCCCTCACCCACCCTGACCAGGGCTGGGGATCCAGCCTGCAACTGAGGTACACGCCCTTGACAGAAATTGAACCTGGGACCCTTCAATCTGTGGGTGGAGGCTCTATCCACTGAGCCAACGAGGCTGGGGCTAAATGAGTAAATTCTGACAGTGATAGAGGGCCCATCAGATCTGGAGAAAATACAAAATAAAACTTACCTCATTATATACATTTTAGGTCACTGTTGAGCATCCACTCTTACATGTAGGAACTGCCAGACAGGGCTGTTAAAAAATTAGTTTCATGAATTTGAACTTGGTTACTTCACTAATTTCTATGGGTTATGGAATTTTTGTTCTGTTTTCCTTGAGCTGCCTAGTAACATTTTTATTTGAAAAGTGGCAGCCATACCTTTGCTGGCCCAAGAGGAGCTGTTTCTGGTAACTAGTTACGGGGGCTCAGTGGTGCCAACAGCGGCCGAGCCCATGTGGGGGAGGGGCACAGCATGCAGAGCGGGTGAATCCCTGCCTGTTGGGTGACTTTCTGACATAGTGTTTAATTTGAACTGCAGATTGGATAGACCTGGAGGTGGAAGGGCACTTGGGAAGCCAGCGGCCCTGCCTGGTAGCCCAGTTGGTTAGAGCATTGTCCTGATATGTAAGGTTGTGGGTTTGATCTCCGGTCAGGGCATGTAAAGAAGCATCCCAAGGATGTATATATAAGTGGAACAGCAAATTGATGTTTCTCTCTCTCTCTCTCTCTCTCTCTCTCTCTCTCTCTCTCTCTAAAAAATCAATCAAAAATTATTTTTAAAAAGCCTCAGCCAGCTGCTGTCCTCTCAGTGGCGCTCTGTGAGGCCTGGGCGCAGGGGCAGCACAGACTCAGGGACTCGGCGCCAGGCGCCAGTTGTGGGTCCTGCTGCGCAGCTGAACTTTTCTGTGCCTGTTTCCTTATTTCTAAAAGGGCCATGCAACTCATTTAAAGGCTAAGTAAGTGATGCATGTACCTTGGAAAAGTGCCTGGTGCTTACAGACATTGTAAACGTCAGCTGTTGTTATTACTATTAACAGTATTCTGTGTAGGGAGGCATGGTATTAATGAAACATTTCAACAAAATAAGAAATTTGGTGATTTGAAGGAGTCTAAGGTGATTTTAAGGATTCAGTCTTATGTGCTGGAAAGTGTTAGGGAGTGAGGAAAATTGAACTTTTAGTCTTAGATATTATTTTTTTACTAGAGGCCCGGTGCATGAAATTCATGCACAGGGGTGTGTCTCCCTCAGCCCAGTCTGCACACTCTCCAATCTGGGACCCCTTGAGGGATGTCCGACTGCCCGTTAAGGCCCGATCCAGGTAGGATCAGGCCTAAACAGGCAGTTGGACATCCCTCTCATAATTCAGGACTGCTGGCTCCCAACTGCTCACCTGCCTGCCTTCCTGATTGCCCCTAACTGCTTCTGCCTGCCAGCCTGATCACCCCCTAACCACTCCCCTGCCAGCCTGATTGATACCTAACTGCTCCCCTGCCAGCCTGTTTTCTCCTAACTGCCCTCCCCTGCAGGCCTGGTCACCCCTAACTCCCCTCCCCTGCAGGCCAGGTCACCCCTAACTGCCCTCCCCTGCAGGCCAGGTCACCCCTAACTGCCCTCCCCTGCAGGCCAGGTCACCCCTAACTGCCCTCCCCTGCAGGCTTGATCACCCCCAACTGCCCTCCCTCGCAGGCCTGGACCCTCCCTACTGCCCTCCCCTACTGGTCTGATCGCCCACAACTGCCCTCCCTTGCAGGCCTGGTCCCTCCCAACTGCCCTCCCCTGCTGGCCATCTTGTGGCAGCCATCTTGTGTCCACATGGGGGCAGTCATCTTGTGTGTTGGAGTGACAGTCAATTTGCATATTATTCTTTTATTAGATAGGATAGAGGCCTGGTGCACGGGTGGGGGCCAGCTGGTTTGCCCTGAAGGGTATCCTAGATCAGGGTGGGCGTTCCCTTGGGGCGTGGGGCAGCCTGGGCGAGGGTCCTGTGGTGGTTTGCAGGCTGGCCATGCCCCCCCCGTGACCCAAGCGGCGGCCCTGGTATCTGGGATTTATTTATCTTCTATAATTGAAACTTTGTAGCCTTGAGCGGAGCCAAGCCTCCTGCTTGCTCTGTGGCTGCAGCCATTTTTGTTGGGACTTACTTATCTTCTATAATTGAAACTTTGTAGCCTTAAGCGGAGGCCAAGGTGGACCAGGGCTGCGGAAACTTGGCTTCCTCCATCGCCAGGGGCAACTCAAGCCTCCTGCTCTCTCCAGCTCCGTGGCTGCAGCCATTTTTGTTGGTATTTATTTATCTTCTATAATTGAAACTTTGTAGCCTTGAGCGGAGGCCTGGGCCAGCCAGGGTGTGCGGAAAGCTTGGCTTCCTCCATTGCTGGGGAAACCCAAGCCTCCTGCTCTCTCTGTGGTTGCAGCCATCTTGATTGGGTTAATTTTCATACTCGCTCCTGATTGGCTGGTGGGCGTAGCGGATGTACAGTCAATTTGCATATTACACTTTTATTAGGCTAGTTTTTTTGTTTTTTAAATTTTTTTTAATTTTTATTTTTTTAATATATTTTATTGATTTTTTACAGAGAGGAAGAGAGAGGGATAGAAAGTTAGAAACATCGATGAGAGAGAGACATCGATCAGCTGCCTCCTGCACACCCGCTACTGGGGATGTGCCCACAACCCAGGTATATGCCCTTGACCAGAATCGAACCTGGGACCCTTCAGTCCGCAGGCCGACGCTCTATCCACTGAGCCAAACTGGTTAGGGCTGTTTTTTTGTTTTTTTAAAGAAAGGCAGGGAGAGAGAGAATGAGAGAGAGAAACATCAATGATGAGAGAGAATCATTGATTGGCTGCCTTTTGCACGTCCCTTCGTGGGGATTGAGCCCACAACCAGGGCATGTGCCCTGACCAGGAATCAACCCTGACCTGATTCATAGGTTGATGCTCAACCACTGAGCCACACCAGCTGGACAACAAATACATTCTTTTTTTTTTTTTAAGCTATTCACTGAGCAATATCTTTTTTAAAAATATATTTTTATTGATTTTAAAGAGCAAGGGAGAGGGAGAGAGAGATAGAAACATCAATGGTGAGAGAATCACTGATTGGCTGCCTCCTGCATGTCCTCTATTGGGGATCAAGCCCGAAACCTGGGCATGTGCCCTTGACCGGAATTGAACCCAGGACCCTTCAGTCCGCAGGCTGATGCTCTATCCACCAAGCCAAACCAGATAGGGCCTTGCTTTATTTCTTAAAGCAGCTCAAGTTCACAGCAAGATAAGTGGCAAGCGCAGAGATTTTCCACGTGTCCCTGCCTACACACACACACACACACACACACACACACACACACACACAGCCCTCACTGTCAGCATGCCCGAGTGGCCATTGATGCACCTACACTGACACATCATTTTCATCCGAAGTCCACAGTGTCCTGAGGGCTCACTCTTGGAGTTGTGCATTCTGTATCACTATCTCACACACACACACACACACACACACACACACACACACACACCCCTTACGGAACCATACAGAGCATCTTCAGTGCCCTAATCCAATGCACATCCATCTGGGAGGGCACAGTGCTGGGTTCTGAGGAAGGAAAGGGACGGAGCCTGGTCCTGTCCTCCAGGGCAGGAGAGCCAGCTGTCTGTCCGCAAAGCCAGGCTGTTCCCACTGCACCGCACTGCCTGGCCTTTGCATTTCCTACTCCTTTGTGTCCAGAAAGTTGAATAGAAAGAAAAGTGGACGGGGCCTGGGGAATGAAGACTTTTCATTCATTTCCTCGTTAGAGTGAGTGTATGTTAACATATTCAAATCTAATCTGGTACTCCTGTCTTACCTGTGCCTTGCCAAGAAGTGGCCACTGAGTGTGGTTTTGGGAAGTAGGGAAGGGCAGGTGTGATTTTCTCCATTATATGGGAGACATCTCAAAACACAGGAATTCACCTCTGGTCATCTAGCTAAGTGACTGCCAGGTATAGAAACTCAGGTCTCTGTCCCATTTCACGACAGAGGTAAAGGAAGGGTCATTCTGTTATTTAGCTTTCTTGGAAAAAGAAGATTTCCAAGAAAAAGAGGGCTGGAAGGGGTGTGGGTAGGGATTGAGTAATAGACCTTGAAGCTGTGAGGGTGATGTCTGCAGTCCCCAGACTTGGGAAATGTCTGGGAGCCCATGAACGGAAAGCCCTGAGGGGTGAGAGGTCCGAGCACTGAGAGCAGGCCTCCTGGCAGACAGGCCTAGTGAGGAAGGTGTGGTGCCACCGCCTCTGGGTCTTTTGGAATCGGACGGGCTGTTTGGCCGGGTGAGCTCTATTGGGAAGGTTGAAGCTGAGGGCACAACCATTCTCTTGCTTTTCTCTCCACATTCTAACCTCCACCATTTATCACACAAAGTGTCAGCTCTGTGTGTAGTTCTGAGCAGCTGTGCACACGAAGGTATTGGTCCCAGCTGCTCCCTGCCCTAGTCTAGTAGCTTCGGGTGTAAAACAGACAAGGGTGTAGCTAAAGGTTTTATGTGTACATTCGCTCAACCTGACAACAGGAACGTAAACCGTCTCTTCAAGTCAAGATGTTGGAACCAGAAGCCGTGTTACCCAGCCCTCCCACACTCCAACCCTTTCCTCCCTAGACATCCCAGGAATTTGTGGAAAAACTGACCAAGAGACTGAAAAGACACCCCGAGGAGACGGGGGGCTTCCAGGAGGCCCCGCTGGCCTACGACGCCATCTGGGCCTTGGCACTGGCCCTGAACAAGACGTCGGGAGGGGGTGGCCGCGCGGGCGTGCGCCTGGAAGACTTCAACTACAACAACCAGACCATCACCGACCAGATCTACCGGGCGATGAACTCCTCGTCCTTCGAGGGCGTCTCCGTGAGTGCAGGGCCTCCTTCACACTCATCGTCCTCTTGAGAGAGAGCCTTTTGGAAGCATGCCTTTTCTCTCTCAGCTGCCTCCCTGCAGCAATTGGGCTCAGACCAAGGAGTAGGGACCCCAAACCCACCGGGGACTAGAGGGGGAAAGGCCTGTCCCATTGCTTTCAGCCCTCTCCTCATTCCTTTTTAGCCCAGGTGTTTATGTCAGATAAGAATTATAGGGCTTTGAAAGAGGAAAGAAATCATTTGCTTATTCCTTTAAAGTGGGGAAACCACCCAGGGACTCGGTGACCCGCTCAGGCCACACACCCAGAAGCCAGGCTCCTGGTGCTCTGTGGGGATTCTTCCATCCAAATCTCATGGTGAAGCTTCTCAAAAGAATAATGTTTCTGAAATCCAGGGTATGGGTATCTGGGGTATGTCCTATATGCAGGCAAATGCCATAAATAGAATTCATTCAGAACCTCAATTAGCTTCAAAAAACATCAGCATTCAAAGTGTGAGTCCTGAGATCTCTCACGCTTGCTTTTATCCCCCTTGTGCCTCTGCCTGTTCCTCTCCCTCAGGGCCACGTGGTGTTTGATGCCAGCGGCTCTCGGATGGCATGGACGCTCATTGAGCAGCTCCAGGGTGAGCCCGGGGGTGGGGGAGGCAAGGGGCAGGTGGGCTGGGCTAGGAAACCAGGAGACACCACAAGACGGCCTTGTTGCCTCGCTACTTCTCTTTTAACTGTTCATGAAGCCTTTAGCTAATCCTAGTAACAGTGATAGTGAGAGCAGCTCGTGTGTGGGTGGGTTTCTTTGAGCTGCAGTGGTCGTGTCCTTAAAGGGGGCGTACTGTTTCTGCATTGGCTCCATCTGACTTCAGGAATTCCCTTTGGTGGCTTGGCTTGAGGAGTTAATGACCTGTCACTTGCATACCCATAGACTCTAGGAAACCTGCTATTTTTTTTCAGAGTTAATTTCATGAGCATATTTTTTGTAAAACTGGTTTTTAGAGAGAGAAAGGGAGAGCAAGAGAGAGAGACACACAGCGATGTGAGGGTCAAACATTGATCGGTTGCCTCCTGCACACCTCCATTGAGCCAGGAATCGAACCCATGAACTTTTGGTCCAAGGGCTGATGTTTTAACCACTGAACAACTGGCCAGGGCAGAAACCTGTTATTTTTAAAGGGAACTTATAGAATTTTCTTGCTACATACGTAAGTAAACATTCTTTGTTGTTGTTAATCCTCACCTGAGGATATTTTTCCATTGATTTTTTATGGAGAGTGGAAGAAAGAGGGAAAGACAGAGAGAAACACTGATGTGAGAGAAACTCATCGATTGGTTGCCTCCTGCATGAGCCCTGACCAGGGGCTGGGCTGGAGAGGAGCCTGCCACCAAGGTATGTGCCCTTGACCGGAATCGAACCTGGGCCTTTTAGGTCCGCAGGCCGATGCTCTATTCACTGAGCCAAACTGGCTAGGGCATAAGGAAACATTCTAATTTTTTTGTAGTATGTGTGGTTTGGTTTTTCTAGGTTGTGTTTTCTTATAGCTCGGCACACTTGTATTTGCAGAACTTCCATGAGTTAATTTTCCAACCCCTCCCCGCTCAGCCTCTCAGCATGGCCGAGAGCCATTCCTTGGCTTCCTGTGAAAAGTTTCTTTCTTCCAGCTCCCACCTCCCACATTCTCTCAGAGCTTCTTTGTACCAGGAGGAGCAGGAATGGCCGTTGGCCATGGGGAAGGGGATGGAGTCGGTGTTGGATGGGAAAGCAGGGTAATCTGGACAGTTCTGGAATAGAACTTTAGGAGTGACCGAATTGCACTTGGCGGCATTTTGAGGGGCAGGTGCCACTTATTTGTGGAATTAGAACCCAAGCCAACCAACAAGGGAGGAACGAAAGTGAAAGCCACTGGGAAAACAGATTCTATGATTGTCACGAGGGAGGATAAACATGTCTAACGCTCTAAAGCTGGAACCACAGCGGGAGAGATCTTGCTATGGGAGGTGGACTGTGCAATGAGTGGCGGCTTCCCACATACAAGACATTGGTTTGTGGGACCCTTAACACTGCTTTTACGTCAGATTGCTCATTCACGTGACCTCTCAGGCCCTTCCAAGGCTCTTCAGGGTGTGGGGTGAAGGGAATAGGTTGCAACCACAGAAAGCTGCTTAGGGAAGTGGAAGGCTGGGAGTGCCGGAACGAGCTCTCCCCGCCCCATGTCACTCCTCTGGTCTGCCCAGGTGGCAGCTACAAGAAGATCGGCTACTATGACAGCACCAAGGATGACCTCTCCTGGTCGAAAACAGATAAGTGGATTGGTAAGTGGGTCCTATGAATCTTTTCCTTCAACTCCTCTGAACAGTCACGAGCAGGTCATGCACTTGAAAGAAGGTGGGTGGCAGGTGCCATGAGGCTGAAATGCTCCAGCGGGGTGGACCAGGGTTGGGTGAAGAGAGAGGGAATAGAATGTCCAAGGTCTGGGTAGAGGAGACAGTGTATCACAAGAGGGAATAGGCAGTTGGTAGCATGCACTATTAGAAACAGTCACCGGGGATTGGAGGCAGGGGCAGGCAGGGCTGGGAGACGGACACTCCACTGGGGTCTCCCCAGTGTCTGGTGCCTTGATATATCAGGCCTGGAATAGCCTCTTTATCTGTCAAGAAAGCAGTTGCTTAAACTACAGGAGAGATGAGTGTTGTCTGCTGGAATGTATATGTTAAAGAGGGCAGTAAGGGTGTTCTCTGAGGGCTTGGTGGCTGAAATAATAGGAAGTGGGGGAGATACCAAAGGTGGGCAAAGGCAGGTCCTGGTAAAACAGGTGGGCATCGTGAGGACGGCGGAGGCATGGTGAGGGGCCCGCCTGCCCCCCCGGGAGCCCCGCCATGGCTGGTTCCTGGAATGTAGGGCAGGTCCCGGGCTATAAATGCTGCATGGCCTGAATACACCTTTCCCAGGCCACACACATTGAAATTAGCTTTTTTCCCCTGTGAACTCTGACACACTTAAGCTTCCTCTTGATACTGGAAACACCTTCGGGGATGCCTCAGCCAGGGCTAAAAGCCACGGGTCAGCTTTTGTGTCCTCTTTCCTGGAGCTGAGAGGCCAGACCAGATCCTTGGAGGCTCTTAGCTTTATGATTCTACAATCATAAAGCTTTTGATTTGAGTTATAAGAAACCTCATAATTTTCTCAGCAATCCCCTCCTTTCCCTTCCCATTTCCCTTTCCTACAAGAAAGACAAAAGCAGAAAGAACAAACAATCACAGAAAAGACTATGAGGCCCGACTCTGCCAGCCTGTGGACAGCGCAGCCGCCCTCTCTGAGTGCATGTCTGCTGGTGCCTGAGAGCCTGCCCGCAGCGCTGTCCACCCGCAGCTGCCGCTGCCTCCCCAACCCCACCTGCCTCCCTTGGTCCTCCTTCCTTCTTTCCCTCTCTCCCTCCTCCCCCTGTAGGAGGGTCTCCCCCTGCTGACCAGACCCTGGTCATCAAGACATTCCGCTTCCTGTCGCAGAAACTCTTTATCTCCGTCTCGGTTCTCTCCAGCTTGGGCATTGTCCTAGCTGTTGTCTGTCTGTCTTTTAACATCTACAACTCCCACGTTCGGTAAGTGTATCTTCTGACGTTTTTGTTGTCCTGTCTGCCTCTCTAAGATGGTGATTATTGAAGGGAGTGAGAGTCAAACCTGTGCCACTCCGAGGCCATGTGGCTGGGTTTTCACTGACCTACTGCTTCCCTATGGTCACTGCGTATGGAAGGCGAAGCCAGAAGAGAGCTCCTGTCCCTGCAGCTTAGGGGCCAGGCAGGCGGGCAGGGCTCAGGGTGGGGTGAGCTGGTCTGGGCGGGAGGCCCTCTCAGCCCCCGCAGTCGCCCAGGCCAGTGGGCTTTCTCCCAGCTCTGCTGCCCGCCCAGGCCTGTCTTCCTGTCCTGCGGCCTTTGGAGACTGACCTCCCTTCAGAAGGGGCTGATTCTGCTTTCCTCTCCCTTGCTCCCGCCTGGGCCCCAGCTACATCCAGAACTCACAGCCCACCCTGAACAACCTGACGGCTGTGGGCTGCTCGCTGGCCTTGGCTGCTGTCTTCCCCCTCGGGCTGGACGGGTACCACATTGGGAGAAATCAGTTCCCCTTCGTCTGCCAGGTGAGGTGCAGCTCCTGGGCCGTCCCTGCCTTCCCACCTGTCTCTGTGCCTCCAGGTGCGTTTATTTTGTAGCTTGCTTGTCAGTTCACTTGTGGGCTCCGAAGTTGCCAGGGCCCTGAAGACAAAAGCAGGGTCCCCACGAAGGGATAGTGGTGGCTTGTCTTGTCTTGGGGGCTGAGAACAAGAACTGGATTTCCTGTGGAGCCTTGCGGGGGTTGGGAAGGACAGCGGCAAAAATCCAGACCCACAGCTGGGACAGTGGGGAGGCAACCCTTGTACACGGGTTGGTCCTCGGGATGCGGTACAGGGAGGAGCCTGGCGCTGTGGGGAAGGGCTGCTGTCCACAGCATCTCTGGTTCTGTGTTGTGCTGGTAGGAAACACTCCGTGTCCCCTGCCCACCTTACTCTTCCCCTCTCCTCTGCCTGGTGCCTGTCTCTGCCCCATGCTCTGCACAGGGGTCTGCTCACCTGCACCCCAGGCCATGGGCAGGCTGCTTCCAGGGGGAGGAGGCGGCGGGCAGCGCTGCTGTGGTACAGGGCGAGGGTCAGAGCAGGGAGCTGTGCAGGCTGCTGTGGGACCCGGGGAAGAGGGCGGCCCTCACAGGAGAGCGGCGTTTGAATATTGAAGGACTCTGGGTTTGTTAGCTGGGGAAGTAAAGGGTGGCAGGGCAGTGCCACAGGCCAGCAACGGAGGCCTGGGGCTGGGCCTAGGTAGCGGTCAGCAGTGACTGGGCATTAGACCAGGAGGTTTTAGCAAGATCCCCTGGTGGCAGAGTAGACGATGGTTGGTGGTGGTGGGGGGGGGTTGCTGAAGGTAGGGAGCCCCTTCCTCCGCTCTCCCTGCCCCCTGTCCCCACTGGCTGCCTCCACCGCAGCCGTCAGCACCCTCTCCTTCTAGGCCCGCCTCTGGCTCCTCGGCCTGGGCTTCAGTCTGGGCTACGGCTCCATGTTCACCAAGATCTGGTGGGTCCACACGGTCTTCACCAAGAAGGAGGAGAAGAAGGAGTGGAGGAAGGTGAGTGCTGGCCGTCCTCCCCTGTGCCTGGTGGCCGGCCCAGGGGTGACGGTGCTGTGCTCCCGCCAGACCCTGGAGCCCTGGAAGCTGTATGCCACCGTGGGCCTGCTGGTGGGCACCGACCTGCTCACTCTTGCGATCTGGCAGATCGTGGACCCCCTGCACCGGACCATTGAGGTACCGTGGGGCCAGGCGCCGAGCGGCCAGGGCTGCGGGCTGAGCTGCGAGGCCCAGGGCCCATCTGGAGCGGGCAGCGGCGCTGGGAGGGCTGTGCTCCCCGGGTCATGGGAGGGTAGCCATCCCTCAGGTGTCGGGAACCTGTCCAGGCCTAGAGTGGGATTTGGCCTCAGCACTGGGGTCTCCTAAGAAACGGGGCAGAGCTGGGGGACATAGGATGACACCCATTCCTGTGGCCTCATCTCCGTTAGACTTTCGCCAAGGAGGAGCCGAAGGAAGACATCGACGTGTCCATCCTGCCGCAGCTGGAGCACTGCAGCTCCCGCAAGATGAACACGTGGCTCGGTGGGTGTGGGGGGTGTGGGGAGGTGTGTGTGTGGGGGGGGGTGGGTGTGTGTGGGTGTGTGTATGGGGGGTGGGTGTGTGGGGGGGTATGTGTGTGTGGGTGTGTGTATGGGGGGTGGGTGTGTGTGGGGGGTGTGGGTGTGTGGGGGGTGTGGGTGTGTGTGTGGGGTTGTGTTTGGGTGGGGGTGTGTGGGGGTGTGTGTGTGGGGGTGTGGGTGTGTGTGGGTGTGTGTGTGGGGGGGTGGGGTGTGGGGGTGTGTGTGTGGGGGGGGTGTTTGGGTGTGTGTGTGTGGGGGTGTGGGTGTGTGTGGGTGTGTGTGTGGGGGGGTGGGGTGTGAGGGTGTGTCGGTGTGTGGGTGTGTGTGGGGGGGTGTTTGGGTGTGTGTGTGTGGGGGGTGTGGGTGTGTGTGTGGGTGTGTGTGTGGGGGGGTGGGGTGTGAGGGTGTGTCGGTGTGTGGGTGTGTGTGGGGGGGTGTTTGGGTGTGTGTGTGGGGGGGGTGTGGGTGTGTGTGTGGGTGTGTGTGGGGGGGGGGGGTGTGAGGGTGTGTCGGTGTGTGGGTGTGTGTGTGGGGGGGGTGGGTGTGGGTGTGTGTTCTGGGGGTGTGTGGGTCTGTGGTAGGGTGTGGGGGTTGTGGGGAGTGTGTGGGGTGTGTGGGGGTCTGGGGGTGTATGGGGGGTGTGGTGGTGTGTGGGAGAGTGGTGGGGGGTGTGGGAGTGTGGAGGGGGTGCAGGGTGGGCGGGGCTCGGGGAGGGCGGTCTTTGGGAAGAGGCAGAGGCCGGCAGTCCAGTTGGAGTGACCTTCTGCCACGGACTGCCCTGAGAGGACAGCGGTGTCGCTGTGAGGAGCTTAGGGTCTGAGGAAGGGACACGGCAGAGCTGTGCCCCCGGAGGGAGGGCGGCTGGGGATGGGCAGCTCCCTGGAGAGAGACGGCTGCTAGGCGGGCCTTAGTCCCTCTGCCTTCAACTCCCTCTCATCTGTGGCCACAAACGGCAAACCCCTCAGTCTGCAAAGCTGGGTTCCCAGCCGGAGGGTAAGGGTCATGACCATCACCTTCCCGTGTGACCTGGCGCCCAGGCTGGGAAGGTGGGGGGGGGGGGGGAGAGGGAGACGGGCAGTGGACAGGGCGGGTGAGGGGGACTGGGAGGGGCTCCCTGTGCACGTGGAGCGCTGGCGGCTGAGGCCCATCTTCCTGCCCAGTGACCCTTTGCTGTGTCGCAGGCATTTTCTATGGCTACAAGGGGCTGCTGCTGCTGCTGGGTATCTTTCTTGCTTATGAGACCAAGAGTGTGTCCACCGAGAAGATCAATGACCACCGGGCGGTGGGCATGGCCATCTACAATGTGGCGGTGAGCTCCCGGGCACCTGGCGTGGGTGCAGGGGCGGCCTGGGAAGGAGGGGGCCCTGGGCCTCGGTCCGTGGGTGGGAGTCGTCACGAGCGCTCAGGTCCTCGGGTTTGAAAGGTACTTTTCGGTTTCTAACATGCACACAGCTCTGCGTGCCCGTGTCCACACAGCCGTCGGAGGGGTGGGTGTTGCTGCCCCGCCAGGTGGGGAGGGGCGGGAAGACAGGCACAGTCGCTGTCTGTGGCTCACAGGTGACCCAGAGTCGAGGTTCCCGCCAGGTGTGCCAGGCTGGCTCTGGGGGCCCGGGGGGTGCCCGAGCTCACTGGCCGGGGGATGGCGCTCTGCTCCGTTGTGGGACGGGCCTGGAGGGGCTGCTTTGGGGCAGTTTGTGGGCGATTCTTCCCAGGCTAGAGTTGAGGATGACGAGTGTGAGTCCTTTTCGAATGGAAAGCCCACCGGGAGCCTGACAGCACAGGCTCTCTTGGGGGAAGGGCAACCTGGCTCTCGGAGCGCCCCCTGAGACTCCCGCACCACTAGGTCCTGTGCCTCATCACCGCACCCGTCACCATGATCCTGTCCAGCCAACAGGACGCGGCCTTCGCCTTCGCCTCACTCGCCATCGTCTTCTCCTCCTACATCACGCTGGTTGTGCTTTTTGTGCCCAAGGTGAGCCTGGCTGTTCTCCCATCTCCTCCCAGGCCGCTCCCTGCCGCCCTCCCGTGTTCGGGGTCAGGCTTGCTCCTCTCGCTTTCGTTCCTTCGGTTCCACCCCACCCTCAGCCAGTCGCTCACCCTCTTTGCTTGCCACCCCCACCGCCCCGCCCCAAACACCCGCCCCAGATGCGCAGGCTGATCACCCGCGGGGAATGGCAGTCGGAGGCCCAGGACACCATGAAGACGGGGTCTTCGACCAACAACCACGAGGAGGAGAAGTCCCGGCTGCTGGAGAAGGAGAACCGGGAGCTGGAGAAGATCATCGCGGAGGTGTGTGAGGCCGGGCGGGGCCAGGAGGGACCTAGGGAGGGTCCAGCGAGAGGGCTCCCTGCCCTGAGACCCAAGGGAGGGAAGTCTCTGCTGGGAGGGAGGGAGGGCTCTGCGGGGGAGGGGGGAGGGGCGGGAGCCTCAGCACAGCCTCCTCTAAAGGTAAAGTGGGGGCGGGAGAGGCGGGGCACGGGCCCCCTGGCCGCGCAGTGACAGGCGCTGACGGCGTGGGAACCTGATTGGAAGCTGTGTGCGCTGCGCTCCCTACCCCAGTCTCCTCCCTGCTTTTGTCCTCAGTGGTGCCCCAGTTTGGTCTTTGGGCTTTTCTTGTTCTCAGTTCCTCGTTTTTAATTTCTTTTGTCCACCCACCCTCTATCCCCACCCCCATTTTCCTCTGCACCCCCCCCCCCCAATCTGACTCCCGGCTCCCACCTGTCTTCCTTCCGCCAGAAAGAGGAGCGTGTCTCCGAACTGCGCCGCCAGCTCCAGTCTCGGCAGCAGCTCCGCGCACGGCGCCCCCCTCCCACACCGCCGGGCTCCTCTGGGGGCCTGCCCAGGGGCCCCCCTGAGCTTCCTGACCGGCTGAGCTGTGATGGGAGTCGAGTGCATTTGCTTTACAAGTGAGGGGTGTGGGGAGGACAGGCCAGGCTCCCCACCCTCCTGTAAATGGAGCCCCTCTGGGCGTCGGGCCTTGCTCTCCTGGATCATCCATATGATGCCGTCACTCCTCCGCCATTCAACGCCTCATGGAACACCTCACCCCTCCCCTCAGCCTCACGACACCCTCTCCCTTTCCCACCACCTCCCGAGAGTGCTCCGGGGGGGCTGTGTGTTCTGGGGTGATTGAAGGAGAAGCAGCGTGGGCAGGTTTGGGAGCTGCTTCCAGTGGGTAGTTGGTGAGAATTGTGACCAAGGCAGCACCGCTGGCTGCCGACATGGTTCGATGGGCCGTGGGGAGCGGGTGTATCCCTGCACATGTGTCTCTCCGGACGGTCCCCCTGAGCCTCAATAAACCAGTGAGCACCTGTCCCCACTGTGAGCAGAGAAGGGCACGCCCACGGCCTGGGGCTTCCTGGGCGGGGAGGGCCTGAGGGGGGGGGGAGCGGGAAGAGGTGTCCCGCCTCTGAGGGCTCAGCAGGGCAAAGCCCAACACGATTAGGGCTGAGATTCCTGCAGTGACATTAGTGGTTGAGTGTAGACCCCACCTCACGCAGAACTGCGGCCCGTGCTACCAGCTAAGCACTCATCTGTGAAGAGAATGATGAGCACCTTCCCTCGCCGCCCAAGGCTGGCAGCATGACACCCTTCTCCAGCGGTAGGTGCAAGGCCCTTGTACATTGGATGGTCCTGGCCACGGAGATGTGGGTGAATGCTGGCCAGGCTGCTGCTCTCAGTGAGGGACATGGGTTGGGAGCTGACCTGCAAGGACCATTCCTAGGCCCTAGGAGCAACAACAGGAACGATGGCCGCTGGGGACGGAAGTCTTCCCACAGAAGTCTTAATGACTCTGGGCGTCAGAGGGACTTGCTATCCAAATGAAAGGAAGTATCGAATGGTCAATGGAAAAAGCAAACTTGCCTAGGACTTCCATAATAATTCTTTCATCGTAATTCTTTGTGGGGGGTTTTGAGACTTTTTATAAGTTTGAGTCAAACTGACAACATATGCCAGGGAGCAAGATCTCACATGCCCCCACAGAAGTGCTTTTCTGAAGCTCAACGTCCTCTTTGCCTCTGGCACTGATTTTTTTAAGCGATTTTTGCAAAAGGGCTGCGGGGGTTGGATAGGCCCTGTGGTTTCATTATCCTGTTTCAGAGCCAGCGTGGGCTCTGCCTCCACCAGGACTGGAAAGGCACCTGGGATTATCTGCCTTGGACCGTTTGGACTTGCGTTTCCCCTCTTCCCACCATGACCCTCTCGGAGGCAGAGAGGCCTCTGGGCAGAGGCGCTGCTGCGTGGAGAGGGGACTGTCTGCAGAAGCAGCCACAGGAGCTGTACCCCAGCCCTGGGTAGGGCCTACGCCCAGAATCGCCACCTTCATTTGCTTTGCACTGAGGTGCGGTGTGTGTTACCAAGGGTCAGGAGCTCTCCTGCGGCCAGGGGTGAGCCGGACATTTGCTGACAGGAGTGCAGGACGCAAGCCAGGGGTGGGACGTGTTGCCCAGTGGGGAGACCACCGCTCAGCGGCTCTGGGAGGAGTCTCCCAGCATCTCCAGCCCTGCCTCTGCCCCCTCGGGCTTCAGACCTCTCTGACTAGAGGGCCCAGGGACTCCAGCGCCCGCCAGGCCTCCATGGCCCACCTGCCCCCATCCTCACTCTTGCACACCATGAGCGCTTGCTTTTGTGAGCTGTGTTATTTTTTCAGTCGACATGTTTTGGTTGGGACAGTTGCTGAGACAGGCACTCTTGTAGGCAGTGGGGCAGCTCAGTGAGCAAGATGGCTTCATAAGGGCATGTTTTCACCTGGGCGATGCCGGTCAGTGAGCAGGTGAAATAGGTAAACGAGGTAGCTGGGCACCCAGGACTGGTCATGGCTCAGATGCTAGGCCAGCCGTGGGGAAGGCACCTGCTCACCGATTACCTGGCGAGAAGCCTGGCTAGGGGAGGATGCCTCTTGTCCAGGTCATAGCCAGCGAGGACCAGAGCCAGCATCCAACTGCACGTGTTGTGACCTGTGGCTGCCTAACCTGTTTTCCCCAAAAAGTGGCCTGAAAAAACAGTAGTCATCGCTCACCGTTTCTGTGGGTCAGAAACAGATGGAGCAGCAGGGGATGCCTGGAAGACAGGCAGGCTGGATGTAAAAAGGCAATAGACTCAGTTAAGGTAAAGATTGGCCTTTGCCAAGCAAGCTACAGGCCTAGGATGTGACCGCGCACCTGACTTGTTTTTACTTGGGGAGTTACAGTTTCAGACCATCCTGTGTGGTTATTGTAGGTCTCTGAGTTTGTGCTCCCTGCCATGCAGGCCTCCCCTGAGCTGGTCAGGTTAATATGTGGCCCCTTTTCATCCACAGACCATCTCCTAGAAGATGAGCCCAGCAGCACTGGCCCACGTGGTGACACGCTGTGGCCGTTGTGGGCCGCAAGGTGCCAGGGAAAGAGACACTGAAGCCACACCCTGGGTGCAGCACGCAGGCGCCTTCCCAGCTGCATGGGGTGGGGGGGGCGGGGGAGAGGAAAGGAGCGTTTTCCCTTCCACCTGGTCCTCCAGCTGGAGCCTGTAAACCAGTCTGGCAAAGGCCAGGTCAGCAAGAGAGAAACAGAGATGTGTACTAATGTGTGCCCCCCCAACACACGGGAGCACCCACTGATGAATAATTCAAAGGGGTCAGAGTGGGGCTGCCCAGGCTGACCAAAGGAGCAGGTTGGCGTGAGCCGGTGGCCAGGAGAAGCGGTGAGCCAGTGTCTGCGTAAGGACGGCTGCACAGATTTAAGTCAAGGCCTCCCTGCTGCAGGGAGCGGCGCCTTTACAAACAACTTTCCTTTCTAAGGGGGACTTGGGCCTTGTTTTTAGAGCTTTTCCTCAACCTGCAGTTCTCAATGGCCTTTCACTCACCTGTGCCCGAGGGGCCTGCTTTGGGGCCCAAGGGGCACAAAAAATGTGGCTGCTGTCATTGCTTGAACCACATTCAGCAGAGACAGGGTTGAATGACATGAGCATTTACTCCAACAATGCCAGCAGCACGGGAGAGCAGCAGGACAGCCACAGAAGTCCCTCCTGCCTCCTGGCAGCTGATTGTACAGGATAAGGGAGGAAGGCTGCGTGCAGCGGGGAGGGGGCAGGTAAGGGCTGCAGGTCCCTGGCCCCAGTGTCTCCCCACAGGATCTTGAAGTCTGATACAAGGTAGTGAATTTTCTATGATGTTACAAACAGCTGTTCTCAAGTCCGGAGAAAGGTCATCGGACCTGAGGCAAACCCCAGGAGGGGGTCAGGGTCCAGGCACAGCCACCAAATCAAGGCATCTCCTGTCCTTTGTTGTCAAAATGCACTTTCTTTTCTGAGCAATGGACCATCTGGGCCCTGAGGCCTCTCCTCTTGTTACAGCCTGTTTCTTTTCTTGCAACACTCCCTCTAGTTTCCCAGGGTCTGTAAGAAAACCTCTTGGCTCTAGTCCAGTGGTCGGCAAACTCATTAGTCAACAGAGCCAAATATCAACAGTACAACGATTGAAATTTCTTTTGAGAGCCAAATTTTTTAAACTAACGCCACTTCTTCAAAATAGACTCGCCCAGGCCGTGGTATTTTGTGGAAGGGCCACACTCAAGGGGCCAAAGAGCCGCATGTGGCTCGAGAGCTACAGTTTGCCGACCACGGCCCTAGCTGGTTTGGCTCAGTCGATAGAGCTTCGGCCAGACTGAAGGATCCTGGGTTGGATTCCTGGTCAGGGGACATGCCCAGGTTGCAAGCTCAATCCCCAGTAGGGGGTGTGCAGGAGGCAGCGGGCTCTCCTTCCCCTTTCCTCTCTGAAATCAATGATATATGTTTAAAAATGACAAAATTTTAAAAGTAACTCCCAGGATTACAAATTTTTTAAAAGTCTTGTAAGATTTAGGTCCATGGGGTGAGCACTCACCTCCCCACCTAATACAGCACTTGTGCTGGAAGCTTTAAGTAATGTTACTCTAGAACAGTGGTTCTCAACCTTTCTAATGCCGCGACCCTTTAATACAATTCCTCATGTTGTGGTGACCCCCAACCATAACATTATTTTCGTTGCTACTTCATAACTGTAATTTTGCTACTGTTATGAATCGTAATGTAAATATCTGTGTTTTCTGATGGTCTTAGGCGACCCTGCTAGCGGTTCTCAACCTGTGGGGAGCTTTGCATCATAGGGGATCCAGAAGGAGAAGAATCTGAACAAGGAATAAAAAACCTGTTTGAAGAAATAATGACAGAAAACTTTCCTGTCACTCAGGTTCACAAAACACAGAGTCCCAATCAGATGAACCCCAAAAGACCCACACCTAAGCACATAATTAAAATGGCAAACATTAAAGACAAAATATATTTTTTAAAATTCATTGTTGAGAGTATTACAGATGTCTCAGTTCCCACCCAGCCCTAGGTCTTCACCACCTTACTGTGTGTCCATAGGTAATATCGTCAGGTAATCTTTTCCCACCCCTCTTCCCCCCATCTCTCTGAGATTTGTTAGTCTGTCAGAGCTGCTGTGCAGGAAACACCCCTATGGAGCAGGACTTGCTTCAGTGGGGCTCATTGAGTCTGCCTCTTCAGTGCGTCATTTGTGGCTGTGTAGAGTTGTAATCTGCTATGGTCTGAAGCTATCCACCAGGTGCACTGGCTCTAGGGCCTCCAGGGAGGTGCAAAGTCAGCCAGTGCCTGGGGCCACCCTGCAGGAGCTACAGAAGGATCTGCAGATGGCTGCTATTTGGTGGGGCCCAGCTGTGAAGCAAGGCAGGCTGGTGCTAGTGCTGGGTCTTGGGCCTTTTATTGATAGTTTGGGGGAACACTGTCACCAGCTGCTGCTTGTTTGAGAGATTTTAGCAAAATCTGAGGCATGAGCCAGGACAGGACATTCATATGGAAAAGGTGCTACAAACAGCTTGAGTGGGGTCTCAGGGAATCCCCAGGGTGGAGCAAACTGTATTCCAGAAGATGGAGACTCAGCTATGGCTGCCAGTCAGTCCTGTGGCAGGGGAGGTCCAAGCACAGGAACAATGACCCCTGAGAGCACCCCAATTTGGGAGAAAGTTGCTGCTGAGTTCCTGCCCTGGTGCCAGAAAACCCAGTTCTTTCCCATATGTGTCAGGGTCCCACAAAGCCACCCAGTGCTGGGAGTCCCAGTAAGGTCATGCGCAGGCCCTTTAAGTGGAACACCTGGGTCTCCGGCAGCCTCCATGTCACTCAGACACAATCCCTGCTGGTTTTTACAGACCATAATTGTGGGGATTTCTTTCGCTGGGCTGGGGGACTCATGTGGGGCTGGGCCCCTTGCTCCTCACAGGCAGCCTCAGCAGGGACGATCTTCCTCCTGATTAAAAAAATGGCACACATGGGTGTTGGACCAGCCTGTTCCACACCTCCACCTCTCCTACCAGTCTCAATGTGCTTTCTTCTTTACTTCTCTGTTGTAGTACTTCCATTCAGCCTGGTTTCAGGTGGTTCTGAATGATGCTTGTTCTGTAATAGCTGTAATTTTGATGTGGTTGTGGGAGGTGGTGAGTACAGGCATTTACCTAAGCTGCCATCTTGGTTCTCCTTAAAGAAAGAATCTTTTTTTTTTTTTTTAATTGATTTCAGAGAGGAAGGAAGTGGGAGAAAGAAACCTCAATGATGAGAGAGAATCATTGATAGGCTGCCTCTTGCACACTTCCCACTGGGGATTGAGCCCACAACCCCAGGACGTGCCCTTGACCAGAATCGAACCCGGGACCCTCAGTCCACCGGCCAACACTCTACCCACTGAGCCAAACCAGCCAGGGCAACAAAGAATCTTAAAAGTTGAAAAAGAAGGTTACCTAACTGGGAGCTTCCTTTAGACTGTGAGCTGATTTCTCAATAGAAAGACTTTGGGTCAGAAGGGAGTGGCATGAAGTATACAAAATAATGAAAAGCACGAAACTGAATCCAAGACTACCCTATCCATCAAGGCTGTCATTCAAAATGGAAGGTGAAATAAACAGCTTCCCAGACAGCAAAAGACTAAGAATACATTACCACCAAACCAGCACTGCAAGAATTGCTAAAGGACTGTTGTAAGAATAATAAAGAGAGAGAGAGTAACACAGGCATAAAGAAAGAAAATGGCCAAAAATAAGTGCCTGACAATAATAACTTTAAATGTAAATGGATTATATGCTCCCATGTAAAAGCAAGGTAACTGAATGGATAAGAAAACATGACTTATATATATGCTGTCTATAAGAGACCCACCTCAGAACAAAAGACTCACAAAGGATGAGAGTGAAGGGATGGGAAAAAATTTTCCATGCAAATGGAAAAGGAAAAAAAGGTGAGGTAGCAATATTCATAAAAATGAAGGCCATAACAAGAGAATGAAGGGTACTTCATAATACTAAAGGGATTGATACAACAAGAGTATACAACCCTGGAGATATACACACACACACACACACACACACACACACACACACATACTTCTGGAGGATTTTAAGGGAGAGATGGACAGCAATACAATCATAGTAGGGGACTTTAACAGCCCACTGACATCCCTGGGTAGATCTTCTAGACAAAAAAAATTAAGGAAATAGTGATCCTAAATGACATAGGTCAGATGGAATTAATTGATATTTATAGTACATTTCACCCCAAGGCTACAGAATATACATCCTTCTCAAGTGCACAGGGTCATTCTCAAAGAGACCACATGTCAGGACACAAACTTAGTCTGTACAAGTTCAAGAAGGTTGAAATCATATCAAGCATCTTCTTGGATCACAATGGCATGAAATTAGAAATCAACTGCAATAAAAACACTCAAAAACATTCAAACACATGGAGTCTAAGTAGCATGTTATTAAACAATGAATGGGTTACTGAAGAGATCAAGGAAGAAATAAAAAAATTACCAGAAGTAAATGAGAACACACACACACACACACAGAACAACAACCTAACATCCATGGGACACAGTGAAAGCAGTACTGAGAGGGAAGTTCATAGCACTATAGGACCATATCAGAAAAAGAGAAAAACTTCTAATAAGCTATCTAACCATACAACCTAAGGAATTAGAAAGAGAACAGCAAGAAAAGCCCAGAGTAAGTAGGAGGAAGGAAATAAAGATTAGAGCAGAAATAAATGACATAAAGAAGAAAAAAATAGTACAAAAGATCAATAAGACTAACAGTTGATTTTTTGAAAAAATAAACAAGACTTAGCCAGACTGATCAGTAAAAAAAGAGGACAAAAATAAATAAAACCAGAAAAGAAAGAGGCAAAGTAACAACTGACTCCACAGAAATACAAAAGATTGTAACAGAATATTACAAACAACTATATGCCAACAAATTGGACAATCTGGATGAAATGGTAAATCCCTAGAAACATACAACCTTCCAAAACTAAATAAGGACAATTCAGAAAATATTAATACATGGACTGGCTGGTGTGGCTCGGTTGGTTGAATGTTGTCCCATGCACCAGGAGGTTGCTGGTTCGATTCCCAGGGCTTGATCCCCAGTAGGAGGCATGCGGGAGACAGCCAATTGATGTTTCTTTCCATTGATGTTTCTATCTCCCTTTCCCTCTCCCTTACTCTCTGAAAATCAATAAAAACATATCTATCTCTCCACCTACCTATCTATATATGTGTATCGATTATAACTAATGAAATCAGAGCAAACAAGAGTCCTGGGCCAATGGCTTCCCCGGTGGATATTACTAAACAGTCATGAAGAATTAACACCTATACTCCACAAACTATTCCAAAACATCCAAGAGGAAAAAGGACATCCCAGCTCGTTTCACAAGCTCAGCATCATCCCAATTCCAAAACCAGGTAAAGACACTACAAAGAATGTTAATTATAGGCCACTATCCTTGATGAATGTAGATGCTAAAATCCTCAACAAAATATTAGCAAACCAGATCCAGCAATACATTAAAAAGATCATACACCATGATCAAGTCAGCTTTATTCCAGGATGCAAGGTTGTTACATATGTCTCCTCAGGCAAGGGAAACAGAAGAAAAAATAAATAAATGGGACTACATCAAACTAAAAAGTTTTTGCACAGCAAAGGAAACCAACAACAAAATGAAGAGACAACCCACTAAATGAGAGGCCACCTTTACCAATGATACTTCTGATAGGGGTTAATATCCAAAATTTATAAAGAACATATAGAAATAAACAACAGGAAGACAAACAATCCGATTAAAAAACGGACAAAGGACCTGAATAGACACTTCTCCAAAGAGGACATACAGAAGGCCAAGAGGCATGAAAACATGCTCAAAGTCACTGATCATCAGAGAGATGCAAATTAAAACCACAATGAGGTACCATCTCACACCTGTCAGAATGGCTACCATCAACAAATCAACAAACGACAAGTGCTGGGGAGGATGTGGAGAAAGGGAACCCTTGTGCAGACTGGTGCAGCCACTGTGGAGAGCAGTATGGAGTTTCCTCAGAAAAACTAGAAGTGGAGCTGCCATTTGACCCAGTGATTCCATTTCTGAGAAACCTGAAAGAATGATTCAAATGAATACATGCACCCTATGTTCATTGCAGCATTATTTACAATAGCCAAGATCTGGAAGAGCCCAAGTGTCCGCCAGCGATGAGTGGATAAAAAGCTGTGGTCCATCTACACAATGGAATATTACTGGGCTGTAAAAAAGGAACTCATCTTTTGCAACAGCCTGGATGGACCTGGGGAGCATTATGCTAAGTGGACTATACCAGTCAGAGAACGACAAATGCCATATGATCTCACTTATAGTGGAACCTAATGAACAAAATAAACAAAATACAAAGAGACTTGTAGATACCAAAAACAGGCTGACAGCTGTTGGAGTGGGGGTTGGGAGGCTGGGTGGAAAAGGTGAAGGGATCCAGCAGAAAAAACAATCTCATAGGTGCAGACAACAGTGTGGTGATTGACGGAGGCGGGGAGGAGAAGAGGGTAAAGTGGGGGTAAGTGGTGACAGAAGGACACCACTTGGGTGGTGAGCACACAGTACAGTGTACAGATGATGTGTTATAGGATTGTACCCCTGAAACCACGTAATTTTATTAACCAATGTCATCTTAATAAATTCAATAGAAATTTCTTTTATTGATTTCAGAGAGGAAGGGAGGGAGGGAGAGAGAGAGAGAGAGAGAGAGAGAGAGAGGGAGAGAGAGAGAGAGAGAAACATCAACGATGAGAGAGAAGCGTTGATTGGCTGCCTCCTGCACGCCTCCTACTGGGGTGGGGGTGGGGGTGGGGGTGGGGGTGGGGGTGGGGATGGAGCCCGCAACCGGCCATGTACCCCGGGCAGAATCAAACCCGGGACCCTTCAGTCCACAGGCCCACGCTCTATCCACTGAGCCAAACCGGCTAGGGCTCAATAGAAATTTTTTAAAAGGAACTGAAAAAAAAAAAAAGAGAAAATAACATGATAACTAATACATAAGAATACAAGAAATTTTCAAAAGACTTTCATGACCTGGCACAAACTCCTTTCATCTCTCTGGCTTTCAACTTTTTCAGTTAGCAGGGCGGGGGAGGGGGCTGAACAAATGAGCTCTAGGTTAGGTCCAAGCGCCGCCCTCCTCGGCCCGGCCCGTTTCCCCGAGGACTTTCTGCTTGTGGCTGGCTCTCTCACAAAGAGGCGATGATGGTGAGTGTTCTCTCTCCACCGTCGCTGCCAGGTATTCTGAGCTGCATTAATCTCGGCCAAATGCAAGCAGGGTCACTTGGTTGCCATGGCAAGCACCAGTCAAAGTCGGTAGCAAGTTCTAAATTCAGAACTAGGACTTGGATCCAAAAGGAGCCCAGCAGCCAGGCTTGTTTCTCTTCCTACGCAGAGACTCCCGTGTGCGCCCAAGAAGAGAGGGAGAGTCAGGAGAGGCCGCCTCCTTCCGGAGGGATCTGGCGGGGGGCGGGGGGGGGGGTGGAGGCGGGCAGGGTCCGCCTCCCGCAGCCGAGGGACCAGGAACAAGACGCCCCTGCTCCGGGCCCAGGGCGCCCGCCCCGCCTCGCCCCCTGCGACGCGGTCCCCTCTGCGGCTGGCCCGAGCCTCCGCACCAGCATCCAGGCGGCCGGGCTGGCGGGGCGGTCAGCTCCGTCCTGTCCACGCGCCCCGGAGGCTGAGCCTCAGCAGCCCCGCGGCGCCCTGTGAAGGCGGCCCCAGCGGGAGGCGGTGGGACCCGGAGCCGGCACTCAACGGAGCGCAGCCTCCTGACCAAGGGCCTGCGGTGACACTCGGAAGGCGCGCGGGAGCCCTTCCCTTGGGATAGCACCCTTTCCTTCAGTCATTTCTTAAAGGTGCAGCACGTGTGTCATCTGATACAGCTCAAAGGGCAGTTCTAGGAGCAAGTCAGGGCTACCCCAGACCCCCTAAATCAGGAATTCTGTAGGTAAAAACCATCTCAAAGTCTGAAGCTGCCGCCTTAGAGCAAGTATTTGTCCGGATATTTGAGGACCAGGGTGTGCCCTCCGGAGTCCTGGGGAAGATGCAGTTCCCGCTCTCCGCCACACGGGGGCACGACGATCCTGAAACCCTGCCGTCTTCGCGGTGGAGAGCGCTGTTAGCTTTGCTAAAGGGAAAGGCCTCTGCCAGACGGTGCTCTCCAAAAGTCCAGAAGAATTGGAAAGACAAGGAGAACGTGTTTGTAAACAGTAGCTTTAACCCAATTCCCAAAGCCAGCCCAGGAAAGTTAGGGTGGTCCAAATAATCTAGAAAGATAAATGCTAGCTTCCACCAACTTTAAAAATAACTTTTCTTAATCTAATGAACAAAATAAACTGACCAACAAAACAGGTCCAGAGGCATGGAGGCATGCACCAGACTGACGGCTCTCGGAGGGGAGGGGTGGGGGCGACGGGGAGAGATTAACCACAGAACTTACATGCATATATGCATAGCCCAGGGACACTGACAACAGCCTGGGGAAGGCTGGGAGGAGGGGGGAGGGGAGGCAGAGGGGGAGGGGGAAGGGGGACATCTCTGGTACTGTCAACAATAAAAAGTAAAATTAAATTAAAAACCACAAGGAGACACAAAAAAACAAAAACAAAAAACAACAAAAAAAACCCTTCTTCCAGTGAAAAGGCAGATTATTCAGAGGGAAGGGCGGGAGGGGGAGGTAAAAGAGGGTACAGGGGGGATAAATGGTGATGGAAGGAGACTTGACTTGGGGTGGTGACCACACAGCATACAACATACAGATGATGTATTATAGAATCGTACAGCTAAAACCTGTATAATTTTATTAACCAACTAGAGGCCCGGTGCACGAAATTCGTGCATGGGGGGGTGTCCCTCAGCCCAGCCTGCACCCTCTCCAATCTGGGACCTCTCGAGGGATGTCTGACTGCCCGTTTAAGCCTGATCCCAGTGGCAATGGGCCTAAATGGGCAGTCGGACATCCCTCTCACAATCCAGGACTGCTGGCTTCCAACTGCTCGCCTGCCTGCCTTCCTGATTGCCCCTAACCACTTCTGCCTGCCAGCCTGATCACCCCCTAACCACTCCCCTGCCAGCCTGATTGATGCCTAACTGCTCCCCTGCCAGCCTGTTTTCCCCTAACTGCCCTCCCCTGCAGGCCTGGGTCCCCCCCCCAACTGCCCACCGCTGCAGGCCTGGTCGCCCCTAACTGCCCTCCCCTGCAGGCTTGATCTCCCCCAACTGCCCTTCCTTGCAGGCCTGGTCCCTCCCCACTGCCCTCCCCTACTGGCCTGATCGCCCACAACTGCCCTCCCATGCAGGCTTGGTCCCTCCCAACTGCCCTCCCTTGCTGGCCATCTTGTGGTGGCCATCTTGTGATGCCCATCTTGTGTCCACATGGGGGCAGGATCTTTGACCACATGGGGGCAGCCATCTTGTGTGTTGGAGTGATGGTCAATCTGCATATTACTCTTTTATTAGATAGGATAGAGGCCTGGTGCACGGGTGGGGGCCAGCTGGTTTGCCCTGAAGGGTGTCCTGGATCAGGGTGGGGGTTCCCTTGGGGTGTGGGGTGGCCTGGGCGAGGGGCCTGTGGTGGTTTGCAGGCCGGCCACGCCCCCTGGTGACCCAAGCGGAGGCTCTAGTATCTGGGGTTTATTTATCTTCTACAATTGAAACTTTGTAGCCTGGAGCGGAGCCAAGCCTTCTGCTTGCTCCGTGGTGGCAGCCATTTCTGTTGGGATTTATGTATCTTCTATAATTGAAACTTTGTAGCCTTAAGCGGAGGCCTGGGCCGGCCAGGGTGTGCAGAAAGCTTGGCTTCCTCCATCGCCAGGGGCAACCCTAGCCTTCTGCTCTTTCTAGCTCTGTGGCTGCCGCCATTTCTGTTTGGATTTATGTATCTTCTATCATTGAAACTTTGTAGCCATGAGTGGAGGCCTAGGCCGGCAAGGGCAGGCGGAAAGCTTGGCTTCCTCCATTGCCGGGGAAACCCAAGCCTCCCTCCTGCTCTCTGTGGCCGTACCCATCTTGGTTGGGTTTATTTGCATATTCGCTCCTGATTGGCTGGCAGGCGTGGCTTGTGGGTGTAGCGAAGTGATGGTTAATTTGCATATTACTCTTTTATTAGATAGGATGTCAGCCCAACAAATTCAATTAATTTTTTTAAGAAAAAGAAAAACATAAATAAAATGGTGGGAGAAAAATCAAACTATTTCAAAAATGAAGGCAGATTTGGAAATAGCATGAAGGAGAATAAACCATTGTTAAGGAAAAATAAAAAAAATATTTTTAAAAAGTCATGGAATACTTAAGAAAATTAAATCTAAAAAAGGAAAGGAAAAATAAAAAAAAGACAGCTTATTGAAGGGAATAGCTGTGCACAAGCAAACACACAGGCAGCCCTAACCTCCAGCAAGTGAGTCCACTAGAATCCAGTAACAACTTTCACCTTCAAAACTTCTGATTTTCCCACCGACAGCTGTCAGAGGGGAGGGGTTTGCAGGACAGGGTGAAAAAGGTGACAGGATAAGAAAGAAAGAAAGAAAGAAAGAAAGAAAGAAAGAAAGAAAGAAAGAAAGAAAGAAAGGAAGGAAGGAAGGAAGGAAGGAAGGAAGGAAGGAAGGAAGAAAGGAAACACTCAAAAATAGCTCTAAAATCAGTAAACTGGGCAAACCAAAGAATGATTCTTTAGGTATAATAGAAGGGAAAGAGAAAGATGAGTGACATTTGCTCACGTTCATAATCTATTTATATAAAAACCCTGGGTGCAACACCGTCAGGACAGAAGTTCGACCAACCGGAAGGAAGTCAGTCCTGCAGGGGTTGCCTTGGCAATGGCTGCGCACCCCCTGAGCTGTTTCCTGCGAGGCCTGAGAGAAGAACCCACCCTCAGAGCACCAGGAGCGCCCTGTGGCAGTCAGTCCTGGGTTAGAACTCTGGGTCTGGCCCAACAGGGGGCGTGGCTGGCCTTCAAACCAGACCCTGACAGTGGGGAGGAGGGAGCCCCATTCCTCACGGAATCAACAGGTGGCCAGCTTGCTGTCAGGGGCCGGCCAGCTAGGAATCCTATTCACCTGCATATCTGTATAAAGTTTTAATACATTATATTAGAGGTCGTGGTGGTACTGTTTTACCCACAGCGTCTACAGGAATTGCTGCAAATTTACTTCTCGGAGGGAGAACCTTTCATTCCCAATATAAATTACCAATTCCATTAAATGAAACTTCAATTTCTAGACTCAATATAAACAGTGAAGTTGCTAAAACTATTAAAAAGGCCCAACTTCTCATTATTGATGAATGCACCATGGCATCCAGTCATGCTATAAACGCCATAGGCAGATTACTAAGAGAAATTATTAATTTCAATGTTGTATTTGGTGGGAAAGTTCTCCTTCTTGGAGGGGATTTTCAACAATGTCTCAGTATTGTGCCGCATGCTATGCGATCGGCCATAGTACAAACGAGTTTAAAGTACTGTACTGTTTGGGGATGTTTCAGAAAGTTGTATCTTACAACAAATATGAGATCAGAGGATTCTGCTCATAGTGAATGGTTAGTAAAACTTGGAGATGGCAAACTTGATAGCAGTTTTCATTTAGGAATGGATATTATTGAAATCCCCTGTGAAATGATTTGTAATGGATCTATTATTGAAGCTACCTTTGGAAATAGTATATCTATAGATAATATTAAAAATATACCTAAATGTGCGATTCTTTGTCCAAAAAATGAGCATGTTCAAAAATTAAAGGAAGAAATTTTGGAGATTTTCACACATATTTGAGTGATGATTCCATTGATTCAACAGATGATGCTGAAAAGGAAAATTTTCCCATCGAATTTCTTAATAGTATTACTCCTTCGGGAATGCCGTGTCATAAATTAAAATTGAAAGTGGGTGCAATCATCATGCTATTGAGAAATCTTAATAGTAAGTGGGGTCTTTGTAATGGTACCAGATTTATTATCAAAAGATTGCAACCTAGCATCATCGAAGCTGAAGTATTAACAGACCTGCAGAGGGAGAGGCTATTCTGATTCCAAGAATGGATTTGTCCCCGTCTGACACTGGCCTCCCATTTAAATTGATTCGATGACAGTTTCCCGTGATGCCAGCATTTGCGATGACTATTAATAAATCACAAGGACAAACTCTAGACAGAGTAGGAATATTCCTACCTGAACCCGTTTTCAGACGTGGTCAGTTATATGTTGCTTTCTCTCGAGTTCGAAGAGCGTGTGACGTTAAAGTTAAAGTTCTAAATACTTCATCACAAGGGAAATTAGTCAAGCACTCTGAAAGTGTTTTCACTCTTAATGTGGTGTACAGGGAGATATTAGAATAAGTTTAATCACTTTATCAGTCATTGTTTGCATCACTGTTGTTTTTATATCATGTTTTTGTTGTTTTCATATCATGCCTCTGTTGTTGTTATATCCTTTTGTTACTGTTTATTTATTAATAAATTTATATATTATTTTCATATACATTTTACTAATTTCCTTTCATCTCTCACACTTCTATTATAGAGAAAGGGCAAATAGCAATATTAAAATATTTCCTCTAATTAGTTCCCTTTTAATGTGCACAAATTTCGTGCACCGGGCCACTAGTAGCTATCATGAAAGAAATAGGATTATAATAACTTTACTCATTGGTGAAAGAGAGATCATCACTTTTACAATTGGTTGAGTAATAAATGAACTCATATTCAAAATTTTTTCTTTCCAATATTCCGAGTGAGAATTATAATTTATTTGAAGCTTCATCCAATTCAAAATATTTACACACAAATAGTATACCATATTGCCTCCAAATTGGCATTTTCAATATTAGATTCAATTTTTATTTATGTTGCTGTTGGCACTATTTACATTAAATAGAAGTTTTAAGAAACAAAACAGGGCATATTTACTCTCCATCTTATTTAACCTTATTTATATGTATGTGAATATAGTCTAGATCCCATTTTAGCTTTCTCTTTCTGTTTAAGGCCCTGAGTTGTTACCTGTTGTTTCTAAAGTATTTTAAAATTGAGAGCAATGCATAATAATATTTACTTTGGGAAATGTCATTTATTTTTATTAATGTAAAGTTACATTGATAAATTTGTTAATTTTGATGCCAATAACTAGCACATCACCATTTGCTTCATTTTCTTTAAGAATTGTAGAACGTAATATTACTCAAGATAAATGCTCTGTGTTTTCCATATTAAAGTAAGTTCATGTAAGGGGAAAAGATCTTTTTCTGCATACAATATTCTCACTGTCTAAAATAATAAGAGCGAATTGCAACTGTCAAAAACAATTTCTGATTTTCCAGGTGGGGGCCTGCGCAAAGACGGGTGTTTCCATCCCCCTCCCCCCTCTCCCCTTCCCCTTCCCCTGAAACTCGGAGCCCCAGAGGGGACCTGCTCATCAGCACCAGCACCACTGCTTCCTGGGTGTGACCTCCGCCCTGAGTGCTGGGAGGAACAAGAGGTGTTTGCTTTATGATTTTCCGATCACCCAGACTCCCACCGAGTCAGTCCTTCCCCTCTGGAGAGCCTGGGCAGGAGGGTCCCCCGTGAGCAAAGGCAGAGTGCACATCCCATCCCTGGACCACCAAAGGCCAAAATGTCCTGGCCTCCAAACTGAAGGCGGAAGGCTGGGGCGGGACGGGGAGAGCGAGGTGACCGGCTGATGCACAGGAGGGAACCTAGCGGCGCAGCTCATGAGGCCCCTTTGGGCGGAAACGTAACAGAGGACCACCTCGGGAGGGGCCGGCTTCTCTGGCGTCTGTGGCATCGTCCGTGAGGTAGGCCCGATGCTCCACTGAGTCACTAAGGATTTGGAGTAAAAACCCTAGAGAGTAGGTTGGGGTACGTTACAGGACGAAACTCTGAACAGGGATTTTTCTTCCACCCCACCTCACCCGCCATGCTTACGCCCCGTATCCTCTACTCCCAGCGAGTTCCCTGGGGACCCATGCACCAGGGACTAGCCTACTCTGGTGTTCTCTGGGATTTTCCACAGGAACGCGGTGGGCAGGTGTGGGTTGCCAGCTGAAAGCCCTGTCTGCCTCTTCTGCAGCTCAGCCATCTACACCCACCTGCAACCCACACACAACATAGTCACACCGCCCGGCCCTCCACCTACTCACCTGAAACCTCAGGAATAGGGAGTGAAGGGGCCGGCGAGGAGGCCTCGGGGAAGTCAGTCTGTGGACAGGGCAGGTTGGACAGTGAGGAGCGGGGTAGGCAGGAACCTGTGAGCCCAAGGGCCAGGCCTGGGAATGCCCATGGGCGGGTTAGTCAGTTTAGCCTTGAGGCTATTCATTTCTGTGTGAGAATCTGCAAGAGTTCGCCCTCGGGAGTCCAAGGTTAATAGGGAGACCCTTCCCCATTAGGAAGTGCTCATGTGCTTCAGGGGAAACCCCTGCATCCTCTGCAAATAGGGGCTTGGAGGTTGGAAATGGCTCCCGGGCTTCCTCCCCGGCTGAGAAGGAGAGGAAGCATGATTTGGGGAAGACCTTCCGCATGCTCAGCAGGTACTGCGACCTCCCCTATGGTGGTGAGACGAGGCACACGATGCTTAGCTTAGCTCTCTCCCAGTCTGGCGGAAGATGCCAGGAAGACTCCCTGGCGTCTGCCATCAGGAGTCTTCCAGATTGACAAGGAAATCCTAGACTCTGCCTTGCAGCACACCCCATCCAGAAAAAGGAGCCAGGGTCTCTCACACAGGGAATCAGTTCCATCGAATGCCGCCTGGCCAGGTGACTAGTGCCCGCCACAGAGCACCTGTCCCATCAGTTTAATGAGAAACACCCATCAGTATGGTTTGTGCTGGGTGGGGTTAAGTTGGGAAACTCTTCTTCAAGGAGGTGGCTCTGGAGCAAGTTTTAAAGATAAGAAGGGACTAGACTAGTGGATAAGTAGGTGGACATGGCTTAGGTTGTGAGAAAAACATGCATGTGACCAGTAAAGTAACATGAGAGAGGGACAATAAGATAGAGGATTAAATGAAGGGTGTAAGATGGAGAAAGGGGTATGAGAATCCAAGAGAGAACCTGGTGGTGAAGGAAGCAGAAAGGAAAAAGTTCTATTAGCCAGAACCTGGGCAGAGTGTGGGTGTCAATCCGGGGATCAGCCCCTAGACCCCTTACCCAAACTGATACCGCACCGCCAGAGACACGAGCATTCTAGTCCCCAGCGAAAATATGCTTCCATGTCCACCTTCATCCCAGAAATAACAACCATTTTGATCGGGTATGGGACAGAGGGAGCAAGAGGGGCATGGTGCCAAGTTTCCTTTTATACCAAACAGCTTTGAATGAGGAGAGGAGAAGCAGTTTAATTGAATTTCTAAATTCCTTATTAATTAAATTGTGATCACGTCAGAGTAATTAATTCACTTTATAAGAAATCACTTCGTTGTTCCCTACAAGTAGAAATTCAATGTAGTTCAGCAGTCATCTAGTGATATGATAGGTAGAGCACTGGCTTACACGTAGATGGAAACACAGAAATCAGAACATGGACCCCAGCCTAGAGCTGACTGTATTGTTAGGCAGGAAAGGAAATGGGGGGTTGTCTATAAATCAGAGGGAACCAAAAAAGGATCACACTCAAGCTGGCTTTGAATGCTATCTCTCATGAGCCCTCAACATGCTATCTTCTGTTCTCAGTCACACACACAGCCCTGCCCCTTAACTGCGCTAGAATCAAAAGATCAGAGAGTTAAAAGCATTCTGCAGCCTATCCCCCACTCCAAATCCGCTCTTCCTGCTCACCCCCCGATGCAGTGGCGTGTCAAGAAGAGTGAGGTGCCCCTCCTGATGCCATAATGTGCCATGGTCTTCCCATCTTCCAGCCTCTTCCCATTGCAAGTCACAATCTGCTTCTCGGGGGACAGCGCGGTCTTGGTCTCGATCATCGCTTTCACCTGGGCCACTGAGCTGGACCTTCGCACCTGGAGGAGGTGCCTCTGCCCCTGGTCACCCGACTCCACCAGAACTAGGGGCAGCTCCTTGTCACTGGGCTTCACCACCCGCAGGGTGAGGTGGATGGTCGTCTCGTGGTCGATGCCATAAGATGACAGTGTTCTGCGCGGCTTCAGCGGCTTCGAGCCCAGCAGAAGGACCTGGTCCTGCACGGCAACGTGGGTCTTAGACCGGACGTGTTCGCTGATCTTCTTCACTCTGTCCTCCCGGTTGGCAGTGAAGGTCATTGGACCCCACTCCTCAGACTGCACATTCACCTGGACAAGGAAGGCCAAGAGACAGTTGCCAGGAATACCTGCCATGTTCCCCGCTCCTCCTCCCTCCCCAGTGTCTTTTAGGGCCAATGATATTCTGCAATGTATTTCCCTATAATTAAAGGGTGTTTGGGTTGTTTTAGTTTGGCATATCCAATTTGATTTTGATAGGTATTTTGAAATTGTCCTCTGAGAGTGGACAGGTGCCCCCCCCCCCACCCTCTGCAATCATCAATAAATGAGAATTCACAATAGCATTTTGATTGAAATTGGTGTGCCTTTCTGAAGCCATAGTCTAGATCTCAAAGTAGTTTTACAAAGTCTTTCTTGGACGTTGATAAAGAGATGGGGAAGGGCTGCTGGCCCGGGGAGGGCTGGGTGTGGGCAGCAAGCAGTCCCAAGCCTCCCCACCAGCCAGGGCCACGTGGAGAGGTGGGCAGATAGCTGAACTTTGTCTCACAGCCTGGCAGGCTATCCACAGCTCGGTGTTCGACCTCGGCTGGTTTTCTGAATTTGTTAGAGGGGCAAAGCAAAAGACATGTTTCTGCCTGTGAACGATCTACTGTGACACAGACAGGCAAGGGGGAGTGTGTGGTAAGAAGCCAGGAGGAGGTCAGGCCCACAGGAGAGAGCCTGCCTGTGGGGAGCAGAGGGCACCAGGGCCTGGGTCAGCCCACACCTTGGCTCTGGGCTGGGAAGGAAGTTCACAGAGCACAGGCAGAGGGAAAGGGCAGAGGTCAGAGTCCAGGGCTGTTATTTTTGTTACTTGAAAGGACACTGCTTCTCAGAATCCAGATGCTTTCTGGGTAGGGCATCCCCCAAATTAGTTTTGCTTTTGCTTTCAGGTTCCCAGACTTGACTCTGTGGAGGAAATCCCCAGCTCCAGGGGGAGTCCCTGCACCGCCCGCCCCCGCCCCCCCCCCCCCCCCCGCCCACCCCGTGGAGCTGCCTCAGGTGGCACATGGCCCTGGGACACTCAGTCCTGGGAGAGTGGTTCTCAGGGCTTTTGAGGCTGCGACCTTCCTCCAGGCCCTGCCTCCTGCCCTCACAGCCTCTTTGCTCACCTCTGCGGAGCAGGGAAGTGTAGGGTGGCCCCGCAGGGTGAGCCACCCAGCGACACTCCTGCCATCATGCAGGCCCCCAAGCTCTCCTTGCTCTCACTCCTTCCAAGGCCCCTTGCATCCTGGCTTTCCTTTACCTATCTGTCTTCCTGTGCACCTTTCCTGTGAAAACGAGGCGTTCATGTGCAGGCACCCCTTTTCTTTCCACTGGAGCACAATGCAGTAAGAAGACAAGGACTGTAGAAATAGACATTTGCATTTGAACCCTGGCTTCCAACTACTATAATAGGTCTGTGGGTGAGTTAGCTCCTTGTTTATTGATAAGGATACTAATATTTCCCTCATTAGAATATGAAAAACGGTTAATGAGGTACCATTTAAAAATATCTTGTGCAATTCCTGAAATAGAATAAATACTCAGTGGACATTTTCCATTTTTATTCATAACTTAGTCATTCATTCATTCATTCATTCATTCATTCACTCAGTAAATAAAGATACAAGTTAAATGAGACATAGTCAAGACCCTCAAAAGGCCTGCTCTGCGCCATGGGCCCAGGAGGAGCAGCGGATGGTCCTGCCGCTGCAGAAATGTGCACGGAGCCCACAGAGAAGGGGGTGGGGGGTGGGGGTGTAAGCGCACAGACGGGGAGCAGGACAAGGGCGTTGGGGAAGGCTCCCTGGAGGAGATGCTGCCTGCCTGCGATGCACACCCTGACACTCTCAGGTGTCGGGGCGGTGTGGGGGAAAGGCACGCTGGGTAACTGGGGCAGGGCGCGCGCATGTGCAGGTGTTCAGGGAACCGCGTGTGCAAGCAGCTCACACACGGGCTGCAGCTCAGCCTGGGCTGGGAGGTGCGCGGGGCCTCGGGCCTCGGGCCTCGGCGGACAGACACCCTTCCTGGGAGCGTCATTCCCAGGCCCCTCCTGGCGTTTCTGCCTGAGGGTCTCATGTCCCCTGAGAATGAAGACATTGGCACCAAGATGGTGTGGCTACTTGGGCGAGAATGGCAAAGAAGGAAAAGGAAGGAGAAGAGGGAGGTTTAATGTTAAGCAGCCTTAAACACTCACTCTCCGTCTTCCTTTCCCAGAAGCGAGGCGAAGGTCTAAGAAGGCAGTGGGTGCGGACCAAGTGGGGAGCAGGACGGCGGTTCCCTGCCCCTGCCCTGTCCCTGCCCCTGCCCCTGCCCCTGCCCTGTCCCTGCCCCTGCCCAGGCCCCTGCCCTGCCCCTGCCCCTGCCCCTGCCCTGTCCCTGCCCCTGCCCCTGCCCCTGCCCGCGGGCAGCGATGCTTCAGCAAGCCCAGGGCCTGGTGCACACGGGGTGCAGAACAGCCCTCGCCTGCGCCTGCTGCGCGGAGCCAGAGGCCACTGCACTGGTCCCTCCACCCGGGGCCATGGGACCCGGAGAGGCCTCTGCACGCGGAGGAGCGGGAAGCGGGGTTGCCCACCAAGGCGGGGGTCGCCGGCTCTCCCGCCTCCCACCGGTCCTGTGTGTTTAAAGGAATATGCCCCACCCCACACAATGCATGTCAATCAGGGTCCGTTCTCCCCGTTTCATTAGCTGAGCACCAAGAGCTTCCGCTAGAAGAGCGTGGTTTGTGTTCCGCTTTGGGGCGTGTTGGCAGGAGCCCTTAGGCCCCCAGTCACTGCCTGCGGCACTTCCGCCCACCCCAGCTCTCCCAACAGAAAGCCCTGAAGCGCAGGGAGGCCTGTGAGAGCTCCCAGGAGAGGGAGTCGTGGTAAATGGAAGCACAGCCAACACGGAGGACAACTCGGCACGTGACAGTCGTCTTCCTTTGAAGACATCTGGAGCCCCGATGCTGCTGTCTTTCTAGGTGGGCTCTGTGGCCCTGTCCTGAGAGTCTGGGGCGGGGAGTGATTCCTTGGGAAGGTAGGAGGGCCGGAGTGGTTGGGTGAGCTCTCGGAAGGGAAGGGAGGCAGAGCCAGGGAGCACATGCTTAGGTGTCTCTGGGGTCAGGGCACTGGGGAGCAAGGGTAGGGGGAGTGGAGGTACCAGCCCTCAGAGTGAGTGCGGGCCTGCTTCCGACTGTGGGAGCCGGGGTCAGCGTTCCATTGTTGGCTGTGGCTTGTTCTCAGGTCGAGGATTTGGTTTGCAGGTTCTGGCACAGGATTGGGGAGGATTGGAGAGCCGCAGAAAGGACATTTTATACACATGTCTTCTGAGCCTGGCAGACACCTAGGAATTCCCTCCAGTCACCTCATTTTATGGACCAGAAAACCAGTATCCAAGGAAGTGAACAGATCTGCCCACGGTAATGTAGCAGGCGGCACCCCAGGACTGAGCCAGGGTCATGTCTCCTATGTCTTCTCCCGGCAGGCCTCCTGCCTCCGCCTCCCGCCTCCAGCCTGGAGAGGGGACAGGCTGCTCCTGGGGCTCTGCTTTCAGAAAGGGCCTGGCTGATGGGGCTCCTAAAGCAGCAGGAGAGGACCACTGCCGGGACTGACCAGCAGACACTGAGCGACGGATGAATGGATTACTCTGACACACGGTTCTGTGAAAGAGAGGCTAAGGGACTGCTTGGCTATAGCCACCAAACAGGCCCATTCGCCTGCCTCCTCAGGCTTTTATTGTAACAACAGCTTGAACTAAAATTAACTATTAGACCCAATCAGCAGGGTAAGCATCCTTGAGAAGGCACATGCTTCTATAAGGTCGTGTCTAAAGGCTAAGAGTACAGATTCCAGTAAAACACCCGGGGGCTCGGACTTGTTTGGAAAAGTCAAGGCAGTGGCTGCTGCCTTCGTCAAGGTCCCCCAAGAGGCTCCCCGACCTTTCATAGTATCCTCCTTACAGACTTTCCAACCAAGTCCCGTGCTTCCCCACAGACCAGGAAGTGTTCAAGGGCTGTAGCCATTGAGGGCCCAGGGCTGCAGACTGGACAGTCCTAAGTCAGGACTGGGGGGGGTGGGTTGTCAATCAGGATAGATTCTCAGAAGGGAGGGCCCATCCCAGGTTTGGAAGAAGGAGGCCAGTGGATTGGCTGAGCGGGGAGTGCTTGGTCAGGAAGTGCTCTTTGGGTGTGGACTCACTGCAGCAAAAGTGAAAGAGAACCGGAGACCAGGCAAGAACAAAGAGCACGGAAAGCAGACAACCAGGGGGTTTCCAGCTCAGCTCTTTGCGTGGACGATGGGCGCTGGGCGCAGCTCCTGCTCTCAGGCTGTTTCTGCTGCTCCCTTGGCTGCAGCGATGGCTGCCGATGCTGCCTGCCTCTGTGTGAGTTGGGGCTTGATAAAGGGGCCTGCGGACGGGGGAGGGAAGGCACCTCCAAGAGATGGGGGTCTCAGGAATGGGTGAGGGCAGTGCTCAGAGAGGGGTGGCTGGGAGGCATCTCAAAGGAGGGTGTGAAGGAAGGTTCTGGGGAGAAAAGCTGATCACTTGGCTCCTGAGTTTCTTCTGTGTCAGGCCTGGGGCTGGCCACGGTTAGGGATTCATGGTAAGAGGTGGCATTGGGCTGTGTGCTCAATAGGACTGGCAACATTTAAAACTATGGGAATATTGCCTGGAACCCCTTTCCCTTATCCTGTTTAGGGGTCCAGGGCTCTCAACCTGTTTCCTTCTCTTCCCAAAAGAGAGGTCCACAAACTCACATACTCTAAGCTGTTAGCGACCTGCTGCCTTCCTTTTGTGGAAATGCGCCCTCCCTCCGGGGAGGCCCTGGGAGAGCCCAGCGAGGGCAGCGCTCAGCAGGGCAGGGGAGAATGTCCTGGAAGTCTCAGTCAGTCAGGAAGATGTTCATTTTGGACAGAGCACGAGGGAGGGCCACCAGGCTCTCAAGCCACAGCACAGGGCTCACGTCAGGTAGAGCCCTGCCCTCTGTGAGTGAGGCCCCGTGTTAATTATAGGACGAGATCATATTCTACAATAGGTAGATAGAGAAACACAGGAAACACAGAGGAACAAATACCATCGAATGTAGTGTCACTGTAACATGTGTTATTACTATAAAGCAACAAGACATCCAAAAGAAACCCACAGTATAGAGAATGTGTCCTAACCAGGGCTCCTCCTACAGCACTCATGGGGGGCAGCCCCAGGGGTCCCCGATGACGCTGCCAAATCTTGGAATTTCCATTTGGAAGTTGTTTTTAGAGTCTGGTGTACACCTTTGGGTGCTTTGTACTTGTATTTAGTTTTTTCTTTAATCTTCACCCGAGGATAATTTTTAAAAATTGATGAGAGAGAGAGAGAGAGAGAGAGAGAGAGAGAGAGAGAGAGAGAGAGAGAGAGAGAGAAATACCAGTGTGAGAGACAAACATTGGTCAGTTGCCTCCCGTCTGCACCCTGACGGTAAGGGGGGATTGCTGGTGTACGGGACCATGCTCCAAGCAGCTGAGCCACTGGCCAGGGCTGTATTAGTTCTTGAAATTTGACAAACTTTATCTGGCTAGGAAGCAGGTATATACGGTGGGAAATTATCAATGACAGTTTGGGGATGGGGGAGAGGTGTGATTGTAAGGAATAACACCGACGTTTGTCTTTGTGTTGTAACCTGGGGATTCCAAAAGAGATGTTTGGAGGCGGGGAAGGACGCAGCTTGCTGTGAAGGAGCCAGAGGACCTGACAGCAGTGAAGGACAGAAGACACTGGGGAGGGAGGAGGAGCGGGGAACATGGCAGGTATTCCTGGCAACTGTCTCTTGGCCTTCCTTGTCCAGGTGAATGTGCAGTCTGAGGAGTGGGGTCCAATGACCTTCACTGCCAACCGGGAGGACAGAGTGAAGAAGATCAGCGAACACGTCCGGTCTAAGACCCACGTTGCCGTGCAGGACCAGGTCCTTCTGCTGGGCTCGAAGCCGCTGAAGCCGCGCAGAACACTGTCATCTTATGGCATCGACCACGAGACGACCATCCACCTCACCCTGCGGGTGGTGAAGCCCAGTGACAAGGAGCTGCCCCTAGTTCTGGTGGAGTCGGGTGACCAGGGGCAGAGGCACCTCCTCCAGGTGCGAAGGTCCAGCTCAGTGGCCCAGGTGAAAGCGATGATCGAGACCAAGACCGCGCTGTCCCCCGAGAAGCAGATTGTGACTTGCAATGGGAAGAGGCTGGAAGATGGGAAGACCATGGCACATTATGGCATCAGGAGGGGCACCTCACTCTTCTTGACACGCCACTGCATCGGGGGGTGAGCAGGAAGAGCGGATTTGGAGTGGGGGATAGGCTGCAGAATGCTTTTAACTCTCTGATCTTTTGATTCTAGCGCAGTTAAGGGGCAGGGCTGTGTGTGTGACTGAGAACAGAAGATAGCATGTTGAGGGCTCATGAGAGATAGCATTCAAAGCCAGCTTGAGTGTGATCCTTTTTTGGTTCCCTCTGATTTATAGACAACCCCCCATTTCCTTTCCTGCCTAACAATACAGTCAGCTCTAGGCTGGGGTCCATGTTCTGATTTCTGTGTTTCCATCTACGTGTAAGCCAGTGCTCTACCTATCATATCACTAGATGACTGCTGAACTACATTGAATTTCTACTTGTAGGGAACAACGAAGTGATTTCTTATAAAGTGAATTAATTACTCTGACGTGATCACAATTTAATTAATAAGGAATTTAGAAATTCAATTAAACTGCTTCTCCTCTCCTCATTCAAAGCTGTTTGGTATAAAAGGAAACTTGGCACCATGCCCCTCTTGCTCCCTCTGTCCCATACCCGATCAAAATGGTTGTTATTTCTGGGATGAAGGTGGACATGGAAGCATATTTTCGCTGGGGACTAGAATGCTCGTGTCTCTGGCGGTGCGGTATCAGTTTGGGTAAGGGGTCTAGGGGCTGATCCCCGGATTGACACCCACACTCTGCCCAGGTTCTGGCTAATAGAACTTTTTCCTTTCTGCTTCCTTCACCACCAGGTTCTCTCTTGGATTCTCATACCCCTTTCTCCATCTTACACCCTTCATTTAATCCTCTATCTTATTGTCCCTCTCTCATGTTACTTTACTGGTCACATGCATGTTTTTCTCACAACCTAAGCCATGTCCACCTACTTATCCACTAGTCTAGTCCCTTCTTATCTTTAAAACTTGCTCCAGAGCCACCTCCTTGAAGAAGAGTTTCCCAACTTAACCCCACCCAGCACAAACCATACTGATGGGTGTTTCTCATTAAACTGATGGGACAGGTGCTCTGTGGCGGGCACTAGTCACCTGGCCAGGCGGCATTCGATGGAACTGATTCCCTGTGTGAGAGACCCTGGCTCCTTTTTCTGGATGGGGTGTGCTGCAAGGCAGAGTCTAGGATTTCCTTGTCAATCTGGAAGACTCCTGATGGCAGACGCCAGGGAGTCTTCCTGGCATCTTCCGCCAGACTGGGAGAGAGCTAAGCTAAGCATCGTGTGCCTCGTCTCACCACCATAGGGGAGGTCGCAGTACCTGCTGAGCATGCGGAAGGTCTTCCCCAAATCATGCTTCCTCTCCTTCTCAGCCGGGGAGGAAGCCCGGGAGCCATTTCCAACCTCCAAGCCCCTATTTGCAGAGGATGCAGGGGTTTCCCCTGAAGCACATGAGCACTTCCTAATGGGGAAGGGTCTCCCTATTAACCTTGGACTCCCGAGGGCGAACTCTTGCAGATTCTCACACAGAAATGAATAGCCTCAAGGCTAAACTGACTAACCCGCCCATGGGCATTCCCAGGCCTGGCCCTTGGGCTCACAGGTTCCTGCCTACCCCGCTCCTCACTGTCCAACCTGCCCTGTCCACAGACTGACTTCCCCGAGGCCTCCTCGCCGGCCCCTTCACTCCCTATTCCTGAGGTTTCAGGTGAGTAGGTGGAGGGCCGGGCGGTGTGACTATGTTGTGTGTGGGTTGCAGGTGGGTGTAGATGGCTGAGCTGCAGAAGAGGCAGACAGGGCTTTCAGCTGGCAACCCACACCTGCCCACCGCGTTCCTGTGGAAAATCCCAGAGAACACCAGAGTAGGCTAGTCCCTGGTGCATGGGTCCCCAGGGAACTCGCTGGGAGTAGAGGATACGGGGCGTAAGCATGGCGGGTGAGGTGGGGTGGAAGAAAAATCCCTGTTCAGAGTTTCGTCCTGTAACGTACCCCAACCTACTCTCTAGGGTTTTTACTCCAAATCCTTAGTGACTCAGTGGAGCATCGGGCCTACCTCACGGACGATGCCACAGACGCCAGAGAAGCCGGCCCCTCCCGAGGTGGTCCTCTGTTACGTTTCCGCCCAAAGGGGCCTCATGAGCTGCGCCGCTAGGTTCCCTCCTGTGCATCAGCCGGTCACCTCGCTCTCCCCGTCCCGCCCCAGCCTTCCGCCTTCAGTTTGGAGGCCAGGACATTTTGGCCTTTGGTGGTCCAGGGATGGGATGTGCACTCTGCCTTTGCTCACGGGGGACCCTCCTGCCCAGGCTCTCCAGAGGGGAAGGACTGACTCGGTGGGAGTCTGGGTGATCGGAAAATCATAAAGCAAACACCTCTTGTTCCTCCCAGCACTCAGGGCGGAGGTCACACCCAGGAAGCAGTGGTGCTGGTGCTGATGAGCAGGTCCCCTCTGGGGCTCCGAGTTTCAGGGGAAGGGGAAGGGGAGAGGGGGGAGGGGGATGGAAACACCCGTCTTTGCGCAGGCCCCCACCTGGAAAATCAGAAATTGTTTTTGACAGTTGCAATTCGCTCTTATTATTTTAGACAGTGAGAATATTGTATGCAGAAAAAGATCTTTTCCCCTTACATGAACTTACTTTAATATGGAAAACACAGAGCATTTATCTTGAGTAATATTACGTTCTACAATTCTTAAAGAAAATGAAGCAAATGGTGATGTGCTAGTTATTGGCATCAAAATTAACAAATTTATCAATGTAACTTTACATTAATAAAAATAAATGACATTTCCCAAAGTAAATATTATTATGCATTGCTCTCAATTTTAAAATACTTTAGAAACAACAGGTAACAACTCAGGGCCTTAAACAGAAAGAGAAAGCTAAAATGGGATCTAGACTATATTCACATACATATAAATAAGGTTAAATAAGATGGAGAGTAAATATGCCCTGTTTTGTTTCTTAAAACTTCTATTTAATGTAAATAGTGCCAACAGCAACATAAATAAAAATTGAATCTAATATTGAAAATGCCAATTTGGAGGCAATATGGTATACTATTTGTGTGTAAATATTTTGAATTGGATGAAGCTTCAAATAAATTATAATTCTCACTCGGAATATTGGAAAGAAAAAATTTTGAATATGAGTTCATTTATTACTCAACCAATTGTAAAAGTGATGATCTCTCTTTCACCAATGAGTAAAGTTATTATAATCCTATTTCTTTCATGATAGCTACTAGTGGCCCGGTGCACGAAATTTGTGCACATTAAAAGGGAACTAATTAGAGGAAATATTTTAATATTGCTATTTGCCCTTTCTCTATAATAGAAGTGTGAGAGATGAAAGGAAATTAGTAAAATGTATATGAAAATAATATATAAATTTATTAATAAATAAACAGTAACAAAAGGATATAACAACAACAGAGGCATGATATGAAAACAACAAAAACATGATATAAAAACAACAGTGATGCAAACAATGACTGATAAAGTGATTAAACTTATTCTAATATCTCCCTGTACACCACATTAAGAGTGAAAACACTTTCAGAGTGCTTGACTAATTTCCCTTGTGATGAAGTATTTAGAACTTTAACTTTAACGTCACACGCTCTTCGAACTCGAGAGAAAGCAACATATAACTGACCACGTCTGAAAACGGGTTCAGGTAGGAATATTCCTACTCTGTCTAGAGTTTGTCCTTGTGATTTATTAATAGTCATCGCAAATGCTGGCATCACGGGAAACTGTCATCGAATCAATTTAAATGGGAGGCCAGTGTCAGACGGGGACAAATCCATTCTTGGAATCAGAATAGCCTCTCCCTCTGCAGGTCTGTTAATACTTCAGCTTCGATGATGCTAGGTTGCAATCTTTTGATAATAAATCTGGTACCATTACAAAGACCCCACTTACTATTAAGATTTCTCAATAGCATGATGATTGCACCCACTTTCAATTTTAATTTATGACACGGCATTCCCGAAGGAGTAATACTATTAAGAAATTCGATGGGAAAATTTTCCTTTTCAGCATCATCTGTTGAATCAATGGAATCATCACTCAAATATGTGTGAAAATCTCCAAAATTTCTTCCTTTAATTTTTGAACATGCTCATTTTTTGGACAAAGAATCGCACATTTAGGTATATTTTTAATATTATCTATAGATATACTATTTCCAAAGGTAGCTTCAATAATAGATCCATTACAAATCATTTCACAGGGGATTTCAATAATATCCATTCCTAAATGAAAACTGCTATCAAGTTTGCCATCTCCAAGTTTTACTAACCATTCACTATGAGCAGAATCCTCTGATCTCATATTTGTTGTAAGATACAACTTTCTGAAACATCCCCAAACAGTACAGTACTTTAAACTCGTTTGTACTATGGCCGATCGCATAGCATGCGGCACAATACTGAGACATTGTTGAAAATCCCCTCCAAGAAGGAGAACTTTCCCACCAAATACAACATTGAAATTAATAATTTCTCTTAGTAATCTGCCTATGGCGTTTATAGCATGACTGGATGCCATGGTGCATTCATCAATAATGAGAAGTTGGGCCTTTTTAATAGTTTTAGCAACTTCACTGTTTATATTGAGTCTAGAAATTGAAGTTTCATTTAATGGAATTGGTAATTTATATTGGGAATGAAAGGTTCTCCCTCCGAGAAGTAAATTTGCAGCAATTCCTGTAGACGCTGTGGGTAAAACAGTACCACCACGACCTCTAATATAATGTATTAAAACTTTATACAGATATGCAGGTGAATAGGATTCCTAGCTGGCCGGCCCCTGACAGCAAGCTGGCCACCTGTTGATTCCGTGAGGAATGGGGCTCCCTCCTCCCCACTGTCAGGGTCTGGTTTGAAGGCCAGCCACGCCCCCTGTTGGGCCAGACCCAGAGTTCTAACCCAGGACTGACTGCCACAGGGCGCTCCTGGTGCTCTGAGGGTGGGTTCTTCTCTCAGGCCTCGCAGGAAACAGCTCAGGGGGTGCGCAGCCATTGCCAAGGCAACCCCTGCAGGACTGACTTCCTTCCGGTTGGTCGAACTTCTGTCCTGACGGTGTTGCACCCAGGGTTTTTATATAAATAGATTATGAACGTGAGCAAATGTCACTCATCTTTCTCTTTCCCTTCTATTATACCTAAAGAATCATTCTTTGGTTTGCCCAGTTTACTGATTTTAGAGCTATTTTTGAGTGTTTCCTTTCTTCCTTCCTTCCTTCCTTCCTTCCTTCCTTCCTTCCTTCCTTCCTTCCTTTCTTTCTTTCTTTCTTTCTTTCTTTCTTTCTTTCTTTCTTTCTTTCTTTCTTTCTTTCTTTCTTTCTTTCTTTCTTTCTTTCTTATCCTGTCACCTTTTTCACCCTGTCCTGCAAACCCCTCCCCTCTGACAGCTGTCGGTGGGAAAATCAGAAGTTTTGAAGGTGAAAGTTGTTACTGGATTCTAGTGGACTCACTTGCTGGAGGTTAGGGCTGCCTGTGTGTTTGCTTGTGCACAGCTATTCCCTTCAATAAGCTGTCTTTTTTTTATTTTTCCTTTCCTTTTTTAGATTTAATTTTCTTAAGTATTCCATGACTTTTTAAAAATATTTTTTTTATTTTTCCTTAACAATGGTTTATTCTCCTTCATGCTATTTCCAAATCTGCCTTCATTTTTGAAATAGTTTGATTTTTCTCCCACCATTTTATTTATGTTTTTCTTTTTCTTAAAAAAATTAATTGAATTTGTTGGGCTGACATCCTATCTAATAAAAGAGTAATATGCAAATTAACCATCACTTCGCTACACCCACAAGCCACGCCTGCCAGCCAATCAGGAGCGAATATGCAAATAAACCCAACCAAGATGGGTACGGCCACAGAGAGCAGGAGGGAGGCTTGGGTTTCCCCGGCAATGGAGGAAGCCAAGCTTTCCGCCTGCCCTTGCCGGCCTAGGCCTCCACTCATGGCTACAAAGTTTCAATGATAGAAGATACATAAATCCAAACAGAAATGGCGGCAGCCACAGAGCTAGAAAGAGCAGAAGGCTAGGGTTGCCCCTGGCGATGGAGGAAGCCAAGCTTTCTGCACACCCTGGCCGGCCCAGGCCTCCGCTTAAGGCTACAAAGTTTCAATTATAGAAGATACATAAATCCCAACAGAAATGGCTGCCACCACGGAGCAAGCAGAAGGCTTGGCTCCGCTCCAGGCTACAAAGTTTCAATTGTAGAAGATAAATAAACCCCAGATACTAGAGCCTCCGCTTGGGTCACCAGGGGGCGTGGCCGGCCTGCAAACCACCACAGGCCCCTCGCCCAGGCCACCCCACACCCCAAGGGAACCCCCACCCTGATCCAGGACACCCTTCAGGGCAAACCAGCTGGCCCCCACCCGTGCACCAGGCCTCTATCCTATCTAATAAAAGAGTAATATGCAGATTGACCATCACTCCAACACACAAGATGGCTGCCCCCATGTGGTCAAAGATCCTGCCCCCATGTGGACACAAGATGGGCATCACAAGATGGCCACCACAAGATGGCCAGCAAGGGAGGGCAGTTGGGAGGGACCAAGCCTGCATGGGAGGGCAGTTGTGGGCGATCAGGCCAGTAGGGGAGGGCAGTGGGGAGGGACCAGGCCTGCAAGGAAGGGCAGTTGGGGGAGATCAAGCCTGCAGGGGAGGGCAGTTAGGGGCGACCAGGCCTGCAGCGGTGGGCAGTTGGGGGGGGGACCCAGGCCTGCAGGGGAGGGCAGTTAGGGGAAAACAGGCTGGCAGGGGAGCAGTTAGGCATCAATCAGGCTGGCAGGGGAGTGGTTAGGGGGTGATCAGGCTGGCAGGCAGAAGTGGTTAGGGGCAATCAGGAAGGCAGGCAGGCGAGCAGTTGGAAGCCAGCAGTCCTGGATTGTGAGAGGGATGTCCGACTGCCCATTTAGGCCCATTGCCACTGGGATCAGGCTTAAACGGGCAGTCAGACATCCCTCGAGAGGTCCCAGATTGGAGAGGGTGCAGGCTGGGCTGAGGGACACCCCCCCATGCACGAATTTCGTGCACCGGGCCTCTAGTTGGTTAATAAAATTATACAGGTTTTAGCTGTACGATTCTATAATACATCATCTGTATGTTGTATGCTGTGTGGTCACCACCCCAAGTCAAGTCTCCTTCCATCACCATTTATCCCCCCTGTACCCTCTTTTACCTCCCCCTCCCGCCCTTCCCTCTGAATAATCTGCCTTTTCACTGGAAGAAGGGTTTTTTTTGTTGTTTTTTGTTTTTGTTTTTTTGTGTCTCCTTGTGGTTTTTAATTTAATTTTACTTTTTATTGTTGACAGTACCAGAGATGTCCCCCTTCCCCCTCCCCCTCTGCCTCCCCTCCCCCCTCCTCCCAGCCTTCCCCAGGCTGTTGTCAGTGTCCCTGGGCTATGCATATATGCATGTAAGTTCTGTGGTTAATCTCTCCCCGTCGCCCCCACCCCTCCCCTCCGAGAGCCGTCAGTCTGGTGCATGCCTCCATGCCTCTGGACCTGTTTTGTTGGTCAGTTTATTTTGTTCATTAGATTAAGAAAAGTTATTTTTAAAGTTGGTGGAAGCTAGCATTTATCTTTCTAGATTATTTGGACCACCCTAACTTTCCTGGGCTGGCTTTGGGAATTGGGTTAAAGCTACTGTTTACAAACACGTTCTCCTTGTCTTTCCAATTCTTCTGGACTTTTGGAGAGCACCGTCTGGCAGAGGCCTTTCCCTTTAGCAAAGCTAACAGCGCTCTCCACCGCGAAGACGGCAGGGTTTCAGGATCGTCGTGCCCCCGTGTGGCGGAGAGCGGGAACTGCATCTTCCCCAGGACTCCGGAGGGCACACCCTGGTCCTCAAATATCCGGACAAATACTTGCTCTAAGGCGGCAGCTTCAGACTTTGAGATGGTTTTTACCTACAGAATTCCTGATTTAGGGGGTCTGGGGTAGCCCTGACTTGCTCCTAGAACTGCCCTTTGAGCTGTATCAGATGACACACGTGCTGCACCTTTAAGAAATGACTGAAGGAAAGGGTGCTATCCCAAGGGAAGGGCTCCCGCGCGCCTTCCGAGTGTCACCGCAGGCCCTTGGTCAGGAGGCTGCGCTCCGTTGAGTGCCGGCTCCGGGTCCCACCGCCTCCCGCTGGGGCCGCCTTCACAGGGCGCCGCGGGGCTGCTGAGGCTCAGCCTCCGGGGCGCGTGGACAGGACGGAGCTGACCGCCCCGCCAGCCCGGCCGCCTGGATGCTGGTGCGGAGGCTCGGGCCAGCCGCAGAGGGGACCGCGTCGCAGGGGGCGAGGCGGGGCGGGCGCCCTGGGCCCGGAGCAGGGGCGTCTTGTTCCTGGTCCCTCGGCTGCGGGAGGCGGACCCTGCCCGCCTCCACCCCCCCCCCCGCCCCCCGCCAGATCCCTCCGGAAGGAGGCGGCCTCTCCTGACTCTCCCTCTCTTCTTGGGCGCACACGGGAGTCTCTGCGTAGGAAGAGAAACAAGCCTGGCTGCTGGGCTCCTTTTGGATCCAAGTCCTAGTTCTGAATTTAGAACTTGCTACCGACTTTGACTGGTGCTTGCCATGGCAACCAAGTGACCCTGCTTGCATTTGGCCGAGATTAATGCAGCTCAGAATACCTGGCAGCGACGGTGGAGAGAGAACACTCACCATCATCGCCTCTTTGTGAGAGAGCCAGCCACAAGCAGAAAGTCCTCGGGGAAACGGGCCGGGCCGAGGAGGGCGGCGCTTGGACCTAACCTAGAGCTCATTTGTTCAGCCCCCTCCCCCGCCCTGCTAACTGAAAAAGTTGAAAGCCAGAGAGATGAAAGGAGTTTGTGCCAGGTCATGAAAGTCTTTTGAAAATTTCTTGTATTCTTATGTATTAGTTATCATGTTATTTTCTCTTTTTTTTTTTTTCAGTTCCTTTTAAAAAATTTCTATTGAGCCCTAGCCGGTTTGGCTCAGTGGATAGAGCGTGGGCCTGTGGACTGAAGGGTCCCGGGTTTGATTCTGCCCGGGGTACATGGCCGGTTGCGGGCTCCATCCCCACCCCCACCCCCACCCCCACCCCCACCCCCACCCCAGTAGGAGGCGTGCAGGAGGCAGCCAATCAACGCTTCTCTCTCATCGTTGATGTTTCTCTCTCTCTCTCTCTCCCTCTCTCTCTCTCTCTCTCTCTCTCTCTCTCCCTCCCTCCCTTCCTCTCTGAAATCAATAAAAGAAATTTCTATTGAATTTATTAAGATGACATTGGTTAATAAAATTACGTGGTTTCAGGGGTACAATCCTATAACACATCATCTGTACACTGTACTGTGTGCTCACCACCCAAGTGGTGTCCTTCTGTCACCACTTACCCCCACTTTACCCTCTTCTCCTCCCCGCCTCCGTCAATCACCACACTGTTGTCTGCACCTATGAGATTGTTTTTTCTGCTGGATCCCTTCACCTTTTCCACCCAGCCTCCCAACCCCCACTCCAACAGCTGTCAGCCTGTTTTTGGTATCTACAAGTCTCTTTGTATTTTGTTTATTTTGTTCATTAGGTTCCACTATAAGTGAGATCATATGGCATTTGTCGTTCTCTGACTGGTATAGTCCACTTAGCATAATGCTCCCCAGGTCCATCCAGGCTGTTGCAAAAGATGAGTTCCTTTTTTACAGCCCAGTAATATTCCATTGTGTAGATGGACCACAGCTTTTTATCCACTCATCGCTGGCGGACACTTGGGCTCTTCCAGATCTTGGCTATTGTAAATAATGCTGCAATGAACATAGGGTGCATGTATTCATTTGAATCATTCTTTCAGGTTTCTCAGAAATGGAATCACTGGGTCAAATGGCAGCTCCACTTCTAGTTTTTCTGAGGAAACTCCATACTGCTCTCCACAGTGGCTGCACCAGTCTGCACAAGGGTTCCCTTTCTCCACATCCTCCCCAGCACTTGTCGTTTGTTGATTTGTTGATGGTAGCCATTCTGACAGGTGTGAGATGGTACCTCATTGTGGTTTTAATTTGCATCTCTCTGATGATCAGTGACTTTGAGCATGTTTTCATGCCTCTTGGCCTTCTGTATGTCCTCTTTGGAGAAGTGTCTATTCAGGTCCTTTGTCCGTTTTTTAATCGGATTGTTTGTCTTCCTGTTGTTTATTTCTATATGTTCTTTATAAATTTTGGATATTAACCCCTATCAGAAGTATCATTGGTAAAGGTGGCCTCTCATTTAGTGGGTTGTCTCTTCATTTTGTTGTTGGTTTCCTTTGCTGTGCAAAAACTTTTTAGTTTGATGTAGTCCCATTTATTTATTTTTTCTTCTGTTTCCCTTGCCTGAGGAGACATATGTAACAACCTTGCATCCTGGAATAAAGCTGACTTGATCATGGTGTATGATCTTTTTAATGTATTGCTGGATCTGGTTTGCTAATATTTTGTTGAGGATTTTAGCATCTACATTCATCAAGGATAGTGGCCTATAATTAACATTCTTTGTAGTGTCTTTACCTGGTTTTGGAATTGGGATGATGCTGAGCTTGTGAAACGAGCTGGGATGTCCTTTTTCCTCTTGGATGTTTTGGAATAGTTTGTGGAGTATAGGTGTTAATTCTTCATGACTGTTTAGTAATATCCACCGGGGAAGCCATTGGCCCAGGACTCTTGTTTGCTCTGATTTCATTAGTTATAATCGATACACATATATAGATAGGTAGGTGGAGAGATAGATATGTTTTTATTGATTTTCAGAGAGTAAGGGAGAGGGAAAGGGAGATAGAAACATCAATGGAAAGAAACATCAATTGGCTGTCTCCCGCATGCCTCCTACTGGGGATCAAGCCCTGGGAATCGAACCAGCAACCTCCTGGTGCATGGGACAACATTCAACCAACCGAGCCACACCAGCCAGTCCATGTATTAATATTTTCTGAATTGTCCTTATTTAGTTTTGGAAGGTTGTATGTTTCTAGGGATTTACCATTTCATCCAGATTGTCCAATTTGTTGGCATATAGTTGTTTGTAATATTCTGTTACAATCTTTTGTATTTCTGTGGAGTCAGTTGTTACTTTGCTTCTTTCTTTTCTGGTTTTATTTATTTTTGTCCTCTTTTTTTACTGATCAATCTGGCTAAGTCTTGTTTATCTTTTCAAAGAAACAGCTCTTGGTTTCTTTGATACTCTTTAAAAAATCACTTTTTTTCAGTTATAGTTTACATAAAATATATTAGTTTCAGGTGTAGGGCACAGTGATTAGACTTGATAAAACTTACTAACTGATCATTCTAAAAAGAATGTCATACCCATCTGTCACCATACATAGTTATTAGGATATTATTGACTTTATTTCCTATGCTTTACTTTACACCCCCATGACTATTTTGTAACTACTAATTTGTATTTCTAAGTCTCTTCACTTTTTTTCACCCATCTCTCCAATACCTCTCCCCACCTCAATCTGGCAAGTGTCAAAATGTTATCTATATCTTTGAATCTGTGTCTGTTTTTGTTCTGCTTGTCTATTTTGATTTATAGATTCAATTGAATATAAATATGTATTTATTGCCATTTCATTGTTCATTTTTAAATCTTTTTCTTCTTCTTCTTAAATAAGACCTGTTAACATTTCAAATAATACAGGTTTAATGGTGATGAACTCCTTTAGCTTTTTCTTGTATGGGAAGCTCTTTGTCTGACCTTGGATTCTAATGACAGCTTTGCTGGGTAGAGTAATCTTGGTTGTAGGTCCTTGCTGTTCATCACTTTGACTATTTCTTGCCACTCCCTTCTGGCCTGCATAGTTTCTGTTGAGAAATCAGCTGATGTATGGGTGCTCCCTTATAGATAAGTGACTGCTATTCTCTTGCTGCTTTTAAGATTCTCTGATTGTCTTTAACCTTTTGCATGTTAATTATAATGTGTCTTAGTGTGGGCCATTTTGGGTTCACCTTGTTTGGGACTCTGGTCTTCCTGGACTTGTATATCTATTTCTTTTACCAACTAGGAAATTTTCTGTCACTGTTATTTCATATAGGTTTTCAATTCCTTGTTCTATATCTTCTCCTTCTGACACCTCCATGATATGAATATTGGTATGCTTGAAATTGTCCCTGACACTCTCTTCATATTTTTGGATCCTTTTTTATGTTGCTGTTCTGATTAGGTGTTTTTAAAAATTGTTTTAATTAAATTAAATTAATTAATTTTTTCTTTATTAATTAAGGTATTACATATGTGTACTTATCCTCCCATTGCCCCCCCCCCCACCCTCCATGCTTGTGCCATCACCCCCCCCCCCCTAGTGTCTGTGTCCATTGGTTATGCTTATATGCATGCATACAAGTCCTTTGGTTGATTTCTCCCCCTTCCCCCCACCCGCCCTTGCCTTCCCTCTGAGGTTTGATGGTCTGATCGATGCTTCTCTATCTCTGGATCTGTTTTTGCTCATCAGTTTATGTTGTACATTATATTCCACAAATGAATGAGATCATGTGATATTTATCTTTCTCTGACTGGCTTATTTCACTTAGCATAATGCTTTCCAGGTCTGTCCATGCTGTTGCAAATGGTAGGAGTTCCTTCTTTTTTATAGCAGCATAGTATTCCATTGTGCAGATGTACCACAGTTTTTTAATCCACTCATCTGCTGATGGGCACTTAGGCTGTTTCCAAATCTTAGCTATGGTGAATTGTGCTTCTATGAACATAGGAGTGCATATATCCTTTCTGATTGGTGTTTCTAGTTTCTTGGGATATATTCCTGGAAATGGAATTACTGGGTCAAATGGGAGTTCCATTTTTAGTTTTTTGAGGAAACTCCATACTGTTCTCCACAGTGGCTGCACCAGTCTACATTCCCACCAACAGTGCAGGAGGGTTCCTTTTTCTCTGCATCCTCGCCAGCACTTGTCATTTGTTGATTTGTTGATGATAGCCATTCTGACAGGTGTGAGATGGTACTGTATTGTCATTTTAATTTGCATCTCTCTGATGATTAATGACTTTGAGCATGTTTTTATGTGTCTTCTGGCCTTCTGTATGTCCTCTTTTGAAAAGTATTTATTTAGGTTCATTACCCATTTTTTGATTGGATTGTTTATCTTCCTTTTGTTATATGAGTTCCCTGGGGTCTTATTTAAGAAGATGAGTTCTCAGTTGCATTGGAGATTAAACCCTTGTCAGAGATAACATTGGCAAATATATTCTCCCATGCAGTGGGTTTTCTTTTTGTTTTGTTGATGGTGTCTTTTGCTGTGCAGAAGCTTTTTATTCTGATGTAGTCCCATTGGTTTATTTCCATTGCCCTAGGTGCTGTAGCGGTGAAGATATTGCTTTGACATATGTCTGAGATTTTGTTGCCTTTGGATACCTCTAAGATTTTTATGGTTTCCCTTCTTATGTTTAAGTCCTTTATCCATTTTGAATTTATTTTTGTGTATGGTATAAGTTGGTGGTCTAGTTTCTTTCTTTTTTTTTTTTTTTTTGACATGTATCTGTCCAATTTCCCCAACACCATTTATTGATGAGACTGTCTTGACTCCATTGTAGGCTCTTGCCTCCTTTGTTGAATATTAATTGAGCACAGTGGTTTGGGTCGATTTCTGTGTTCTCTATTCTATTCCATTGGTCTATATGTCTGTTCTTGTGCCAGTACCAGGCAGTTTTGAGAACTGTGGCTTTGTAAGACAGTTTGATATCTGGTATTGAGATCCCTCCTACTTGGTTCTTTTTTTCTCAGGATTGCTGCAGCTATTCGGGGTATTTTTTTTTTTTTTAATTCCAGATGAACTTTTGGAGAGTTCATTCTAAGTCTGTGAATTATACCATTGGTATTTTAATAGGTATTGCATTGAAACTATAGATTGCTTTAGGTAGTATGGACATTTTAATGATGTTGATTCTACCAATCCATGAACACGGTATGTTCTTCCATCTGTTTACATCTTCCTCTCTCTCTTTTTTCAGTGTCCTGTAGTTTTTTGAGTATAGGTCTTTTACTTCCTTAATTAAGTTTATTCCTAGGTATCTTAATTTTTTTGGTGCAATGGTAAATGGGATTGTTTTTTAAATCTCTCTTTCCATAAGTTCACTATTGATGTATAAAAATGCCATAGATGTCTGGGCATTAATTTTTATCCTGCTACATTGCCAAATTCATTTATTAAGTCTAATATTTTTTTTGATGGAGTCTAGGATTTTCTATGTACAATATCATGTCATCTGTGAATAATGACAGTTTTACTTCTTCTTTTCCAATTTGGATGCCTTTTATTTCTTCTTCTTGTCTAATCACTATGGCTAGCACTTCCAGTACTATGGCGAACAGGAGTGGTGAAAGTGGGCATCCCTGTCTTGTTCCTGTTCTTAGGTGAAATGGTTTTAGTTTTTGCCCATTGAGTATGATGTTGGCTGTAGGTTTGTCATATATGGCTTTTATTATGTTGAGGTATGATCCTTCTAGGCCCACTTGCTGAGGGTTTTTATCAAGAAAGGGGTGTTGGATTTGGTCAAATGCTTTTTCTGCATCAATTGATATGACTATGTGATTTTTATCTCTCAGTTTGTTTATATGAAGTATCACATTTATTGATTTGTGGATATTGTACCATCTTTGCAACCCCGGGATAAATCCTACTTGGTCATGGTGTATGATCTTTCTGATGTATTGCTGGATCCAATTTGCTAGAATTTTGTTGAGGATTTTGGCATCTATGTTCATGAGGGATATTGGTCTGTAATTTTCTTTCATTGTGTTGTCTTTATCTGGTTTTGGTATTAGGGTAATGCTGGCTTCATAGAATGAGCTTGGAAGTGTTCCTTCCTCTTGAATTTTTTGCAATAGTCTGAGGAGGAGAGGTTTTAGTTCTTCTTTGAAGGTTTGATAAAACTCCCCTGTCCTGTGAAGCCGTCTGGCCCCGGGCTTTTGTTTGCCGGAAGCTTTGTGATGACTGCTTCAATTTCTTCCATAGTTATTGGCCTATTGAGATTTTAAGATTCTTCTTGATTGAGTTTTGGCATGTTGTATTATTCTAGGAATATGTCCATTTACTCCAGGTTGTCCAGTTTGTTGGAATAGAGTTGTCCAAAGTATTTTTTAACAATCCTTTGTATTTCTGTGGGGTCTGTTTTTATTTCGCCTCTTTCATTTCTGATTTTGTTTATTTGGGTCCTCTCTCTTTGCTTCTTGGTGAACTTGGCTAGAGGTTCATCAATCTTGTTCATCCTTTCAAAGAACCAGCTCTTGGTTTCATTGATATTTTGCATTGTTTATTTTCATCTCTATGTCATTTATTTTTGCTCTGATCTTTATTATCTCTTTCCTTCTGCTCATTCTGGGCTTTTCTTTCTTTAAAAATCATTTATCCATTCTCAGCTATTTTATTTTTACATGCAATAAACCTTAATATTTCAAAAAATATCCTATCTAATAAAAGAGTAATATGCAAATTGACCGTACGTCCACAAGCCCCGCCCACCAGCCAATGAGGAGGGAGTATGCAAATTAACCCAACCAAGATGGCTGCAGCCATGGAGCAGGAGGCTTGGGTTTCCCTGGCAATGGAGGAAGCCAAGCTTCCTGCACACCCTGGCTGGCCCAGGCTTCCGCTTTAGGCTACAAAGTTTCAATTATAGAAGATAAATAAATCCCAGATACCAGGGCCTCCACTTGGGTCACTGGGGGGCGTGGCTGGCCTGCAAACCACCACAGGCCCCTTGTCCAAGCCGCCCCACGCCCCAAGGGAACCCCCATTCTGATCCAGGACACCCTTCAGGGCAAACCAGCTGGCCCCCACCTGTGCAGCAGGCCTCTATCCTATCTAATAAAAGAGTAATATGCAAATTGACCGTCACTTCAACACACAAGATGGCTGCTCCCATCTGGTCAAAGATGGCCGCCCCCATGTGGACACAAGATGGCCACCACAAGATGGCCAGCAGGGGAGGGCAGTTGGGAGGGACCAGGCCTGCAAGGGAGGGTAGTTGGGGGCGATCAAGCCTGCAGGGGAGGGCAGTTAGGGGTGACCAGGCTGGCAGAGGAGGGAAGTTGGGGGCGACAGGGCCTGCAGGGGTGGGCAGTTGGGGGTGACCAGGCCTGCAGGGGAGGGCAGTTAGGGGCAATCAGGCTGGCAGGGGAGTAGTTAGGCATCAAATCAGGCTGGCAGGGGAGTGGTTAGGGGGTGATCAGGCTGGCAGGCAGAATGGTTAGGGGCAATCAGGAAGGCAGGCAGGCGAGCAGTTGGGAGCCAGCCATACTGGATTGTGAGAGGGATGTTCGATTGCCCGGTAGGATAGGGCCTAAACGGGCAGTCGGACATCCCTCGAGGGGTCCCAGATTGGAGAGGGTGCAGGCTGGGCTGAGGGACACCCTCTCCCATGCACAAATTTTATGCACCGGGCCTCTAGTCTTAAATATAATGTTACACGCAATAAACGTTAATATCTCAAGAAAAACGATTTTAAATATGATAATGTTACATGCAATAAACACCAATTATTCAAGAAAAATGATCTTACATATAATAATATTCATGCAATAAACATTAATATTTCAAGAATAAAAGGATTTTAAATATAGTAATATTACCAAAACTGTACTAACACAGTATAATATCACAAAAGTCGTCGAAAATATTAAAAATCTTCAAATAACAGGATTACTTATATTATATTCTAGAATATTTTCCTCCTCTGGCTCTATTTTTGTTCATCAGTTTATGTTGTTCATGATATTCTACAAATGAGTGAGATCATATGATATTTATCTTTCTCCAACTGGCTTATTTCGCTTAGCATGAAGCTTTTAAAGTCTATTTTGTTGGATATGGGTATTGCTACTCCAGATTTTTTTTCTTTTCCATTTACATGGAAAATATTTTCCCATCCCTTCACTTTCATCCTGTGTGTCTTTTGTTTTGAGGTGGGTCTCTTGTAGACAGCATATAGTTGGATCATGTTTTTGTATCCATTCAGTTACCCTACACCTTTTGATTGGAGCATTTAATCCATTTACATTTAGGGTTATTACTGAGAGGTACTTATTTATAGCTATTTTAATTCTGTATGGCTAGGTTTCTCTCTCTGTTTCTTCTTCTCAGTCATCCCTTACAGCAGTCCCTTTAGCATTTCTTGTAATGCTGGCTTGGTGGTGATGAAATCCTTTAGCCTTTTTTTTTTTTTTTTTTAAATCTGGGAAGCTCTTTATTTGACCGTCTATTTTGAATAATAGCCTTGTTGGATATAGTAATCTTGGTCTCAGATCCTTGCTTTTCATTATCTTGAGTACTTCATACCACTCCCTTCTGGCCTGGAGAGTTTATGATGAGAAATCAGAAACTCCTTTGGAACGCCTATGGGAACTCCTTTGTAGGTAACAATTTTCTTTTCTCTTGCTGCCTTTAAGATTCTTTCTTTGTCTTTAATTTTTTGGCATTTTAATTATGATGTGTCTGTGTGTGGGCCTGTTTGAGTTCTTCTTGTTTGGTGTTCTCTGTGCCTCCTGAACTTGTTGGAGAGTGGGAAGTTTTGCCCATTCCAGAGAGACCATGGACTATGCCCTAGATAGAGTTGTCAGTGCTGACACCAGGCCAGGCCTTGAGATATGGTCTCATGGCCCCTTTCCCCTTGCACCTCACAAAATAGCCTTGCAAGATAGAACACTGTCAGCTTTCTAAAGAACAGGATAACCCTGTAAATAACACGGTCTTCAATAGCATGGCCCTGACATTATTTGGGAAAAACTGTTTTGTCTTGGGTTACTTACTCTGCAAAAACAGGATGTGGTTAATGTGCTTAAAAGTGGTCTTGCACAAAGGGTCGGGGCTGCTCTCTGACCTCCCCCAGGAGAGAGGGCAGTCGCCAGCTGGCAATAAAGGCTCCCTAAATTTTAATTTGGTCTGGACTCCAGTGGTCTTTACTTGCGTTCGCTCCACAACAAACTTGTGTGACTTTTTCCTTTACCAGGTTAGGGAAGTGTTCTGCCATTATTTCTTCAAACACCTTCCCTATTCCTTTCTCTCTTTCTGTCTCTTCTGGCACACCTACTATTCTAATATTGTTACGTTTCATATTGTCCCACAGCTCCCTTAAGCTGTCCTCCTGTTTTTTAATTGTTTTTTCTTTTGGTTCTCTAATTAAGTGATATTTCCAACTCTGTCTTCTAATTCACTGATTCAATCCTCAGCTTCCCCTAATCTGTTGTGTATTTCTTCCAATGTGTTCTTTATTTGTGTTATGTCATTCTTTATCTGTAGAGGGCCCCCTGGGAAGGCACATGGACATTCTTTAAATTGTTGTCAGCTGAGCCCGAGGTGACTGGCAGAGCCGTGTCTCGGTTATGCCCTCCCCAAGAAGGTGGGGGGTGTTATCAGTACTGACTTTTAAATGTGCTGTGTCAGCTCTGGGTGACCTGCCCCTCCATCAGAGGAAGCAGCGTCCCACCCGGCTCCCAGCTTTGCTTCTATTTCTGCCTCTTGTCTCTTTCTTTCTTTTATTTCTTAATCCCCAGCTCCTCCACTCAGGAACCGGACCTGTTCCTTTTCCATGCTGGACACAGAAAAGAGAGAACACCTCTATATTTATCTCATACTGTTCTTTTTTCATAGTTACTATATCTTTTTTCATACTGTTGAGCATTTTTAACATCATTACTCTGAACTCTGTTTCAGATAAATTTCTTATCTCTGCTTCATTTATCTCTTCTTCTAGAGAATTCTCTAGTTCTTTCATTTGGGGGTTGTTCCTTTTTTTCCTCATTTTTGTTGTCTGTTTGGGTTTGTGCTATGTATTAGGTAGATCCTCTACACCTCTCAGTCTCTAGGACAGTGTTAAAGGCTGTTTCTGACTAATTGGATCAGGCAAAGACTCAAAGCCTCCAGAGACTGCCTCTGTCTACAGACTAATAGGATTCCGACTTGAATTGTCCCTTAGGCAATTGTTCTCAGGTATGGTGAGAGTTTTTTCAACAGGGTGGGGCGGTTGCTTCTGCCTGGAGGCTAATTGTTACTTTTAATCTCTTAAGTGGCCTCAGGGCAAGGTGTTTTTCAATAGGGTGTGTCAACTGTCTTTCCCCCAGGCAAGGCAGATATCTATGTGGGAAAGATGTCTTCTGCTGTGTGAGGGAATGACTCAGCCCAGGAAACTTGGGCTGTCTTCCTTCTGAGCTCTATCCCCCGAGTCCCCAGTCCTGGGTTCTGCTGTCACAGCTCCAGTTCACTTCACCCTCCTTCTGCCAGAGCACTAGGTGGGTGGTTCCACAGGGAATTTTTGTGCATTAGCCCTTTAAGAGGGTGCCTGAACTTTCAGCTACCACTTATTGGCAGACAGCACCCCACTGCTTTTCACAGCTAGATGTTATGTGGGTACCCTCCTCAGTTTGGTGCTCTCTGCTGGGGACCCCTGCTTGGAGATTAGACCCCAGAGTTCTTAGTGGCAACCCCCCCCCCCCCCCATAGTTAAGATATCTCTCTGGGACTTCAGTTGCTGTCTGTGGGTGCCCAACCAGCCCTTTTGCGCCTCTGCCCCTCCTACCAGTCTCTAAGCGGTTTCCTCCTTCAGTCCTTGGGTATCAGGGTTCTCTGGGCATTTCTTGTTGCTCTCTTTCTAATTCTTTAAGTTGTAGAGTTAGATAATTTATCACCGTTTTTTCTTTTCTTTTCTTTTTTTTTTTTTTTTTTTTTTTTGAGGTAGGCCTGTAGAGCAATAAACTTCCCTCTCAGGACTGCTTTCACTCTGTCCCATAGATTTTAGATTGTTGTGTTTTCATTGTCATTCATTTCCAGGGTGTTTTAAATTTCTTCTTTGATCTCTTTGGTAACCCAATCATTGTTTAATAGCATGCTATTCAACTTCCAAGTGTTTGCATTTTTTGATTGTTTTTATTGTAGTTTATTTATAATATTATGCTATTGTGGTCTGAGAAGATGTTTGATATAATTTCAATCTTCTTGAAATTGGAGATATTTTGCCTGTGACCCAATATGTGGTCTATCTTTGAAAATGTCCCATGAGAAGAATGTATATTCCCTGGCTTTGGGGTGAGATGTTCTGAAGATGTCAGTTAAGTCCATCTGATCTAGTGAGTCATTTAAGATTGCTGTTTCTTTGCTGATTTTTTGTCTAGAGGATTTATCCAGTGATGTCAGTGGGGTATTAAAGTCCTCTACTATGATTGTATTGTTGTTGATCTCTCCCTTGATATCTTCCAGGAGTTTTTTTTTTTTAATGTATTTGGGTGCTCCTGCATTGGGTACATGTATGTTTACAAGGGTTATATCTTCTTCTATTGATCCCTTTAGTATTATGAAGTGACCTTCCTTATCTCTTGTTATGGCCTTCACTTTGAGGTCTATTTGTCTGATATAAGTATTGCTACCCCAACTTTTTTCTCATTTCCATTTGCCTCAAGATATTTTTCCATCCCTTCACTTTCAGTCTGTGTGAGTCCCTTGTTCTGAGGTGGGTCTCTTGTAGACAGCATATACAGTATATGTTTTCTTATCCATTCAGCCACTCGATATCTTTTGTAAACGGAGCATTTAGTCCGTTTACATTTAAAGTTATTATTGATAGGTACTTGTTTGTAGCCATTTTTATTTTTTGTGCCTGTGTTCCTTCTTCCCTTTTTGTTTCTTCTTTTTACACCAGTCCCTTTAGCATTTCTTGCATTGCTGGCTTAGTAGTGATAAACTTGATTGGGTGTTTTTTGCTTCTTCACATTCCAAATCATTGATTTGATTCTCAACATCCTGTACTTTACTGTTGATTCCCTGTAAATTATTCTTCATTTCAGTTAGTATATAGTTCATTTGTGACTGGTTCTTTTTTATGGTCCCCATGTCCCTTTTCATGCTGTTGAAGTTCACAATAAGTTTCTTGAAGTTCTCACTAATTTCCTTGAGCATTCTTTTTTTTTTTTAAATAAATCTTTATTGTTCAGATTATTACAGGTGTTCCTCTTTTTTTCCCCCATAGCTCCCCTCCACCTGATTCCCCACCCCAACCCTTACCCCCCGCCACTGTCTTCATCCATAGGTGTAAGATTTTTATCCAATCTCTTCCTGAACCCCTCACACCCCCTTCCCCCTGAGAATTGTCAGTCCACTCCCTTTCTATGTCCCTGCTTCTATTATATTCACCAGTCCATCCTGTTCTTCAGATTTTTTATTCACTTGATTTTTAGATTCACTTGTTGGTAGGTATGTATTTGATGTCATTTTGTTGTTCATAATTTTTATCTTTACCTTTTTCTTCTTCCTCTTCTTAAAGAATACCCTTCAGCATTTCATGTAATCCTGGTTTGGTGGTGATGAACTCCTTTAGCTTTTTCTTGTCTGTGAAGCTCTTTATCTGACCTTCAACTCTGAATGATAGCTTTGCTGGGTAGAGTAATTTTGGTTGTAGGTTCTTGCTGTTCTTCACTTTGAATATTTCTTGCCACTCCCTTCTGGCCTGCATAGTTTCTGCCGAGAAATCAGCTGATAGTCGTATGGGTGCTCCCTAGTAGGTAACTAACCGCTTTTCTCTTGCTGCTTTCAAGATTTTCTCTTTGTCTTTTGCCCTTGGCATTTTAATTATGATGTGTCTTGGTGTGGTCCTCTTTGGATTCCTCTTGTACGGGGTTCTGTGCACTTCCTGAACTTGTAAGTCTATTTCTTTCACCAGGTAGGGAAAGTTTTCTGTCATTATTTCTTCAAATAGGTTTTCAATATTTTGCTCTCTCTCTTCTTCTGGCACCCCAAAAATTCGGATATTGGTACGCTTAAAGTTGTCCCAGAGGCTCCTTACACTATCTTCATATTTTTGGATTCTTTTTTCTTTTTGTTTTCCTGGTTGGGTGTTTTTTGTTTCTTCATATTTCAGATCTTTGGTTTGATTCTCGGGGTACGTTGATCTACAGTTGAGTTTCTGTATATTCTTTATTTCAGACAGTGTATGCTTAATTTCTGACTGGTCCTTTTCCTTTTTTTTGGCATTCTCATTAAGGTCCTTGAAGGTCTCATCAAGTTTCTCAGCGGTTTTTAGAAGATTCTTGAGTAACTTTACAAATGTGGTTCTGAACTCTATGTCGTCCAATAGTTTGGTTTCCTCCACTTCTTTCATTTGTGACATGTTTCTTTGTCTCTGCATTTTGCTGCTTCCCTGTGTTGATGGAGTGGCTTTGTGTGGTAGATGACCTATAGGGGCCAGTATCTCAGCCTCCCCAATCACCTGAGGTGGACGCTCTTGGTACACCCCTTTGTGGGCTGGGTGCAAAGTCTTGGTGTAGTTAAGCCTTGATTGCTGTTGGTACACTGGGAGGAATTGACCTCCAGGCCAATTGGCTGTGAGGACCCGCTGTGTCTATAATGGAAGAACTGCTGCGCTGGAGACACGCTTATGGTGCAGGACTTGTTTCAGTGGGGCTTTGGTGCTCACTGAGTCTGCCTCTTAAATGTGTCACTTATGGATGTGAGGAGTTGAAATCTGGTGTCTCACACTGACCACTAGGTACACTGGCTTCTGGATCTCCAATGGGGTGCAGGTCAGCTACTGTCTGAGGCCACCCAGCAGGCGCTACAGCGAGAACTACAGTTTTCTCCTCTTTGCTTGGGGTTTGGAGGTTTTGGAGCTGTCTGACCCGGGCTGCAAGTTTGCTAGGTTAAGCTGCGATAGGGCAGGCCATTCATATGCTAAAGCCGCTGCTTGGAGCTTGGGTGGGTTTGTAGATTGTGCGGTGAGGGTTCTCAGGGCCTGACGTGGCAAACAGTGATGGCTGCCAGTTAGCTGGCTCTGCGTCCTGTGCCCCAGCACATTAAACAATTATTCCGGCGCGTAGCCCTGCAAGCAAGCCACCCTCACTTTCCAACCCGATGGCAGACAGTGCAGCTTCTCCCCGTAGGAGTTTGGGTCCCCCGCGTTTCCCCAGAAACTGGAGTTCGGAGTAATCGGGAGCTTGTCTCCCTTCGGGTTGAAAAAAAGCAGCGCTCCCAGTCGCCCGTCGCCGCCCAATTCGCGTGCCCCCGTACCTCAGCTTTTCAGTGCTTGTGCACCTCTCAATGCTGTTTTCTCTTTCCTTCTAGTTGTAGAACTTCCACTCAGCCAGCTTTCCTGTGGTTCTGGGTGACGGATGTTTTGTCTTTTAGTTGTAGTTTTGAAATTGTTGTGCGAGGCAGCAGTTTAGGTGTTTACCTATGCCGCCATCTTGGATCCTCTCTCCTTCTTAGAAATCCCTTGAGCATTCTTATAACCACTGTTTTGAATTCTGTATCTAGTAGTTTGTTTTCCTCCATTTCATTTAATTATTTTTCTGGAGATTTTTCCTATTCTTTCATTTGTGACATGTTTCTTTATCTCCACATTTTGGCTACTTCCTTGTGTCTGTTTCTATATACTAGGTAGAGCTGCTATGTCTTCTGGAATTGGTAGAGTGGCTTGTGTAGTAGGTGTTCTGTAGGGTCCAGTGGCTCAGCCTCCTCAGTCACCTGAGCTGGGCACTCTAGGTGAGCCTCTGTGTGGGCTGTGTGCACTGTCCTGTTGAGCCTTCATTGCTGTTGGAGTCACTGGAGATACTGACTCCCAGGCCCATCAGCTATGAGGACCATCTGGAGCGATTACAGCAGAAGAACTGCTGTGTAGGAGATGCCCCTGTGGAGCAGGACTTGCTTCAGGGGAGCTCTGGGGCTCACCGAGTCTGCACCTTGAGTGTGTCACTTCTGGATGTCATAGGATTGTAATGTGGCATTGTCTGAAGCTGTCTACTGGGTGCACTGGCTCAGTGGCCTTCCAGGAGGTGCAAAATCAGCCACTGCTTGTGCCCTTCCTGGGACCTCCAATCACTAGCTACAGAGTGAGTGGCTGCTATTTGAATTGGGCTTGGTGGTGCCCAGGAAAGGCCAAGCTGTGAATCAACGTGGGCTGCTGTGAGTGCCAGGTCTAGGGCAACTTAGCAAGAGGTAGGGGATATGCAGAGGCCAGATGCTGCTTGTTAGAGATTTTAGGAAAGTGTGAAGCATGAAGCAAGAGAGGCTGTTTGTATGGAAATGCCACTGGAAATGGCTTGAATGAGCCTGCAGGTTGTGTGAGGCAGAGTCCCAGGGAATCACCAGGACAAAGTGAAAGTGTGTGACAGGTTGATGGACACTCAGATATGGTGCCTATCTGTCAGCTGGGGGGGGGGTGTGTGGCTCAGCAAAGAAACAATGGCCTCAGCCAGGACTCTTTTTATGGCATAAAGCTGACCCCCTGCCAGGCAATTTAGTTCCTTCCTATATGTCCCTGATCCCTTTCAAGTGGCTGCCCCACACTGGAGCTCAGAGTGAGTGAGTCCAAGTAAGTCCATGAGTGGGTCCTTTAAGAGGAATTGCCTGGGACACCAGCAGCCTCCATGTCACTCAGCTACAAACCCTGCTGGATTTTACAGCCCAAAGATATGGGGACTTGTCTTCCAAGCTCTGAAACCCTGGGCTGGGAGGGGGTGGGTATGTGTGGGGATGGGTCCCCATGATCTCAAGAGGGAACCTCCATATCTGAAATGTGCCTCCTGGTTTTAAATGTTACACGTAGGTGTGGAGCCAGCCCATTCCACATCTCTGTCCCTCCTACCAGTCTTGATGTGGCTTTTTCTTTAATTCCCTAGTTGTAGCTAGATCAGGCAGTTCTGAAAGATGGTTTTTCTGAAGTTTCATTGTATTTTTGATGTGGTTGTGGGAGGATTTGAATACTATTTTTACCTATGCCACCATCTTAACTGGAATGGTTTCATCAATCTTTTGTATGCTCTCTAGACTTTATTTTGTGTATTCCTGCTCTGATATTTATTATTTTCAACTCACTTTGGGATTTATTTTTTAAAAATATATTTCTATTGATTTCAGAGAGGAAGAGAGAGGGAGAGATAGATGGATACATGAATGATAAGAGAATCATTGATTGGCTGCCTCCTGCATGCCCCACACTGGGGATTGAGCCACAACCCAGGCATATGCTCTGACTGGGAATTGAGCCACTATCTCTTGGTTCATAGGTCAATACTCAACCACGGAGCCACACTGGCTGGGCTGGGTTTTGTTTATTATTATTTTTTCTAGTACCTTTAAGTGTAAAGTTAGATTTTTTTTTTTCAGTTTCTTGAGGTAGGCCTGTAATGCTATGAATTTCCCTCTTTGGACTACTTTCATTGCATCCCATAGATTTGGGGTTGTTGTGTTCTCATTTGCATTGATTTCAATATATTTTCTGATTTCATCATTGATGTCATTGTTAACCCATTCATTGTTTAGTAACATGTTATTTAGCTTCTATTTATTTCTGTGTTTTTCAGTTTTTTCTTGTGATTTCTAGTTTCATACCATTATGGTCAGAGAAGATGTCTGATAGGATTTCAGTCTTCCTGAATTTGTATAGTCTTGTTTTGTGTCCTAACATGTGGTCTATCTTTGAGATTGTTCCATGTGCACTTGAGAAGAATGTATATTCTGTTCTTTTGGGGTGAAATGTTTTGTAAATATCAGTTAGATCCATCTGATCTAGTGTATCATTTAAGGCCTCTGTTTCCTTGTTGATTTTTAAAAAATAAATCTTTATTGTTCAGATTATTACAGATGTTCCTCTTTTTTCCCCCCATAGCTCTCCTCCACCCGATTCCTCCACCCCCACCTCATGCCCTTACCCCCCACCACTGTCCTCATTCATAGGTGTACAATTTCTGTCTAGTCTCTTCCCGCACCCCCATACCCCTTTCCCCCCAAGAATTGTCAGTCCACTCCCTTTCTATGCCCCTGATTCTATTATATTCACCAGTTTATTCTGTTCATCAGATTTTTTTATTCACTTGATTTTTAGATTCACTTGTTTTTTTTGTTTTTTATTATTATTATTATTTTTTTTAATTTCTTTATTGATTAAGGTATTACATATGTGTCCTTATTCCCCCACTACCCCCCATTTAGATTCACTTGTTGATAAATATGTATTTGTTGTTCATAATTTTTATCTTTACCTTTTTCTTCTTCTTCCTCTTCTTAAAGAATACCTTTCAGCATTTCATATAATACTGGTTTGGTGGTGATGAACTCCTTTAGCTTTTTCTTGTCTGTGAAGCTCTTTATCTGACCTTCAATTCTGAATGATAGCTTTGCTGACTAGAGTAATCTTGGTTGTAGGTCCTTGCTATTCATCACTTTGAATATTTCTTGCCACTCCCTTCTGGCCTGCATAGTTTTTGTTGAGAAATCAGCTGACAATCGTATGGGTGCTCCCTTGTAGGTAACTGTTTTTCTCTTGCTGCTTTCAATATTCTCTCTTTGTCTTTTGCTCTTGGCATTTTAATTATGATGTGTCTTGGTGTGGTCCTCTTTGGATTCCTTTTGTTTGGGGTTCTCTGCGCGTCTTGGACTTGTAAGTCTATTTCTTTCACCAGGTGGGGGAAGTTTTCTGTCATTATTTCTTGAAATAGGTTTTCAGTATCTTGCCCTCTCTCTTCTTCTGGCACCCCCATAATTCGGATGTTGGTATGCTTGAAGTTGTCCCAGAGGCTCCTTACACTATCTTCATATTTTTGGATTCTTTTTTCTTTTCCAGTAGGGTGTTTTTTGCTTCTTTGTATTTCAAATCTTTGACTTGATTCTTGCGATCCTCTAGTCTGCTGTTGGATCTCTGTATATTATTTTTTTATTTCAGTCAGTGTATGCTTAATTTCTAGTTGGTCCTTTTTCATATCCTCGAGGATCTCGCTAAATTTATCGGCCTTTTCTAGAAAATTCTTGAAAAACCTTATAACCGTGGTTTTGAACTCTATATCCAGTTGTTTGCTTTCCTCCATTTCTTTCATTTATGACCTGTTTCTTTGTTTCCGCATTTTGGCTGCTTCCCTGAGTTGATAGAGTGGCTTTGTGTGCTAGGTGTCCTATAGGGCCCAGTGGCTCAGCCTCCCCAGTTACCTGAGGTGGACACTCTTGGTGCACCCCTTTGTGGGCTGTGTGCACAGTCTTGTTGTAGTTAAGCCTTGATTGTTGTTGGTATCACTGGGAGGAATTGACCTCCAGGCCAATTGGCTATGAGGATCAGATGTGTCTACACTGGGAGAACTTCGGTGCTGGAGACACCCTTATGAGACAAGACTTGCCAAAGCCTCTGTGCTCAGCTTGGATGGGGCAGAGTCTCAGTGCAGAGCAGTCAGCAATGGCTTCTCGCCAGCCCTGCCCTAAGAGGACCCTGGGTTTCAGTGTCTCGTGGTAATCGCTACAAGCACCTCTGAGAGAAAGCTGCCCTCAAGTTTTCCTGCTGCCAGACAGTCCAGTTTCTCCCCAAATGAGTCTGGGTCCCCAGAGTCTTGCTCAGAACTGGAGTTCAGAGATATCAGGAGCTTTTGTCTCCCTCCTGATTGAGAAAGCCAGCCGTGTACTCAGTTGCCAGTCCTCTCTGTGAGCGCGCCTCGGTACCTCTGCCTTCTACAGCTCCTCTGAGTCTCAGTGTGCTTTCCTCTTTCCTTCTAGTTGTAGAATTTCCACTCAGCCAGCCTTCCTGTGGTTCTGGATGATGTCCGTTTTGTTTCTTAGTTGTAGTTTTGAAATTGTTGTGCGAGGCAGCAGTTTAGGTGTTTACTATGCCGCCATCTTGGTTTCTCACCACTGGTTTTTCATGATACTTTTTCTGTGCATTAACAAACATATTTTCTCAAATATTTTTTTCCTTGTTCTTTAATTCAAAGCTGCTCTTCTTTCATAGCTTGGGGAGTGAATGTATGCATTCTCTAAGTTCCCCATCTTTCTTCCAGGCTGCTACTTCTTCTCTATCACATAAAAATATCTTGCCCTTTGAAGCTTATATCCTGTTACAGCAAAACTCTCTACATATTTTTTGTTGTTCTCATCTACTTATTTCTTGGCATGTTCCTACTCTCACTGAGTACTGGGCACCATATCAGCACTTTCTTCCCAGCACCAAGTCTGACCATCATCAGGGTATCTATGGCCTTCAGATGGCCATCATGTTGGCACAATCAATATCCAGGCAGATGCTTCAGCCTCCACATTAACCTCAGACCTCCTAACTCATTCACTGATGCTTTCAATTGTATGAAGATGTGCTTTATATATACAACGAAATACTATTAAGCCACATAAAAAGATGAAATATTGCCATTAGCAACAATATGGTTGGATCTTGAGAATATTATTGTACTAAGTGAAATAAGTCAGATGGAAAAGGATAAAAACTATGATTTCACTCATAAATGGAGTACAAAGCAAAAAAATAACAAATGAACTAACAAAACAAAGAGAATGATACAGATAGCAGATTGATGTTACCAGAAGGGAGGGTGTGTGTGTGGGGGGCAATTGGGTAAAGGGGGTGAAATATATGGTAATGGAAGGAAGCTGGATTTTGGGTGGTGAGCACATTTTGGGTGGTGAGAATACAGACATCAAATTATAATGTTGCACATCTGAAATTTATATAATGTTGTTAACCAGTATTACCTCAACAAATTTAATAAAAAAATACTATTGATTACAAATTTAGTATGAGGTATTGTGGTATCTATTGCATATCAGAAAATACTAATGTGTATAAGGTTGTCTTAATTTTCCACCCTGAAATAATTGATCATATATAGAGGGAAACAGATATTTTAGTAAGATAATTAGAATACAATGTAATAAGTGTAACAGTTGATATGAAAAGGTATCACAGAGACAGTAGAAGGTTCTGGAAAGACTTCCCAAAGGGGATGATCAAAGGCTTTTATGATCTCTAACAACCTATACTTCTAACCAACCACTATATCCTCCTTTCATGTTTGATCTTGGAGCTCAGATAATCACTTCTTTCCTTTCTCCCTCTGCTGCTCTTTTTTAAAAATGCTTTTAAACCCTAGCCGGTTTGGCTCAGTGGACAGAGCGTCAGCCTGCAGACTGAAGGGTCTCAGGTTCGTTTCCGATCAAGGGCACATATCTGGGTTGCAGGCTTGATCCCCAGTAGGGGGCATGCAGGAGGCAGCCAATCAATGATTCTCATCATTGATGTTTCTATCTCTCTCTCCCCCTCTCTGAAATCAATAAAAATATATTAAAAATAAATAAATAAAACTGTTTTTAATATATAATTTACATACAGTAATTTTTACAATTTAATTACATATTTTTGTCATTTTTAACACATATATTTATGTAACCATAACCATAGCCAAGCCATTGCATAGTCAAACCATTGATATAAATGTATCAAGTAAACAGGTTATACACCTTAAACTTACAAGTATTATGTCAATTACATCTCAATTTTTAAAATGACACATAATAATAAGAAATCTTTAATTTTACTGTTTTTGGTATGATACACACAGGACTTATACACATTTATGTATGATTTTATATACAGGGCATCCCAAAAATGTACACACTTTAACAGCCAACTCCATTTTGAAAATGAAATGTGTTTTAATAAACACTGCCTTTATAATTATTCAAAGTGTGTATACATTTTTGGGACACCCTATATGTCAAACTGAGGTAGATATTAGTGTTGTCCCACTTCACATATGATGAAATGGAGCTGGAGGAAGGGTGTGGCTAAAGAACCTGTCCGGACTCTGGACACCCCTCAGTCAGGGCTGGGCTGGTGGCCCGAACCCAGGACCTTTCATGGGTTCAAGGATATAAATGGCAATTGCTACTAATCCCCCTCCTTCTCCTATGACCATTACTGTAGTTTGGATCCGTTCACTGTAAACAATGTACTTCAGATGCCTGGGCAGAGTAAGTGCCTGGGATGATGCGTGGTTAGAAGGGGGTGCAGCCTCTCCTTTCAACCACCAGCTTCACACACCATGGAATGACTCAGCCAGTGACACAGTGCAGACTGTGCACAGAATAAGGGATCGATATGGGCAAAGCAGCTATGAGAACCACCTGTTTTTTCTTCAGAGGAGTAACTATGAGCTAATGATTGCTTTCACTTGTCTGGAGTACATTGTGTTGATGTCATTTCTGATGTTCTCCAAGGAATAGTGAATCCTTTCTTTAAATGAAAGGTCTTGCCCTGGCCGGGTGGCTTGGTTGGTTGGGGCGTCATATGATCCACTGAAAGGTTTTGGGTTTGACTCCTGGTCAGGGCACATACGCAGGTTGGGAGCTCTATTCCCAGTCAGGATGCATATGGAAGGCTTCCGGTTGATGTTTCTCTCTCACATTGATGTTTCACTCTTTCTCTCTCAAATCAATGAACATATCCTTGGGTGAGGATTTAAAAAACAAAACAAAAACTAAAGGTCTTACCCTAAATGTTTATATAATAAAGAGATTATCACTGTTGACAGTTTCACACAGGAAGCAATATAATAAAGCTACTGAAATATTTGACAAAGAGGAAAAAGAATTACAACATTTCATGCCTGTAAGAGAGTGAAAATACAAGAAGAGTAAGAAAAAGGCTGAGAGCTGCTCCCAGGGATTGTGTGTGTGTATGTGTGCGCGCGCACACACACACACATACACACACACGCGCGAGAGCCTGTGTGTGATCTCTTAAAATGGTGTAAATGATCATGCTTTAAATTGAAGAAACTTTACACATATATTATCTCTTACAAATATCATCTCATTTAATTTTCTTTGAATAGATTAACTATTTTTAATGTTTTAAATAAATCTTGAATTATACAAAAATTATAAAGCATTGATGTCAGGTTTAAAGAAACACAATATAAACAAATACACACACCTACCCCAGTTATTTTATTTAATTTTTTAAATTTAATTTATTTTTATTGAATTTATTGGGGTGACCTTGGTTAATGAGATTAGCTAGGATTTAGAGATTCCAAGATGGCTGCAGAGTAGGTGGAAGCTGCAGTCACTGCCCTTGGCGCCAAACCAGATTTACAGCCAAATTACAGAGCAGCCAGCCTGAACAACCAACTGAAAGCTGGCTGAACTGAAATGGTGTAACCACGGATTTACAGAAGCCACATAGAGGCTGGTAAGAAGGGTGGAGAGCAGAAAGGCTGCCTGCACGTCCTTGTGGGTGACTCAGAGGCTGGAGGGATCTCTCAGCTGCAAAACTCCCTGCTCCCAGGAGCATAGGGTCGCAACCCCAAGCAGGGATCCCCAACCCAGAGCAGCAGAGGTGGGAAGAGTAGCCCACAGAGCATATGATGGTGAAGGTCAGCGGGGGTCAGTCTGCCTGCACGAGATGAGAGTCTGCTAGGGACCCAGACGCCACCTTTCCAGGGTGAGACTCCTGTTGTTACAGCAAAAGCCTGGGGAGTGCACTGCCCACTTTTCCATCTTCTGGCGACACCACTCTGACATGCTTTGGTCTTGCAAAGGGGTCTGCTGACTGCAACTGGCAGGGACTTCTGGGGTGCTCTTTTTGTTCAGAAGCTCTTGATGGAGGCTCAGACAGCAATTAAACGGTGTAGCTTTGGACAAGGTGCCATTCTTCCCCACCTCAAGCACACAGTGGGTCCCCCACCCGTTGAAACACTTGGACTGCCCTCCCACTCTTGGGCCCTGCTCTGATGAGTTCAGTGGCTTGGGGATGTCAGACTGCCACACAGAACTGGGGCTCTCAGAGGGCTGTCAGCTGGGGAGGCTTTTGTCCAGGCATCAGACAGGCCAGCGCTGGGACGTGTGGCTGCATCAAGGGGGTGCCGCTGCTATCTCTCCTGTGAGCTCAGCCCACACTACCAGAAAGGGGAAGAAACGTCCGCCCCCTAAAGACTTATTGGCACACCCTCCCCCAGTGGAGACTGTTTGAATTTGTCCCCCCACGTTTCAGGGGCCCCACCCTCCTGAGCTCAGCTCCAGCAGGGGAGAAGAGAACTGCTCAGAGCGGGGATAGACAGTGTTTTCTTTTGGAGGATATTGTCTGGGAATGGGGCAAAGTACTTGGTCTCCCCCTAGGGTTCAGCCAACACCACCCCCAACAGGACACTATTTTTAAAAAAATTTTATTGTTGAGATTATTACAGATGTCCCTTCCCCCCCCCCCGCCCCCCCATAGCTCCCCTCCACCTGGTTCCCACCCTGTCCCAGGCCCTCGCCACCCTATTGTCTGTGTCCATAGGTAATGCATACATGCATATAAGATCTTTGTCTAATCTCTTCCCACCCCTCACACCCCTTTCCCTCAGAGAATAGTCAGTCTGTTCCATTTCTATGCCCCTGATTTCTATTCCATTCACCAGTTTATTTTGTTCATCAGATTTTTTATTCGTTTGATTTTTAGATTCAATTGTTGATAGATACGTATTTGTTGCCACTTTGTTGTTCATATTTATCTTTATCTTTTTCTTCTTCCTCTTCTTAAAGAATACCCCTCAGCATTTCATATAATACTGATTTGGTGGTGATGAACTCCTTTAGCTTTTTCTTGTCTGTGAAGCTCTTTATCTGACCTTCAATTCTGAATGATAGCTTTGCTGGGTAGAGTAATCTTGGTTGTAGGTCCTTGCTATTCATCACTTTGAATATTTCTTGCTACTCCCTTCTGGCCTGCATAGTTTCTGTTGAGAAATCAGCTCTCAGTCATATGGGCACTCCCTTGTAGGTAACTAACAGCTTTTCTCTTGCTGCTTTTAATATTCTCTCTTTGTATTTTGCTCTTGGCATTTTAATTATGATTTGTCTTGGTGTGGTCCTCTTTGGGTTCTTCTTGTTTGGGGATCTCTGTGCTACCTGGACTTGTAAGTTTATTTCTTTCACCAGATAGAGGAAGTTTTCTGTCATTATTTCTTCAAATAGGTTTTCTGTATCTTGCACTCTCTCTTCTTCTGTCCCCTCTCCCGCACCATGGGAATGTTGGTATGCTTGAAGTTACCCCAGAGGCTCCTTACACTATCTTCATATTTTTTGATGCTTTTTTCTTTTTGCTCTTCTGGTTGGGTGATTTTTGCTTCCTCATATTTCAAATCATTGATTTGATTCTCAGGATCCTCTAGTTTACTGTTGAATCTCTGTATATTATTCTTTATTTTAGTCAGTGTATGCTTAATTTCTGACTAGTCCTTTTCCTTTTTTTTTTTTTTTTTGCATTCTCACTAAGATCCTTGAAAGTCTCACTAAGTCCCTTGGAGGTTTCTAGAAGATTCTTGAGTAACCTTATAATTGTGGTTTTGAACTCTATATCCAGTGGTTTGCTTTCTTCCATTTCTTTCATTTGTGACCTCTGCATTTTGGCTGATTCCCTGTGTATGTTTCTATGTATTGGGTAGAACTGCTAATTCTCCTTGAGTTGACAGAGTGGCCTTATGTAGAAGGTTTCCTATAGGGCCCAGTGGCTCAGCCTCCCCAATCACCTGAGGTGGACACTCTTGGTGCACCCCTTTGTGGGCTGTGTGCACAGTCTTGTTGTGGTTGAGCCTTGATTGCTGTTGGTGTCACTGGGGGGAATTGACCTCCAGGCCAACTGGTTGTGAGGACCAGCTGCAACTACAGTGGGAGAGCTGCTGTGCAGGAGCAGAATTTGCTTCAGTGGGGTTTTGGTGCTCACTGAGTCTGCCCCTTGAGTGAGTTCTTATGGATGTGTAGAGTTGTAATCTGGTATGGTCTCACACTGACCACTGGGTACACTGGCTCTTGGGTCTCCAGGGAGGTACAAAGTCAGCCACTGCCTGGGGCCACCCAGCAGGAGCTACAGAGAGATCTTCAGATTTCTCCTCTTTGTATGGGGTTTGGAAGTTCCCTGGGGAGACCCAGCTGTGAAGCAAGGCAGGCTGGTGCTGGTGCCAGGTTTTAGGCCTTTTATTGATAGGTTTGGGGCTCCCTGACCCAGGTGCAGCTTGTCTGACAGGTTTTAGCCTGATCAAGGACAGGCCATTCATATGCAAAAGCCACTGGACACCGCTTGGGTGGGGTTGTAAATTAGATGGGGCGGGGTTTCAGGGAATTACCAGGGCAGAGCAAACAGAAATGGCTGCTAGTCAGCCCTGCACTGGAGAGGTCCCAGCACGAGAACAATGACTGCTGGGAGCACCTCCATCTGGAAGAAAGTCGCCCCTGAGTTCCTGCCCTGATGCCAGACAGTCCAGTTTCTTCTTGTATGTGTTTGGGTCCTCCAGAGCCTTGCCTGGCCCTGAATCTCAGAGGAAATGGGAGCTTGTAAGTTCAGTTTGTGTGCTGGTCTTTTAAGAGGAGCAGCTGAGTCTCCAGCAGCCTCTGTGTCACTGAGCTCAAATCCCCACTGGTTTTTACAGCCTGTAGTTCTTACTGCCTATAGGAACTTCTTTTCCCAGCTCTGGGACCCTGGGATGGGTGTCTGGTATGGGGCTGGGACCCCTTGCTCCTCCAGGTGGCCTCCACAGAGGTGATCCCCCTCCCGATTAAAAAGTGGCCCATTTGGGTGCTGGACCAGCCCGTTCTGTGCCTCCGTACCTCTTACCAGTCTCAGTGTGCTTTATTCTTTACTTCTCTAGTTGTAGGACTTCCATTCAGCCAGATTTTAGGCAGTTCTGAATGATGGTTGTTCTGTATTTTAGTTGTAATTTTGAAGTGGTTGTGGGAGGCAATGAGTACAGGCGTTTTCCTACACTTCCACCTTGCTTCTCAGGACACTTATTTTTAATCTGACCCCACCTACCCCAGCTCCAGTGGTTCTGCCCAGCTGCGTTTGCTCCCGTAGAGGGGATGGCTGGCTACAGATGCTCCTGCTTGGGGAGCTGGAGCAAGAGAGTCTGGCAGAGACTTAGGGGGTTGGCTCTGGAGTGGGGGCCACATTCCTTTTATTGAGTGCCTGACCACACAACCCCCAAGTAGGATGCCCACTAGTCCATCCTCCTGACACTGGTCACTCCGCCCTACCTGTTGAATGCTCTGTGAGTCGCGGCCAACCAGGGACCACTCTAGGCTTTCATTAGAAGACTCTGGAGGAAAACCAGGGAACCTCGGGAGGAGATGAAGTAGCTGGAAAGTAGAGGAGGACCTCAGGGAGCCATAGACAATTTACAGATTTGCACTCAGCTCTAAGCTGAAGAAAACCAACCCTTGCACACAGATTGGCCTCTTCCATGCACATCCAGACTGAGTAAATGCAGACACAAACAGTGAATAGTGTGGTAGACAGAAAGCCCAAGGCTGGTTACACACAAGGTCCAACAAGTGACCTGTATATGAACCCTGCCCAAGTGGACCCAGAACTAACACAACCAGGGGTGGGCTGCAGAAAACACCAGAGCTCGATCCAACTAACCACACAACTATCACACACAAAATGGGATTACAACAGGCACCAGACCCTGCTGAGAACAACTCTGCCTAAGGGGAAGACCCTGCACAGTGATCCATACATGGTGATCAGGGTTTATCCGTATAGCCAGCCAGTCAGAAGGGTTAAATCCACCCACAAAATTGCCAACATCATTCAAAACTCAACTATAATAGGAAAGTGCACACAACCCACAAGAATCTCGGGTGATCTGGAAGATTGTGCCACTGACCCTAACAAAACACTTACAAAATAAAGCCATATAACAAGTTTGGGAGTCATAGCAGATTTACCCAATACATAGAGACAAATTAGGGAAACAAAAAAATATGCCCCAAATGAAAGAACAAAAGAAATCCCAAGAAAAAGAATTAAATAAAATGGAAGTAATCAAATACCAGATGCAGAGCTTAAAAAAAATGATTATAAGGATGCTCAAGAACCTTAAAGGAAGAAAGGATGATCTCGGTGAGAACTTAAACAAAAGAGATGGTAAGCATTATAAAACACATAGAAACCATAAAAAAGAACCAGTCAGAAAAGAACATGATATCTGAAAATAATATACTAGAAAGAATTAAGCAAAGGATCAAATCTGTATTATAGAGGACAAGCACCCAAGCAAAGCATAAAAAACGATAATTTAAATAATGAAAAGAGTCTATGGGACTTTTGGAACAACATCAGACATAACAACATTTGCATCATAGGGGTACCAGGAGGAGGAGAGAGTGAGTAGGGGATAGAGAACCTGTTTGAAGAAATAATGGCTGAAAATTTTTCTAACCAGGTGAGTAAGAAAGTCACACAAGTTCAGAAGCACAGAGTCCCAATCAAGATGAAACCAAAGAGCACACATTAAGACACAACATAATTAAAATGGCAAAGGTTAAAGACAAAGAGAGGATATTAAAAGCAGCAAGAGAGAGATAATTAGTTATCTAAAAAGGAATTCCCATAAGGCTGTGAGCTTATTTCTCAATAGAAACTCTTCAGATCTAATGGGATTGGCATGGAATATTCAAAATGATGAAAAACATTGACCTACAACCAAGACTACTCTATTCAGCAAGGCTATCATTTTAAAAAATATTTTCTCTTCTTTATTTGTTAGTTACAAAATCTCATTTTTAACTGGACTCAGACTTAGAGGTAGAAGCTCTCAGAGAGGACAGTCTATGTCTCTTCGCAATCTGCTCCTGGCGTTTTTCTTTGGCCTCCTTCATTCTCTTAGCCAAAAGTTTAGCATATTCTGTGGCCTCTTCCTTGTTCTTCTTAGTATGTTGTTTTTTCAGAGCAATACGCCTGCATTTGTGCTGCAGGACACGTGGAGTAACAAGACGCTGAATCTTGGGTGCTTTAGTCCTAGGTTTCTTAGCTTCTTTGTTTAGAGGCTTTCTCACAACATATTTGTGGACATCATCTTCTTTAGAGAGATTGAAAAGTTTGCGGATTCTGCTGGCTCTTTTGGACCCCAAAAAGGCAACGAGGCACAGTGGTATCGGTGAGACCAGGAATATCTTTCTTCCCTTTTTTTTTACAATGACCAAGTTGAGAACACTGAGATTGGCATCCACAATGCAACCCTGAACAGATTTGCATTTTCTCTCTCCAGTCCTGCTCGGTCTGTAACAGGAGTGCCCCTTACTCAGCAGCAGGCGGACTCGGCCATGGGTCAAGACACCCTGCTTCATGGGGAAACTTTGTCATTCCCAACATTGATTCGAATTCGAACCACATAACCCTTCCATTCTTCACCCAGAGCGTCGGCAACAACTTCTGTGGCCATACAATTCTCATAAAAGGTACGAAGTTTGCATTCATGATCCACTTCAATGAGTTTCTGGCAGCCAGTGGCTGGGAAAGAGATGCTGAGCTTCATCCTGAAGTAGCCGACAGCCTCCAAGGTGCCACGAAAAAGAGTGCAAGGCTATCATTTAAAATTGAAGGGGAAAAACAGCTACCCAGAAAAATAGCTAAAGTAGTTCATTACCATTACCACCAAACTAGTATTTCAAGAAATGTTAAAGGGTCTGCTTTAAGAAGAAGAAGAAAAACAAAGAAATAGAAGAACATAGGTATAAAGAATAAAATGGCAATAACTAAGAACCTATCAATAACTTTAAATGTAAATGGATTAAGTGTTCCAATAAAAAGACATAGGTAGCTTAACAGATAAGACACATGACTCATATCTTATGTAATAAAAGGCTAGTATGCAAATTGATCAAACAGCGGAATGACTGGTCGCTATGACGTGCACTGACCACCAGCAGGCAGACGCTCAATGCAGGAGCCTGCCCCCTGGTGGTCAGTGCATTCCCGCAGGGGAAGTGCCACTCAGCCAGAAGCCCTGAGCTGGGCTCATCGCTGGCGAGTGCAGCAGCGGTGGCAGGAGCCTCTCCAGCCTCTGCGGTAGTGCTAAGGATGTCCGACTGCCAGCTTAGGCCCGCTCCACATGGGCCTACCGTCAGTCGGACATCCCCTGAAGGCTCCTGGACTGCAAGAGGGTGCAGGCTGGGCTTAGGGATCCCCTCCCCCAGTGCATGAATTTCATGCACAGGGCCTCTAGTGTGTGTGTGTGTGTGTGTGTGTGTGTGTGTGTGTGTATACACACACACACACACACACATATATATGTTGTCTACAAAAGACTAACCTCAAAACAAAAGATACACACAGGCTGAAAGTGAAGGAATAGAAAAAGATAATCCATGAAAATGGAAACAAAAGAAAAGCTGGAATACCAATACTTATATCAGAGAAAATAGACTTCAAAACAAAAGCCATAAAAGAAAGAGACAAAAGTTACTACATGACATTACATCAAGGGATTGACCAAACAAAAAGTTATATTCACCTAATATAAAAGCACCTAAATATAAAAAAATGGTGGTGGACATTAAGAGAGAGATCAAAAGAAATACAGTCATTGTAGGGGATTTTATTATTTATTTATTTATTTAAAACTATTTTTTAAATATCTATAGAGAGAGGAATGGAGAGAGATAGAGAGAAACATCAAGTGAACGAAATCATGACTGGCTGCCTGATGCATCCCCTGCTGGGGATCAAGCCCATAACCCCGGCATGTGCCCTGACCAGGAATCAAACCAGCAATGTTTTGGTGCACAGGAGGACTCTTAACCAATGGAGCCCCACTATAGTAAGGGATTTTAACACCCCACAGTCATCAATGGGTTGATCTTCAAGGCAAAAAATCAATAAGGCAACAGTGACCTTAAATGATGCATTGGACTGGATGGATTTAATTGATATTTACAGAACATTTCATTCCAAAGCAGCAGAGTATAGATTTTTCCCAAGTGCACATGAAATATTCTCTAAGATAGACCACATATTAAGTCTTAAAAATTAAAAAAAAAAAATTGGAATCACATCAAGCATCTTCTCTGACCACAATGATATAAAACTAAAAACCAACCACAATAAAAAACTGAAAAGCATTAAAATACCTGGAGGCTAAATTGCAAGTTATTAAACAATGAATGGGTTAACAATGAGATCAAGGGAAAAATCATAAGTTACCTGGAAACAAATGAAAATGAACACACAATAACACAAAATCTCTGGGGCACAGTGAAAGCATTCCTGAGAGAGAAGTTCATAGCACTATAGGCCTATTTCAAGAAGCAAGAAAAATCTCTAGTAAACAACCTAACCTATACTTAAAAGAATTAGAAAAAGAACAACAAACAAAGCCCAAAGTAAGTAGAAGGAAGGAAACAATAAAGATCAGAATAAGTAACATAAAAAAGCTTTTGCACAGCAAAAGAAACCATCAACAAAACAACAAGAAACCCCACTGTATGGGAGAACATATTTGCAAATGTTATCACTGATAAAGGTTTAATCTCCAACATCTACAGGCAGCTTATACAACTTAATAAAAGGAAGATAAATGATCCAATAAAAAAATGGGCAACGGATCTAAATAGAATCTTTTCGAAAGAAGACAGAAGGAAGGCCAAGAGACACATGAAAACATGCTCAAAGTCACTAATTATCCGAGAGATGCAAATCAAAACGACAATGCGATACCATCTCACACCTGTCAGAATGGCTATCATCAACAAATCAACAAACGACAAGTGTTGGCGAGGATGCGGAGAAAAAGGAACCCTCGTGCACTGCTGGTGGGAATGCAGACTGGTGCAGCCACTGTGGAGAACAGTATGGAGTTTCCTCAAAAAACTGAAAATGGAACTCCCATTTGACCCAGTAATCCCACTCCTAGGAATATATCCTAAGAAACTAGAAACACCCATCAGAAAGGATATATGCACCCCTATGTTCATAGCAGCACAATTTACAATAGCTAAGATTTGGAAACAGCCTAAGTGCCCGTCAGCAGATGACTGGATCAGAAAACTATGGCACATCTACACAATGGAATACTATACTGCCATAAAAAAGAAGAAATTACTACCATTTGTAGGCACCTGGATGGAATTAGAGAACATTATGCTAAGTGAAATAAGCCAGTCAATGAAAGAAAAATACCACATGATCTCACTCATTTGGGGATAATGAAAAACATTATAAACTGATGAACAAAAAGATAGATACAGAGGCAGTAAAGCATCAAACAGACTGTCAAATTACAGCGGTAAGGTTAGGAAGAGGTGGGGGAAATAAGAGATCAACTGAAGGACTTATATGCATGTATATAAGAGTAACCAACGGATGCAAAACATTGGGGGGTGAGGGCATGTATGGGAGTGGGGTGGGGGGGTAATGGTAAGATATGTACACATATAATACCTTAATAAAAAATAATTTCATTATAAAAAAAAAGAATAAGTAACATAGAGACTAAATAAATAAATAAATAAATAAATAAATAACAAAAGATCAATGAAACAAAGAGCTGGTTCTTTGAAGATAAACCAGATAGATGAACCTTTAATCAGACTCCTCAAGAAAAAAAAGAGAGAGAGAGAAGACACAAATAAATAAAACAGAAATAAAAGAGAAGTAACAATAGGCTCCACAGAAATGCAAAGGATTATACGAAAATACTATGATCAAGTATATGCCAACAAATTGGATACATTCCTAGAAACATCCAATTTTCAAAAACTAAATAAAAAAATAAGAAAAACCTTAATAGACCAACTAATGAAATTGAAGGAACAACAATAACCTTTCACAAATGAAAGTCCTGGACCAGATGGCTTCACAGACAAATTATATCAAACATTCAAAGAAAAACTAACACATATCCTTCTTAATAAATCTTTATTGTTCAGATTATTACAGGTGTTCCTCTTTTTCCCCCCATAGCTTCCCTCCACCTGATTCCCCACCCCACCCCACCCCATGCCCTTACCCCCCGCCACTGTCTTCATCCATAGGTGTAAGATTTTTGTCCAATCTCTTCCCGCACACTCCCTTCTCCCTGAGAATTGTCAGTCCACTCCCTTTCTATGTCCCTGATTCCATTATATTCATCAGTCTGTTCTTCAGATTTTTTATTCACTTGATTTTTAGATTCACTTGTTGGTAGGTATGTATTTGATGTCATTTTGTTGTTCATAATTTTTATTTTTACCTTTTTCTTTTTCTTCCTCTTCTTAAGAATACCCTTCAGCATTTCATGTAATCCTGGTTTGGTGGTGATGAACTCCTTTAGCTTTTCTTATCTGTGAAGCTCTTTATCTGACCTTCAACTCTGAATGATAGCTTTGCTGGGTAGAGTAATTTTGGTTGTAGGTTCTTGCTGTTCATCACTTTGAATATTTCTTGCCACTCCCATCTGGCCTGCATAGTTTCTGCCGAGAAATCAGCTGACAGTCGTATGGGTGCTCCCTTGTAGGTAACTAACCGTTTTTCTCTTGCTGCTTTCAAGATTCTCTCTTTGTCTTTTGCCCTTGGCATTTTAATTATGATGTGTCTTGGTGTGGTCCTCTTTGGATTCCTCTTGTATGGGGTTCTGTGCGCTTCCTGAACTTGTAAGTCTATTTCTTTCACCAGGTGGGGAAAGTTTTCTGTCATTATTTCTTCTAATAGGTTTTCAATATTTTGCTCTCTCTCTTCTTCTGGTACCCCAAAAATTTGGATGTTGGTATGCTTAAAGTTGTCCCAGAGGGTCCTTACACTATCTTCATATTTTTGGATTCTTTTTTCTTTTTGTTTTTCTGGTTGGGTGTTTTTTGTTTCTTCATATTTCAGATCTTTGGTTTGATTCTTGGGGTCCTTTGATCTACAGTTGAATTTCTGTATATTCTTTATTTCAGACAGTGTATGCTTAATTTCTGACTGGTCCTTTTCCATTTTTTTTGGCATTAACATTAAGGTCCTTGAAGGTCTCACTAAGCTCCTCGGAGGTCTCATCAAGTTTCTCGGCGGTTTTTAGAAGATTCTTGAGTAACCTTATAAATGTGGTTCTGAACTCTATGTCGTCCAATAGTTTGGTTTCCTCCACTTCTTTCATTTGTGACATGTTTCTTTGTCTCTGCATTTTGCTGCTTCCCTGTGTTGATGGAGTGGCTTTGTGTGGTAGATGACCTATAGGGGCCAGTATCTCAGCCTCCCTAATCACCTGAGGTGGACGCTCTTGGTACACCCCTTTGTGGGCTGAGTGCAAAGTCTTGGTGTAGTTAAGCCTTGATTGCTGTTGGTACACTGGGAGGAATTGACCTCCAGGCCAATTGGCTGTGAGGACCCGCTGTGTCTATAATGGAAGAACTGCTGCGCTGGAGACACGCTTATGGTGCAGGACTTGTTTCAGTGGGGCTTTGGTGCTCACTGAGTCTGCCTCTTAAATGTGTCACTTATGGATGTGAGGAGTTGAAATCTGGTGTCTCACACTGACCACTAGGTACACTGGCTTCTGGATCTCCAATGGGGTGCAGGTCAGCTACTGTCTGAGGCCACCCAGCAGGCGCTACAGCGAGAACTACAGTTTTTCTCCTCTTTGCTTGGGGTTTGGAGGTTTTGGAGCTGTCTGACCCAGGCTGCAAGTTTGCTAGGTTAAGCTGCGATAGGGCAGGCCATTCATATGCTAAAGCCGCTGCTTGGAGCTTGGGTGGGTTTGTAGGTTGTGCAGGGTGAGGTCTCAGGGCGTCGCTAGGCTAGGGCGTGGCAAACAGTGATGGCTGCCAGTAAGCCGGCTCTGTGTCTCTGACTGCGTCCCCGCGTCCCGCGCCCCAGTGCAGTAAACAATTATTCCTGCTTGCAGCCCTGCAAGCAAGCCACCCTCACTTTCCGACCTGATGGCAGACAGTCCAGCTTCTCCCGTAGGAGTTTGGGTCCCCCGCGTCTCCCCAGAAACTGGAGTTCGGAGTAATCGGGAGCTTGTCTCCCTTCGGGCTGAAAAAAGCAGCGCTCCCAGTCACCCACCGCCAGCCTGATATGCGCGCGCCTCCGTACCTCAGCTTTTCAGCGCTTGTGCACCTCTCAATGCTGTTTGCTCTTTCCTTCTAGTTGTAGAACTTCCACTCAGCCAGCTTTCCTGTGGTTCTGGGTGACGGACGTTTTGTCTTTTAGTTGTAGTTTTGAAATTGTTGTGCGAGGCAGCAGTTTAGGTGTTTACCTACGCTGCCATCTTGGATCCTCCCCCTGTGACACACATATCCTTCTTAAATAATTCAAAAAAATTCAGGAGGAGGAAAGACTTCCATGTTGTGTGTGTGTGTGTGTGTGTGTGTGTGTGTGTGTGTGTTTTATGATGCCAGCAATATCCTAGTCCTTAGAAAAAGACATTACAAAGAAAGAAAATTATAGGCCGATATTGTTGATAAACATAGATGCAAAAATCCTCAACTAAGTATTATCAAACTGATCCAGAAATACATTAAGAAGATCATACCCCATGATCAAGAGAGATTTATTCCCAGAATCCAAATTTGGTACAATATTTGTTAATCAATAAATAGGATACATCACATAAACAAAATGAAAGATAAAAATCACATGATTATATCAATAGATGCAGAAAAAGCATTTGATAAAATTCAGTACCCATATTTGATGAAAGATAACCTCTGCAAAGTAGGAATTGAAGGATCATACTTTAACATAATAAAGGCCATCCATATATGAAAAATCCACAGTCAACATCATACTCAATGGGCAAAAACTAAAAATGTTTTCCTTCAGATCAGGAACAAAGTGGTCTGCTTTCACCACTCTTATTCAATACTAGAGGCCCGATGCATGAAATTCATGCAAGAGTAGGCCTTCCTTCCCCCAGCTGCCGGGACCGGCTTCCCTCCAGCACCTGGGACCCGGGATTCCCTTGCAGCCCTGGCTTCGTTCAGAAGGTTGTCCGGTCTAATTAGCATATTATGCTATTATTATTATAGATAGTACTGGAAGTCCTACCCACAGTGATCAGACAAGAAGAAGAAATAAAAGGCATCCAAATTGTGAAGGAGAAAGTAAAACTGTCACTATTCACACATGACATGATATTGTACATAGGAAACCCTAACGATTCCACCAAAAAGCTGCTATGTTTAATAAGTTAATTCAGCAAAGTAGTAGGATACAAAATTAATATTTAGAAGTCTGTGGCATTTTTATACACCAATAGTGAAGTATCAGAAAGAGAAATTAAGAATGTAATTCCATTTACTATTGCAACAACAAAAGGTACCTAAAATAAATTTAACCAAGAAGGTAAAAGACATGTACTCAGAAAGTCATAAGATATTGAAGAAAGAAATTGGGGAAAATACAAATAAGTGGAAGTATATATCGTGTTCATGGATTGGAGGAACTAACATTATTAAAATATCCATACTACCTAAGCAATTTATGGATTCAATACAATCCCTATTAAAATACCAATGACTTATATCACAGATTCAGAACAAATATTCCAAAAATTTATACAAAACCAAAAAAGACCTGTAGTAGCCTAGCGATCTTGAGAAAGAAGAACAAACTAGCAGCTATCACAATCCCAGATATCAAGCTATACTACAAAGCCATTTTAATCAAAACAGCCTGGCACTGCACAAGAATAGCCATATAGACCAATGAAACAGAAGAGAGAGCCCAGAGATTGACTCACACCATTATGGTCAATTAATTTAATTTTTTGTTGCTGTTGCTAATCCTCACCCAAGGATATTTTTCCCATTGGTTTCTTCTTGAGAGAGAGTGGAAGGGAGGGAGATGAAAAGAGAGAGGGAGAGAGAGATGTGAGAGAGACACATCGATTAGTTGCCTCCCTCATACACCCTAACCAGGACCAGGGATCAAACCTGCAACCCAGGTACACGCCCTTTACCAGGAATCAAGCCTGTGACCCTTCAGTGTGCAGGCTGACACTCTAACTACTGCACACACTGGCCAGGGCTGTAGTCAATCAATATTTGACAAAGGAGGCAAGATCATAATGGAGTAAAGTCAGTGTCTTCAATAAATGGTATTGGGAAAAACGACAGGTACATGCGAAAAAATGAAACTAGACCATCAACTTACACCATACACAAGAATAAACTCAAAATGGATAAAATACTTAAATGTCATGAAACCATAAAAATTCTAAAAGAAACCATAGGCAGTAAAATCTTAGACATATCTTATAGCAGCATTTTTGCTATATTTCCTAGGGCAGTGGTCGGCAAACTGCGGCTCACGAGCCACATGCGGCTCATTGGCCCCTTGAGTGTGGCTCTTCCACAAAATACCACCGCCTGGGTGAGTCTGTTTTGAAGAAGTGGCATTAGAAGAAATTTAAGTTTAAAAAATTTGGCTCTCAAAAGAAATTTCAGTCGTTGTACTATTGATATTTGGCTCTGTTGACTAATGAGTTTGCTGACCACTGTCCTAGGGCAAAGGAAACAAAGTAAAACATAAACAAATGGAACTGCAATCAAAATAAAAAGCTTCTGCTCAGCAAAAGAAACCATCAATAAAACAAAAAGGGTACCCACTGTATGGGAGAACGTATTTGCTAATAATACGCCTAATATGAGTTAATTTCAAAATATGTGAAGAACAACTCAACACCAAGAAAACAAAAAACCCAATTAAAAATTTGGCAAAGGCTCTGAAAGGACACTTTTTCATAGAGGACATACAAATAACATGAAAAGATGCTCAATGTCACTAATCATATAATTAAAACTACAATGAGATATCACCTCAGAATGGGGGCTATCATCAATAAATCAACAAAAAATAAGCCTGGGAAGGATGTGGAGAAAAGGGAACCTTTGTGCACTGTTGGTGAGAATGCAGACTGCTGCCGCCACTGTGGAAAATAATATGGAATTTTCTCAAAAAATTAAAAATGAAACTCCTTTTTATCCAATGATCCCACTTCTGGGAATGTATTCCAAGAAACTTGAAACACTAATTCAAGAGAATATGCACCCAGGCCCTAGTTGGGTAGGTCAGTTGATTGGAGCATCGTCCCTATACATCAAGATTGCAGGTTCAATCTTCGGTCAGGACACATCTAAGAAGCAACCGATGAATGCATAAATAAGTGAAACAATAAAAAGATGTTTCTCTCTCTCTCTCTCTCTCTCTCTCTCCCCCCACAACCTCCTCTCTCTCCCTTTCTCTGTCTAAAATTAATAAAATAAGAAAGAATATATGCACCTTTTGGTTCATTGCAGAATTATTTACAATAGCCAAGATCTCAAAATAGCCCTAGTGCTTGTTAGTAGACAAGTAGATAAAAAAGCCATGGTAAATGTACAGAGTGGCTACTATGCAGCTAGGAAATGTTACCTTTTGTGACACCATCAATAGACCTGGAGGTTATTATGCTCGAAGTAAAATAAACCAGTCAGAGAAAGACAAACACCATACGATTTTCCTGATATATGGAATCTAATGAACAAAATAGAAACAAAGGCATGGATACAGGGAACAGACTTTCAGCTGTCAGAGGGGACAGAAGTTTGGGGACTGGATAAAAGAAGGTGAAGGGTTTAAGCAAAAATCATACACATATACATAACACATAGACACAGACAACAGTATGGTAATAGCTGGAGAGAAAGGGGGTTGGGAGTTAGACGGAGAGGGAGTGAGTGTGGAGAGAGACTTTACTTCAGGCGATGGTGACACAATGCAGTGTGCAGTTGCCATTTTATTGAGTTGTACACTTGAAAATTGTATGGTTTTGCAAATCAATATCACCTTAATAAATACAATTTAAAAAAGAGAAAAAAATAAAAATAACAAAAAGCATGTGGAAAAATAGGTTTCAAGTTCACTTTTTTATGATACATGATCTTTATATTGCATTGCATGCCCACCACACAAAGTCATATCATCTTCCTCCACCATATATTTGACCCCCTTAACACTTTACTACCTCCCCAACCTCCTTCCCCCGGGTAACCACCTTACTTTTGTGTCTGAGTTTCTGTTTTATATCACACGTGAGTAAAATCACGTGGTTCTTAATTTGTTCTGACTGATTTGTTATGCTTAGCATGATATTCTCAAGTTCCATCCATGTTATTGCAAATGGCAGTATTTCATCTTTTCTTATGGCTGAGTAGTATTCCACTATGTACCACATCTTTATTGAATCATCTATGGAAGGACACATTGGTTGTCCCCATGTCTTTTTTTAAAAAATATGTTTTATTGATTTTTTTTTTAAAGAGAGGAAGGGAGAGGGAGAGAGAGTTAGAAACATCGATGAGAGAGAAACATCAATCAGCTGCCTCCTGCACACCCCCCACTGGGGATGTGCCCACAACCAAGGTACATGCCCTTGACCGGAATTGAACCTGGGACCCTTGTGTCCTCAGGCCGACGCTGTATCCACCGAGCCAAACTGGCTAGGGCTGTCTCCATGTCTTGACCACTGTGAAAAATGCTGCAATGAACATAGGGGTGCATATATTGTTACAAATAAATGTTTTCAATTTTTCGGGTAGATACCCAGAAAAGGGAATGCTGGGTCTTATGGTTTCTCTATTCTTAATTTTTTGAGGAACCTCCATACTGTTTTCCACAGTGACTGTACTAATTTACATTCCTACCAGCAGTGAATGAGGGTTTGTTTTTCTCCACAAGTTCTCTAACACTTGTTATTATTGTCTTGTTGATAATAGCCATCTAACAGGTGTGAGTGGTATCTCATACTTTTGATTTGTTGTTTCCTAATAGCTAGTGAAGTTAAGCATCTTTTCATATATTGGTTGGCCATTTGTATGTCTTCTTGGGACAAGTTTCTGTTCGGGTTCTCTGCCCATTTTTTTTTTTTAAAATATATTTTATTGATATTTTTACAGAGAGGAAGGGAGAGGGATAGAGAGCTAGAAACATCGATGAGAGAGAAACATCGATCAGCTGCCTCCTGCACACCCCCCACTGGGGATGTGCCCGCAACCAAGGTACATGCCCTTGACCGGAATCGAACCCGGGACCCTTCAGTCCGCAGGCCGACGCTCTATCCACTGAGCCAAACCGGTTTCGGCTGCCCATTTTTTAATTGGATTGTTTGTTTGGTGTTGAGTTGTATGTGTTCTTTATATATTTTGGATATTGACCACTTGTCAGAGCAGTTGTTTGAAAATATCTTCTCCCATTCAGTGATTATTATTATTTTTGTTGTTGTTGGCAGTTTGTTTTGATGTGCAGAAGCTCTTTAGTTTCATATAGTCCCATTCATTTCTTTTTGCCTTTACTTCTCTTGCCTTTGGGTTCACATTCATAAAATCTTTTCTTTCTAAGACTAAGGTCCATAAGTTTAGTACCTATGTTTTCTTCTATGTAACTTATTGTTTGAGATTGTATATATAGGTCTTTGACCCATTTAAAATTAACTTTTGTACATAGAGACAAACTGTAATCCAGTTTCATTCCTTTGGATGTGGCTTTCCAATTTCCCCAGCAGCAATTATTAAAGAGGCTTTCTTTTCTCCATTGTGTGTTTTTTGCCTGTTTTATCAACAATTATTTGCCTGTATACATGTGAGTTTATTTCTGGGCTCTGAATTCTGTTCCATTGGTCCGTGTGTCTGTTTTTTTTGCCAATGTCATGCTGTTTTGATGATTGTATCTCTGTAGCATAATTTAAAGTCAGGTAGTGTGATACCTCCAGCTTCATTCTTATTCAGTATTGCTTTGGTTATTCAGAGTCTTTTCTGGTTCCATACAAATGGGATGAGTTTTGTTCTATTTCTTATAAAAATGTCATTGGAGTTTTATAAGACTTGTATTAAATTTGTATATTATCTTGGGTAATATAAACATTCTAACTATGTTGATTCTTTTGATCTAGGAACATAAAATATCCTTCCATTTTATTGTTTCTTTTTTTAATGTCTTTTAATAATGATTTGTGATTTTAAGTATATATAGTTCCTTCATATTTTTCATTAAGTTTATTCTTAGGTCTTTTATTTTACTTTATTTTTTTGTTTCCTTTGCAAAAGGAATTGCTTTTTGTTTCATTTTTTTTTTCTGAAATTTCATTGTTAGTATATGGCAGTGGTCGGCAAACTCATTAGTCAACAGAGTCAAATATCAACAGTACAACGATTGAAATTTCTTTTGAGAGCCAAATTTTTTAAACTTAAACTTCTTCTAACGCCACTTCTTCAAAATAGACTCACCCAGGCCGTGGTATTTTGTGGAAGAGCCACACTCAAGGGGCCAAAGAGCCACATGTGGCTCATGAGTCGCAGTTTGTCGACCACGGGTATATGGGAATGCACTAAATTTTTGTATATTTATTTTTTATTTTTAAACTTTATTGTATTATTTATTGTTTCTAACAACTTTTAAGGGATTCGTTGTGGTTTTCTATAGAAGGAATTATGTCATCTGCAAAAAGTGACACTTTAACTTCTTCATTCATGATTTTGATGCCTTTATTTCTTGCTCTTGCCTGAGTGCTCTGCTTAGAACTTCCCGTACTATCTATAATAATAAAAGCATAATATGCTAATTAGACTGGACAGCCAAATGACCTTCCGGACATCCTTCCAGATGACCTTCTGGACGAAGCTGAGGCTGTGAGGGCCAAGGCAAGCTGCTGTGCCTGCAAGGGCCAAGCCCCTGGCACGAATTTCATACATCGGGTCTCTAGTGTTGAATAAGAGTGGTGAGCATGGCTTGGCCAGTGTGGCTCAGTGCTTGAGTGCCCTCCCGTGCACCTAGAGGTCAAAGATTGGATTTTGGGCAGGGCACATGCCTGGGTTGTGGGCTCCATCCCCAGTAGGGGATGTGCAAGAGGCAGACAATCAATGATGCTCTCTCATCTATCTCTCTCTCCCTCTCCTTTCCTCTCTGAAATTAATAAAAAAAAAATATACAAATATATATTTTAAAAAGAGTGGTGAGTATGAACATTCTTGTCTCATTTCCAGTCTTAGAAAACAGCTTTCCATTTTCACCATTGAGTATGATACTAGCTGAGGGTTTGCCATGTATGGTCTTTGTTATGCTGTTACTTTCCTTATACCCATTTTATTGAGTGCTTTAATCATAAATGGATGTTGTATCTTGTGAAATGCTTTTTATGCATCTATTGATCAGGTCATATGATTTCTATCCTTTATTTTGTTAATGTGGTGTATTACATGGATCAATTTGTGTATGGTGAACAATCCTTGTGCCTTGGAATGACCCCCATTTGATCACGATGTATTATTTTTTACATGTACTGATTTACTAGTATTTTGTTTAGGATTTTTGCATCTGTATTCACCAGAGATATTGGTCTGTAGTTTATTTTGTGTGTGTCTGCTATCCTTGCCAGGTTTTTGTATCAGGGTTATGTTGGCCTCATAAAATGTGATAGAAAGTATTTGAGAAAGATAGGTATCAAATCTTCTTTGAATATTTGGTAGAATTCACTAGTAAAGCTATCTTGTCCTAGACTTTTACTTTTTTTGGGAGGTTTTTAATGGTTGTTTCAATTTCTCACTGTTGGTTGTTCTATGTAGATATTTCAGTTCTTCGTGATTTAGTCTAGAAAGGTTACATATTTCTAGGAATTTATCCAATTCTTCTAGGGTACTGTATTTGGTGGCATATAGTCTTTCATAGTATTCTAGTATGCCCCTTTGCATTTCTGTGATGTCTGTGGTAAATTTCTCTTCTTTCATTTCTGATTTTGTTGATCTGAGTCTTTCCTCTGTTTTCCCTAGTTAAGCTAGGCAAGTATTTGTCAATTTTGATAATCTTTTTAAAGAATTAGCTTTTTTGTTGTGTTAATCCTATATAATAAAAGGCTAATATGCAAATTGTCCTCTCAATCGGGAATTCGACTGGGAGTTCAACCAGGGGGCGGGGCCAGGCGGGAACCACCCACAGCCCCTCCACTCTAGTATTTTATAATCTTTTTGTTCTCTACTTTGTTCAATTCTTCTCTAATTTTTATTATTTTCTTTCTTCTGCTGATTTTGGGATGCTTATGTTCTCTTTTATTTCTTTAAGATATAATGTTAGGGTGTTTATTTGAGATTTTTCTTGTTTCTTGAGATAGGCTTGTAATGTTATAAACTTCTCTTAGATTATTGCATCCCAAAAGTTTTAATATGTCATATTGTCAATCTCATTTGTCTCTATATATCTTTTGATCTCATCTTTTATTTCTTTACTGACCACATCATTTTTTAAAAATAGAATTTTGTTTAATTTCCACATATTTGTTGTTGTTTTTTTACTTCCTTTCTGTAGTAGATTTCTAATATTAAAGCATTGTGGTCAGAGAATATGCTTGGTATTATTTCAATCTTCTTACATTTGTTGAGGCTAGTTTTGTGTTCCAACATGTTTTCTTTTTCTGGAGGATGTTCCATTGCACTGGAGAAGAATGTGTCATCAGATGTTTGGGGATGAAAGGCTCTGTGATTGTCAGTTATGTCCATTGGACTAGTGTGTCATTTAATGCTGATATTTCTTTTTTTAAAAAATTACATCTTAATTGTTGAAAGTATTACATATGTACCTCTCTTTCTCCCATTGACCTCTTCTAGCTTGTCCCTGGCCCCAACACCAGGCCTTCACCATGCTATTGTTTATGTCCATAGGTTATACATAGATGCATACAAGTTCTTTGATCTTTTCCCACCCACCAATCCTCCCCCACCTCCCCTGAGAGGTTCTGCAGTCTGATCTATGCTTCTATGTCTCTGGATCTATTTTATTCATCATTTTATTTAGTTCAGGGGTCTTCAAACTTTTTAAACAGGGGGCCAGTTCACTGTCCCTGAGACCGTTGGAGGGCCGGACTATAGTTAAAAAACAACAACTATGAACAAATTCCTATGCGCACTGCGGGCCCGGGACGAGTCGGCTGCTAAGCAGGACAGGCAGCGGCACCCGGCGGGCTGCATGTGGCCCCCGGGCTGTAGTTTGAGGACCCCTGATTTAGTTCATTAGAATCCACATATGAGTAAGATCATGTGATACTTACCTTTCTCTGACTGGCTTATTTTGCTTAGCATAATACTCTCCAGGTCCCTCCATTCTGTCTCAAAGAGTAATAGATCCTTCTTTTTTACAGTTGCATTGTATTCTATGGTGTAAACGTACCACAGCTTTTTTATCCACTCATCTACTGATAGGCACTTGGGCTGTTTCCAAATCTTAGATATTGTAAATTGTGTTGCTATGAGCATAGGAGTGCATAATTCTTTCCAATTGATGTTTCAGGTTTCTTAGGATATATTATTAGAAGTGGGATCACTGGATCCAATGGCAATTCCATATTTAATTTTTTGAGGAAACTCCATATTGTTGTCCACAGAGGCTGCACCACTCTGCATTCCCACCAGCAGTGCACGAGGGTTCCATTTTGCCCACATCCTCACCAGTACTTATAGTTTGTGGATTTTTTGATGGTAGCCATTCTGATATTTGTGAGGTAATACCTCATTGTTGTTTTAATTTGCATCTCTCTGATGATCAGTGACTGTGAGCATATTTTCATGTTTCTTGGTCATCTGTATGTCTGCTTTGGAGAAGTGTTATTTAGGTCCTTTGACCATTTATTAATTGGACTAGAGGCCCGGTGCATGAAAATTCATGCACTGGAGGGGGGGTTCCTCAGCCAGCCTGCCCCATCTCACAATCCAGGAGCCCTCACGGGCAGGAGGCGACCCAGAGATCAGGGAAAGGCGATGCCCCCATCACACCTCTGCTGCTGCCACTGCCGGAAGTGCAAGCCTTGACCAGCCCTGGTTACCTGAGCCTTGGGCGGCCCTGGGTGGCTGGGCAGCCACAATCGAGACTTGCCTGCACCTCGGGCCAACACTGGGCAGCTGGGCAGCCAACAACCGAGGCTTGCCTGGGTCTTGGGCTGGCCCTGGGCGGCTGGAGGGCTGAGGGGACTGGGGGACTCCAGAGGCAGGCACGAGGCGGGGCTGAGGGGACTGGGTGCCGCCATCTTGTGGCTGTGGGCGCCGCCATCTTTGAGGATGGGGCAGTCAATTAGCATATTCCCTCCTTATTGGCTGTAGGTGCTGCCATCTTTGAGGGTGTAGCAGCAATTAGCATATTCCCTCCTTATTGGCTGTGGGTACCACCATCTTTTGTGATGGCGTGAGGGTCAATTAGCATATTTCATCTTTATTAGATAGGATTATTTGTCTTCCTTTTGTTAAGTTGTTTGAGTTCCTTATATATTTTGGATATTAACCCTTTATCAGATGTATCAATGCCAAATATGTTCTCCCATGCAGTGGGCTTTCTTTTCATTTTGTTGATGGTTTCTTTTGCTGTGCAGAAGCTTTTTATTTTTATTTAGTCCCACTTGTTTATTTTCTCCTTACTCTCCTTTGCCCTAGGAGATGTATCTGTAAACATATTGCTTTGAGAGATGTCTGAGATTTAGCTGCCTATGAATTTTTCTAGGATTTTGGTTTCAGTACTAGAGGAACTACTTACACTGATGTCTTTTATCCATTTTGAGTTTATTCTTTTTTTAAAAAAATTAAATCCTTTACTGTTGAAAGTATTACATATGTCCCCCACCCCTCATTGACCTCTCCCTGGCCACTCTCACCCCCTAGCACATGCCTTCACCCCCCCTACTGTCTGTGTCCATTGGTTATGCTTATATGCATGTTTACAAGTCCTTTGGTTTATCTCTTACCACCACCCCCCCACCAGACCCTTCCCTGCCTTCTCTCTGAGGTTTGACGGTCTGTTTGATGCTTCTATGTCTCTGGAACTATTTTTGTTCATCAGTTTATGTTGTTCATTATATTCCATGAATGAGTGAGATCATGTGATATTTATGTTTCTCCAGCTGGCTTATTTAGCTTAGCATAATGCTCTCCAGGTCCATCCATGCTGTTGTTGCAAATGGTAACAGCAGTGTGAATTTTATAGTAGTGTAGTATTCCATTGTCTAGATGTACCACTGCTTTTTAAACCACTCGTCTCTTGATGGGTACTTAGGCTGTTTCTAAATCTTGGCTATTGTAAATTGTGCTGCTATGAACATAGGGTTGCACATATTCTTTCTGATTGGTGTTTCTGATTTCTTGGGATATATTCTAGAAGTGGGATTACTGGGTCAAATGGGAGTTCCATTTTTAATTTTTTGAGGAAACTCCATAATGTTCTCCACAGTGGCTGCACAAGTCTGCATTGCCACCAGCAGTGCACAAGGGTTTCTTTTTCTCCACATCCTCGCCAGCACTTGTCATTTTTTGATTTGTTGATGATAGCCATTCTGACAGGTGTGAGATGGTACCTCATTGTTGTTTTGATTTGCATTTCTCGGATAATTAGTGACTTTGAGCATGTTTTCATATGTCTCCTGGCCTTCTGCATGTCCACTTTCAAAAAGTGTTTATTTAGGTCCTTTGCCCATTTTTTGATTGGATTCTTTATCTTCCCTTTGTTAAGTTGTATGAGTTCATTTAAATTTTGGAGATTAAACCCTTATCAGATGTGACATTGGCAAATATGTTCTCCTATGCAGTGGGCTTCCTTTTTTGTTTTGTTGATGGTTTCTTTTACTGCGCAGAAGCATTTCATTTTGAGGTAGTTCCATTTGTTTATTTTCTTCTTATTTTCCATTGTCCTAGGAACTGTATTGGTAAAGATATTGCTACGACATATGTCTGATATTTTGCTGCCTATGGATTCTTCTAAGACTTTTTTATGGTTTCCCGTCTTAGATTTAAATCCTTTATCCATTTTGAGTTTATTTTTGTGTATGGTGTCAGCTGGTGGTATAGTTTCATTTTTTACATGTATCTGTCCAATATTCCCACACCATTTATTGAAGAGACTGTCTTGATGCTTTTGTATGCTCTTGCCTACTTTTTGAAATATTGAGCATAATGGCTGGGGTTGATTTCTTGGGTCTCTGTTCTGTTCCATTGATCTATATGTCTGTTCTTGTGCCAGTACCAGGCAGTTTTGAGTATAGTGGCTTTGTAGTATCACATGATATCTGGTATTGTTATCCCTCCAACTTTGTTCTTCTTTCTCAAGATTGCTGCAGCTATATGGGATCTTTCTTGGTTATGTATAAATTTTTGGAGTATTTGTTCTAGATCTGTAAAATATGCTATTGGTATTTTAATAGGGAATACAGTGAATCTGTAGATTGCCTTGGGTAGTATGGACATTTTAATGATGTTAATTCTACCAATCCATGAATACCATATATTCTTCCACTTGTTTATACCTTCCTCTATCTCCTTTTTCAATATCCTGTAGTTTTGTGAGTACTGGTCTTTTACCTCCTTGGTTAAATTTATTCCTAAGTATCTTAATTTTTTTTGTTGCCCTGGTAAATGGGATTACTTCTTTAGTTTCTCTTTCTGAGAATTCCTTACTGGTGTATAATAATGCCATCGATTTCTGTGTGTTAACTTTGTATCCTCCTATGTTTCCAAATTCATTTATTAAATCCAGTAGCTTTTTGATGGAGTCTTTAGGGTTTTCCATGTACAATATCATATCATCTGTGAATAATGAGAGTTTTACTTCCTCCTTTCAAATTTGATATCTTTTATTTCTTCTTGTCTGATTGCTGTGACTAGGACTTCCAGTATTATGTTGAATAAGAGTACAAGTGCAAATCCCTGTCTTGTTCCTGTTCTTAGGAGAAATGGTTTTCATTTTTTCCCAGCGAGTGTGATGTTACCTATAGGTTTGTTATATATGGCCTTTGTTATATTGAGATATGATCCCTCTATTCCCACTTTGCTGAGAGTTTTTATAAAAAATGGGAGTTAGATGTGTCGAATGCTTTTTCTGCATCTATCAATATGATCATGTGATTTTTGTCTTTCAATTTGTTTATGTGGTGTGTCACGTTTATTGATTTGCGAATATTGTACCAGCCTTGCATCCCTGGAATAAGTCCCACTTAATCGTGGTGTATGATCTTTTTAATATATTGCTGGATCTGATTTGCTACTATTCTGTTGAGGATTTTAACATCCATGTTCATCAGGGATATTGGCTTGTAAGTCTATTTCTTTGTAGTGCCTTTACCTGGTTTTGGAATTAGGATAATGCTGGCCTCATAAAAAGAGTTTGGAAGTCTTCCTTTTTCTTGAATGTTGGAATAGTTTGAGGAGTATAGGTGTTAGTTCTTCTTTGAATGCTTTGTAAAACTCCCCTGTGAAGCCTGAATAGGCCAATAACAACTGATGAAATAGAAGCAGTAATCAAAAACCTCCCAGGGCTTTTGTTTGCTGGGAGTTTTTTATTACTGCTTCTATTTCATCAGTTGTTATTGGCCTATTCAGGTTTTCTGATTCTTCCTGATTAAATTTTGGGAGATTGTATTTTTCTAGGAATTTGTCCATTTCCCCCTTCTTGTCCAGCTTGCTGGCATATAGTTGTTCATAGTATTTTGTTACAATCCTTTGTATTTCTGTGGTGTCAGTGATTACTTATCTGCTTTCACTTCTGATTTTATTTATTTGGGTCCTCTCTGTTTCTTGATGAGTCTGGCTAACAGTTCATCAATCTTGTTTATCTTGGTTTTTAGTCTCTCATTTATTTCTTCTCTGATTTTTATTATTTCCTTCCTTCTACTTACACTGGACTTTTATTTTGCTAACTTTCTAATTCTTTAAGTTTAGAATTATATAGTTTATTAGAAATTTTTCTTGTTTTTTTGAGATGGGCCTCTAGTGCTAGAAACTTTCCTCTGGGCTTTTCTTGTTATTCTCTTTCTAATTCTTTAAGTTGTAGATAGTTTATTAAAAATTTTTCTTGCCTGTCCAGCATGGCTCAGTGGTTAAATGTTGACCTATGAACCAGGAGGTCATGGTTTGATTACCAGTCAGGGAAAATGCCCAGATTGCAGGCTCTATCTCCAGTTTGGGGTGCGCAGGAGGCAGTTGGTCAATTATTCTCTCTCATCGTTGATGTTTCTATCTGTCCCCATCTCTCTTCCTTCCTTTCTGAAACCAGTAAAAAATACTTTAAAAAAATGAAATAAAATAAAAGTTTATTGTTTTTGAGGTAGGCCTGTAATGATATTAACTTCCCTCTCAGGACTTGCTTTCACTGTGTCCCATAGATTTTGGGTTATTTTGTGTTCATTTTCATTTGTTTCTGGGATGTTTTTTATTTCTTCCTTGATCTATTTGGTAACCCATTCATTGTTAAATAATATGCTACATAGCCTCTATGTCTTTGAATGTCTTTGAGTGTTTTTATTGTAGTTTATTTCTAAATTCATGCCACTATGATCTGAGAAGGTGCTTGATATGATTTCAATTTTCTTGAACTTGTAGAGACTTAGTTTGTGTCCTAACACGTGGTCTATCTTTGAAAATGTCCCAGTGCACTTGAGAAGAATGTATATTCCATCTGATCTAGTGTGTCATTTAGGATCACTGTTTCCTGTTGATTTTTTCTTTGTCTGGAAGATCCATTCAATAATGTCAGTGGGTGTTAAAGTCCCTTACTATGATTGTATTGCTGTCAATCTCTCCCTTGAAACCCTCCATAAGTTTTTAAAAAAATATATTTTGATGCTCCTGTATTGGGTGCATATATGTTTACCAGGGTTATATTATCTTGTTGGATTGATCCCTTTAATATTATGAAGTGGCCTTCATTTTCTCTTGTTATGGCCTTCACTTTGAAGTCTATTTTATCAGATACAAGTACGGCTACCTCAGGTTTTTGTTTGTTTGTTTTTCACTTCCATTTGCCTGGATTTTTCCCCCCATTCCTTCACTTTCATTCTGTGTGAGTCTTTTGTTCTGAGATGCATCTCTTGTAGATAGCATATATATGGGTTATTTTCTTATCTATTTCTTACCCTATGATTTCTGCTAGGACAATTTAAGCTATTTACACTTAAGGTTATTATAGATAGGTATTTATATACTGCCATTCTTATTCTTTTTTAAAAATACATTTTTATTGAGAGAGGAAGGGAGAGAGAGATAGGAACATCAATGATGAGAGAGAATTATTGATCAGCTGCCTCTTTATGCCCCACACTGGGGACTGGACCCTGCAACATGGGCATGTGCTCTAACTGGGAATTGAACTGCAACCTTCCTGTTCATAGATTGACGCTCAACCACTGATCAATATCGGCAGGGCGCCATTCTTTTTCTTTATGCCTGTGTTCTTCTCTTTCTCTCTATTTCTTCTTCTTACAATAGTTCCTTTAGCATTTCTTGCATTGCTGGTTTGGTGGTAAAAAACTTTTAGCCTTTTCCGTCTGTGAAGCTCTTTATTTCACTTCCAATTTTGAATAATAGCCTTGCTGGATAGAGTATTCTTGGTTTCAGTCCCTTAGTTTTCATTATTTTATACTAGAGGCCTGGTGCATGGATTCATGCACTGGTAGGGTCCCTTGGCCTACACTGCGGGGATCAGTGGATCTCCGCGCTGTTGTAGCCTGGCCTTACCCACCACATCGTTGGGCTCCAGCCCACTGTCTGCATTGATCCTGCACAGCACAAAGTAGTGTGTGAAACGGCAGGCAGCCAGGGAGGAGCCCGAGCCCAGGCTGGGCACTGCGCCGCTCCCGCTCAACCCAGCCCTGCTGTGCCCACCACTCAGTAGGCTTTCTGCCACTCTGCTGTGGTCTTTGCACCCATCCTAGTGCCATACTGGCACACCCATGACCGCGCAGCCACTGCTCGTCATCACAGCCTCATGGAGAAGTGGTTGTAGGCTCCCATCCAGTCAGTCCCCATGCTGGGACTGGGAGCCATGAGCCCACTGCCCATTGGTCAGCTGTGTGGCACTCCCACCATGGGAGTGCACTTACCACCAGGGGGCAGCCCCTGTGTTGAGTGTCTGCCCCCTGGTAGTCAGTGCACATCATAGCTACCGGTCCACCGGTTGAGTGGTTGCTTAGGTTTTTATATATATAGATACTTCATTCCATTCTCTTCTGACCTATAAGTGTTCCTATTGAGAAGTCAACTGACAGTCTAATGGGAGCTCCCTTGTTGGTAACTTTCTGTCTCTTTCAGCCTTTAAGAGTCTTCCTTTGTCTTTAATGTCTGCCATTTTAATTATCATGTTCCTTGGTGTGAGTCTTTTGGAGTTCATATTGATTGGCATTCTCTGTTTCCTGAACTTGAGTGACTTTGTCCTTTACCAGGTTAGGGAAATTTTCTTCAAATAGGTTCTTTATTCCTTTCTCAGATTCTACTTTCTCTGGTACCCATATAATGCGAATGTTGTTACTTTCATGTTGTCTCAAAGATCCCTCAGAGTCTCCTCCTGCTTTTGAAGTGTTTTTTTTTTTCCATTTGCCACTCTGAATGGGTGTTTTTTTCTACCTTGTATTCTAACTTGCTGATTCAGTCCTCAGTTTCTTCTAGTCAACTATTGAATCCTTCTAGGGTGTTCTTTATTACAGTTATGTAACATTATTCATTTCCTCTTGATTCTTATTTATGTTGTGTATTTCTCATTTAGCTCCTTATAATTCTCAAGTTGCTTGTAATTGTCCCTCATATGTTTGAGCATTCTTATAACCATCACTTTGGTTTCTTTACCTGACAAATTACTTGCCTCCATTTTCATTTAGTTCCTTTTCTGGTGATTCCTCATTTTCTTTAATTTGGGGGTTATTTCTTTGTCTCCTCATTTTTTGATGTACCTTTATATTTGTTTCTATGTATTAGATCAGTGTTATTTGGGTTCTCCTGTTGTAGTTGAGTCTTTAACGTTATTGTCCTCTTCATGGATGGAGTCTCCTTTCCGGCTGGCTTACTATGTGGCTCACCCTTGACCATGTCATGTGAGCTGTTGTGTAGGTGCTGACTGAATGGAACAAAATACAATACAACAAAACACGAAACAAACAAACAAACAAAAAAACAAAACAATGACATACACAAGACCTCTACAGCACCAATAAAAGCAATCACCAGAGAAGAGAGAATTAGGAAAGAGAAAAGAGAGCATGAATTGTAGAAAGAAAGGAAGTGAGAAAGAAAGAACGAAAGGAAGAGAAATACAAGGACAAAACAAAATAAACAAGCAAACAAAGGACAAACAAAAAATGGGGGGAGCACTATTTAGATGCAGAGCTGAAATAAAGAAAAATTAAGAATAAAGAATTAGGGGTCCCAGGGGAAAGAAAACAGTTTAAAATAAAGGAGGAAGAAAAGAAATTCAAAAGGAAAATAGAGGAGAAAGCAGATAGTCCTAAAATAATAAAATGAAAAAAGATTAGAAAGCAGGAGAAAAAGAGAGAACAGAAAGAAAAAAAAAATGAGTAGTGAAAAACAAAAAAAAAGAAAAAAATTGAGTAGGAAAAGGAAAGGGAAAATTAGATATATTAACAAAACAATAAAGACTAGAATAATAAATCAATAAAGCAGATAGGTAAATAAGCTAAATTTAGAAAAAAAGAAAGGAAAGAGAAAAAAATTAAAACAGAAAAGAAAAAAAGTGAGAAGAGAATAAAAAAGTGAAGTGGCGTTTGTTTCAGCCGAGTTTAGTGCCCCATGGGAGCTCCCTTTGGATACTACTCTTCTGATGACTTTGGCTGACTGTTCTTCCTGCCTATTCTGGGCTTCCTGTGAGGTAGTTAGGTGCTAACCACTGCCAGACACTGTCCTCCTTTGGCTCTCAGCAACCTGCTTAAATCTCCAAGCATTTCAGCATTTGTGTCCATCTCTCACAGGCCTTGGCTGCAAGCAGGAGGGGCCAATCTTTCCTCTAAAGCAGGCTTGTTAGCAGCATTGGGCCCAGGGCTGGTCAACAAACTTCTCCTGTTCCCCAGGCTCCATCTCTGTCCACCTTTGCCTGTCAGCCAGCTGTCAATCTGAATCACTCAGAAGTCTGTTTCTGAAAGGGCTTTAGGCGGGGGAGGTGCTGTTCAGATTTCAGGGAATGTGGTGGTGTTTCCCGTTCCAGAGCTACTCCCAGAGCAAGTGGCCCCAAATATCACTCTGCCCTCGGCTGGGCAGAGATCCTTGTATGCAATCCAGTGGGATGGGCTGGAAACCTGTTTTCTATCAGCTCTCCCTGTGGGGAAAGTACCAGTCAGGTTTCCAGGTCAGGGGGGTGGATGGTCCCTCCCTCAATCCAGTCACCGATGCTCCTGAGATGTTCAAACCCATAGACTTGGCCTCTGCTCTTGTTTCTTCTGAAAGGGTCACCCTACAGGATGTGGCAGGCAGGGCTCCTGAGGGTGGGGCGGACTGTATCACCTAGGGTAGATTTTTCCTTTTTCTGCCCTGAGGCAACTGGGAGGGGCTGGCTCCTATCAGGAAAAATGGCCCTTATGACCAAATGCAGGAATCCTGGCTGCTGCTTTTTCACATCTCCCTGCAATGGTTCCTACCGCTGCCTCTCCTTAGGCACCTTGAGTCCATACCGTCCTCCCTATACAAAGGCCTTGGGTGAGTAGCTGCAAATGAAAACTCCTGTGCTCTGGGTTTAAAACAAACAAACAAACAACCCCCCTCACACCCTGCTCTACCCCCCATACACACACAGAACTGGGGCTTTCTCTCTGACCATCTCTGCCGTGGTTGGATGTTATGTGGGCCTTGGGTCTTGGGTCTGGTGCTACGGGCTGTGCAGCCAGCCTGGGTTCCAGGCCTTGATCTTCTGAGGAAACAGACCCTCCTATAGCCCAGGCTCACTCCTCTCTCTTGGCCCCACCAGCCTGCTGCCCCCCCTCCCGTCCCCCCCCCCCCGCCCCCCGGAGCTGGGTCAGCTCCTCTCATGACCTTGCCCCTCCTACCTGTCTCCAGGTGTTTCTGTCCTCCCTTGATATGTCTCCTCCTTAGTTGGACTCTAGTGATACCGAATTTTTTAACTGGAACCAGGATTCTTTGTCCGCCAGAATCGAAGAATGAATCCACAGACAGAAGAGTGGTATAGTAAAGATGGAGATTTATTGAAGAACAAGTACAGACTCCCACGTGGGGAGAGGTAAGAGTCCCACAGAATGGACTCCCATGTAGGGAGGGGGAAAAGAACCCACTGAATCCCTCTTCCCTACTGCTTATAAAGGCTGCAGATCCTGGTGCCTTGATATCCCCTCTGATTGGTTACTATTCCCTTAGACTGGTTACTATAGTAACTCCTGGGCTGAAAGGTTGAACCTCACATGGGACAGTGAGGTTCTCCCTCCCTCCTCCCCTCTAGGCTTTCTTCTCCTCCTTCTGAATGAAGGGCTTCCTTCTCTTTATTTTGTAAATGTGACCTTTCTTGGCTACTTCCAGTTCCCTTGTCTTATGTAAATATACCTGTTGCTCCCTCCTTGTCTTATGGAGATGTAACTGCACCTGGCTTCCTTGTGTTATGGAAATGTACCTTTTCGCAGTCTGCAGCCCCGTGATTTTCCCATGGACCCCAATTCTAAGAAATCCCTAAGCCTGCCTATATCCCCCTAAATTTCCTGCTTCACTAGTTGGTAATTCCAGATGAATTGTCTCCAATTTAGTTTTATTTCCAGTCGGGCCCTGGGAGGAGGTGCACCAAGTTCTGCCTGTTTGGCTGCCATTTTTTTCTCTCCTGATTTCTTCCTTGAGCTCATTGTTAACCCCCAAATGCGCTGATTTATAGGGGGCCTGGGAGAGGTAGGAGGGGTGAGGTAGTGTGGCCTCCGCTGATTGGTCGGGATCAGGTTGCACATGGGGGCAGGGCGCGGCTTACCTTCCCCTTGCATTTCTATTGGCTAATTCAAAAGTGTGGGTTGGGTTCTTGGAGAGGTTCTAGGGCGGGAACCTGACTCCACGAGGTGGAAGATATGGAACAAAGGGAACATGGAATCGGTCTCTCCCCGCCCTTTCATTCCCCCCTTGTCTTGAAACTTACAGGCCCAATCATGGGTCGGTTTGTATTTCTACTGGACAACATTCCTGGGTCACGAGGGTACACCATCCCAAATTCCCTGTACTGATAAAATCGGAGTCCCCAAGTCTTCCTTCCCCCTCCAGCATCAGGCAGGTCGAGCACGCTGTAGCTTGAGCTTGAGCGGGTTGCGTTGATCTCGATCGATGCTCCATTTGGTGACGAAGTCTTCCCGGATCACAGATGGGTCTGCTGACCGGACGTGAGTGTGATGGACCCAGGTCGCGACACCGTCTACCTTGAGAGCGGTGGGGGTCGTCAGCACTACGACGTAGGGACCCTTCCATCGTGGCTCAAGGGTCTCCCGGCGGCGGTGTCTCTTCACGTAGACCCAGTCCCCGGGCTTATGCTGATGAGGAGTCGGGGCTGGGCCGGTCTCGTAGATAGCGCGGAGGCGTGGCCAAATGTCTTCGTGCGCCCTCTGGAGCCCTCTCAAGGAAAGAAACAGTTCTTGACTTTCAAATTCTGTAAGAAATTTGGCTTTAAGGTTAGGGATAATAGGGGGTGGCCGGCCAAACATGATCTCATAAGGAGTAAAACCCAGGGTGTAGGGAGAGTTCCTAACCTGGTAAAGGGCATATGGAAGGAGAGCCACCCAGTCCCCGCCAGTCTCCATGGTCAATTTGGTAAGGGTCTCTTTTAGAGTTCTATTCATCCTTTCTACTTGCCCTGAGCTTTGGGGCCTATAAGCACAATGCAATTTCCAATTTGCCCCAATGGCCTTGGCCACTGCCTGCGTTACCTGCGAGACAAAAGCTGGTCCATTGTCTGACCCTATCTCAGCGGGAAAACTGTACCTGGGCAAGATGTCTTCTAGCAGCTTCTTAGCTACCATCTGAGCTGTTTCATGCTTAGTTGGACATGCTTCTACCCATCGGAGAAGGTATCTACAAATACTAAAAGATATTTATAGCCATACTTTCCTGGTTTAACCTCAGTGAAGTCGACCTCCCATTGTGCCCCAGGCTTGGTTCCTCGAAGCCTGGTTCCTTTTTCACTCGGCCTGATTCTCGCATTTGTGAGTTGACAGGTCTTGCAAGCAGATACAACCTGCTCTATTTTAACGTCCTGCTGGTGGATCTTAATTCTGGCGTGTCGGATTAAGTCCTTTAATTTACGTGCCCCCAGGTGAGTGGACCGGTGCATGTGTTTTATCATGGAGACTCCAAGCTGGTCCGGCAGTATGAGCTCCCCTTGTGGTGTATACCACCACCCCTTCTTCTCTTTTGCTTGGGGAAGCTTCCTAATGCGCTGTAACTCCTCCAGGGAATATCCTGGATGAACTGGCAGAACTGGGTCTCCTGGGTCTGGGAGCTGTAAGGCCATGGTGGGGATCGGAGAAAGGGGTACTGCCTTGGCCGCCTGGTCAGCCCTGCGGTTTCCTCTTGCCACTGGGTTGTCAGCCTTCTGGTGTCCTTGACAGTGTATGATGGCCAGTTTGGCAGGGAGCCATAAGGCTGAGAGTAAGTCGAGTATCTCCTGTTTATTCTTTATAGTCCGCCCCTCTGCTGTTAGTAGCCCTCTCTCTTGGTAGATTGCCCCATGAACATGAGCGGTGGCGAATGCATACCGGCTGTCTGTGTAGATGTTGAGCCGCTTTCCAGCTCCCAGTGTCAGGGCCTTGGTGAGGACCACAAGCTCTGCTCTCTTGGCTGACGTCCCGGAGGGTAGAGCCTCTGCCCATACAGTGTCCGTTTCAGTGACTACAGCCGCACCTGCATACCTGCTCCCGTCCCGTACGAAGCTGCTTCCATCGGTGAACCAGGTGACGTCTGCATCTGGAAGGGGCTGGTTGATCAGGTCCTTCCGGAGCCCATGCACTTGCTCTAGGATTCCTGCACAATCATGTAGGGGAGCATCTAGGTCTGGGTCGGGCAGCAAGGTGGCAGGGTTGAGGGCCGCACTGGGATGAAACCGTACTCTGGGAGGGTTGAGAAGGAGACTCTGATAGTGGGTTATACGTGCATTGCTCATCCATCTATCAGGAGGCTGCTTCAGGACTCCCTCAATGGCATGTGGGGTGGTGATCCAGACTTCCTGCCCCAGGGTCAGCTTGTCAGCGTCTTTGACTAAAAGCGCCGTTGCCGCAATAATCCTTAGGCACGGTGGCCAGCCAGCAGCTACAGGGTCTAACTTCTTGGACAAATAAGCCACCGGGCGGCTCCAGGGGCCTAGGGTCTGAGTTAGGACCCCTTTCGCTATTCCTTTGTGTTCATCTACGAAGAGATGGAAGGGCTTCGTGATGTCCGGCAGGCCCAGGGCCGGAGCACTTAGGAGGGCTTTCTTTAACTGCTTAAAGGCTGCCTTCTCTCTTTCAGTCCATTCAAAGGCCTTTCCCTCCTTGGTTGCCTTGTATAGGGGCCTGGCAATCTCTGCGAAACCCGGTATCCAGAGGCGGCAGTAGCCAGCCGATCCTAGGAATTCCCTTACTTCCCTTCGGGAGGTGGGGGATGGGATTTTCAAAACAGTCTCTTTTCTGGCATTCGACAGCCGCCGCTGTCCACCCTCCAGGATGTATCCCAGGTAACTCACCCTTTCTTTGCATATTTGAGCCTTCTTTGCAGAAGCCCGGTATCCAAGGGCCCCCAAGGAGGCCAGCAGGTCTCTTGTCCCCTCCTTGCAGTCCTCAGCTGTGTCTGCTGCAATCAGGATATCGTCCACATACTGAAGGAGAGTGAGGTTGGGGTGTGCTCTCCGGTACTCACCCAGGTCCTCATGCAGGGCCTCATCGAAGATGGTGGGCGAGTTCTTGAACCCCTGAGGCAACCGAGTCCACATCAGTTGTCCACTGTAACCCTCTTCCGGGTCATGCCATTCGAAAGCAAACAGGGGTTGACTACGGGGAGCGAGCGCCAAACTGAAAAAGGCATCCTTCAAATCTAACACAGTATACCAGACACGGGAGGGTGCCAGAGAGCTTAAGAGAGTGTATGGGTTGGGGACCGTTGGATGTATGTCCATAACTCTTTTATTTACTTCTCGGAGGTCCTGTACCGGTCGGTAGTCATTCGTGTGGGGCTTCTTGACTGGCAGGAGGGGGGTGTTCCAGGCAGACTGGCAGGGGACCAGCACCCCTAGGCCCCTCAGTCTCCGAATGTGTGGCTGAATTCCCTTCTGGGCTTCCTGAGGCATGGGGTACTGTTTGATTCTCACAGGGCCTTCCCCTGGTTTTAACTCTACCAGGATTGGGGCCCTGTGGGCGGCGAGCCCCACTCCCCCTGTCTCTGCCCAAGCCGTGGGGAACTCCTGCAGCCATTCGTCTGTGCTGCCCTCTATTGGAGAGGCTTTTTGGTGAAGCCGGTACTCATCCTCCAGCCTTATGGTCAGGACCTGAATGGGGTGGCCCTTGCCATCAGTAACCTGAGGCCCCCCTTGTCTGAAAGTTATCTGAGCTCCAATCTTAGTGAGCAAGTCTCGTCCTAACAGTGGGTAGGGGCATTCTGGAATTACCATAAAAGAGTGGGATACCCAGCCCGTCCCTAAATCCACCGTTCTTCAGGTAGTCCATGAATACTGGCTCATACCAGTTGCCCCTTGTACCCAAGACTTCTTATTTGTTAATTTTCCTTGAAGCGTACAGAGGACCGAGTGTTGCGCTCCGGTGTCAACAAGGAAGTCAATGGGGGTCCCCTCCACTTTAAGAGTTACCCTGGGCTCCGGGAGGGGATCCAAACCCCGACTCCCCTAATCACTCAGTTCATCTAGCTCCAGGACCTTCACTCGATCCGCTTCGCCTCCCTTTTTGCTGGCCCTTTTTGGACACTCTTGTTTCCAGTGCCCTATCTCCCTACAGTAAGGACACTGATCTTTCTGCAGCTTCCACCTCCCGCCCCGGGCGGTCCCCTTACCGTCCTCCTGGTTGCCAGCGAGTCGGCGGAGACGGCGGTGAGTCCGCGGTGGTGGCGAGCAGGATCTTAGCTAGGTCTCGGGTTTGTTTGCTGCTCGCAGCCGCCGCAGCGTGAGCCTGCCTTTCTTCCGGGGGCTCCCTGTTATTATACACCTTCTCGGCTACCTCCAGTAGGTCCTTTAAACTCTTCTCCCCCAGCCTATCTACTTTTTGCAGTTTCTTTTTAATATCCGCAGCCGATTGGTTTACAAAGCTTATGATCACAGCTGCCTTGTTTTCAGGAGCTTCTGGATTCATGGAGGTGTAGGTGCGGTATGCCTCCATGATCCGTTCTAAAAAGACAGCTGGAGACTCATCCCTTTCCTGCTGAACATTCCCTACCTTGGCCAAATTAGTTGGCTTTCTAGCAGCCATTCAGAGACCCCCCCATTAGAGTCTGGCGGTAGACCCGGAGCCTCTCCTTACCTTCTGCCGTGTTGAAATCCCATTCAGGCCTAGTTAAGGGAAAAGAGACATCTATCTGGACCGGGTTGGTGGTTGGGTTCCCGTCCACGCCTGGAACCACTTTCTGGGCCTCATTGAGGATTCTTTCCCTCTCCTCAGTTGTGAACAGGACCTGTAAAAGCTGTTGGCAGTCATCCCACGTGGGCTGGTGGGTGAAAAGGACAGAATCTAACAGATCAATAAGCCCTGCTGGCTTCTCAGAGAACTTAGGATTCTGAGCCTTCCAGTTGTAAAGGTCACTAGTGGCAAAAGGCCAATAGTGATGGAGTTGATTGCCATCCGCATCTGGGGGCCCCGCGGCTCGTAAAGGTAGGGCTTTAATAGTGGAGTCAGGGGCTGTGACAGACAGTTCCCTCTGAGCCCTTTGTCTAGTAAGAGGCGGGCTTCCCACTGGAACCGCAGCTGCTCTCGGAACTCCGCCCCGAGACGCTCCCCTTTGCGTGGGAGCATCGCCCCCCTGTGAACTTCTAGGGGGCTGATATGAGGGAGGAAAGATTAGTTCCTCTTCAGTTCCCCCCTGAAAGACAGGGTAGAGGGGAGCTGAAGGCGGGATGAGGTCCTTCTTCTTCTTCACCTTCTCCGTTTCCTGCAAAGCAAGTATGGGCTTCAGCTCCAGGGAGCACGGGGACAGAAAGGGCTTAAGCCAGGAGGGTGGATCTTCCACGAGGTCCTGCCAAGTAATAATGTAAGGGAGTTGATCAGGATGTCCCTTCTTGGCCTGAGAGACGATGTCCCTCACCTGGTGGATGGTGGGGAGGTCGAAGGTCCCCTCCGGCGGCCACCCGACACTAAAAGTTGGCCATTCCCTAGAACAAAAAGTTTGCCACCGGCCCTTCCGGACCTCTACACTGAGTTTGCTAGCTCTTCCCTTAACCTCTTTGAAATGATCAACCATAATGCTTAAAGGAGTGGTTTGAGTCTGTCCCATGATGTCCGTCAACAGAGTACACAAAACAAAACAGAAAAACACAGACACAGACAAACAAAGGGCCCTTGAGACAAGCTTTCCAACGCGAGTCGTTGGAACAAAAACTGACAAAACCGAAAGTGCAGACGACGGCCTCACGCCGATCGGTGGGAGCGACCCACCTCGTCCCAGAGGTTTGAGGGGAATACACGTCCCTCCTGAAGGAGGATCAGGATGTCTCCCGATTCCTCCCGCCCATGGTCCTCCGGTGCGTCCACCTAGACCGCTTCGGGCACTACCAGAGATTCAGAAATGAGCTCACACAAAAAAGAGACAAGGAACAGACAGACACCTACCGTGACCAGTCAGACTCTCCGGATCGGGGGTCCCTTGAGGTTCTTGGGGATCCCAGACGAGCCCCCAAATGTTATGCCCAGATTTCATGATCCCCAAAGACCACCAGGGAGCCGAGTCCGATGCAAAAGCAAAGAGCCTTTAATCGAGCTAGCTCGAGCCCAGTCCCCCCCCCCCCCCCCCACACACACACCGGAACAGCGGTGAGGTGGAAAGAGAGAGAGAGAGAGAGTCAGCCCCCAAACGCGCTGATTTATAGGGGGCCTGGGAGAGGTAGGAGGGGTGAGGTAGTGTGGCCTCCGCTGATTGGTCGGGATCAGGTTGCACATGGGGGCAGGGCGCGGCTTACCTTCCCCTTGCATTTCTATTGGCTAATTCAAAAGTGTGGGTTGGGTTCTTGGAGAGGTTCTAGGGCGGGAACCTGACTCCACGAGGTGGAAGATATGGAACAAAGGGAACATGGAATCGGTCTCTCCCCGCCCTTTCAACTGTTTAGTTACATATTATCTATCTTCCATGTCTTATGTGTTTTTCAGTTTTTTTTTTCTGATAATTGATTTCTAGTTTTATATCATTGTGTTCAGAGAAGATGCTTGATGTGGTTTCAGTTGTTTTGAATTTTTTGAGACCTGTTTTGTGCCCTAACATATAGTCTGTCCTAGAGAATGTTTAATGTGCACTTGGAAAAAAGGTATATTCTGCTGCTTTGAAGATGCTCTGAAAATATCTATTAAACTCATCTGATCTACTGCATTGTTTAAGACCACTGTTTCCCTGCTAATTTTTTTCTTGACAATCTATCCATTGATGTCACTGGGGTGTTAAAATTTCCTATTATCAATGTTGATCTCTCTCTTAATGTCCATCAATATTTGCTTCGTATTTTTAGGTGCTTCTATTTGGGGTATATAAACTTTTATAATGGTCATATCCTCAATGTCTTTCTTTGTCTCTTATTAGAGCCTTTGTTTTAAATTCTACTTTGTCTGATACAAAGCATTGCTACCCCAGCTTTATTTCCATTTACATAAAATACTATTTTTCATCTCTTTAATTTTAGTCTGTGTGTATCTTTCCTTCTGAAGTGGGTCTCTTATAGACAGCACACATGTGGGTCTTATTTTTTTAAATTTATTCAGCCATCCTCTGTTTTTTTTTCAGAATTAAATTTGTTGCACATTGATAGAAATTGTGGAAAAGATTTCTATTTTCCCACATTACAGTACAACATTTCAACTGAATATTTTTTGTCATAAATCATATCTTTCTGTTTTGTGAAACTGAAACAAGCTTATATTCATCAAGGTAAAGCAAAATGACTTATTAAATGATTGTTTAAAAATTTTAAATTCAGACCTAAACATAGGGCTTAATTATTAACATTCTATATTGTTACAGAAAACCGAAGAAGAACAAAGCAATACTTAGAGAGATGGAGTTACATTTATTACGCGCGGGTCCAGAGGAGAATGTCTCTCAAATTCTGGGCCCCAACATGCAAGAATTTTCCCTACTTATATGTTTTTACCTTCTTTGTCTCCCAAATATGGGGTGTTTCCGGCCCCTTTTGCAAGTTCTTAAAGAACCCGTATGTGCTGGGGCCTTGAGACCTCAACCAGAGGCCTGGCCTGGCGCCAGCACTGATAACCTTGTCTGGGGAAGGTTTAATGGCCTCTCTGAAGTGGGAGTAGTCTTAGCAAGCAAGAATTTACAGAAGCCAAATAGCAGGGCTAAAATATCAAACAGCAGTATTTATATAAGATGGATGCTTCATATAATCCATTACTAAATTATTTCCGTCATCAATTAGCACACATTTATAAAGATGCTTTCCTAACATTGTTTTAGTCAGTTGGAATACAGAAGAAATATTTACAACAGTTCAGAAATATGAAGCAAACATTTTTGCTACTTATTAAACTGTGTGGGAACTTTACCACATGTATTGTATTCTGACTAAACTTTATAGTCAATAAATTTGTTTTCAAATAGTTTTTTCCAATAATCTAAAAATTCAGCTATTTAAAATGAAATAATTGCTACTTTTGTATATGCATAAAACTAATTTGAAAAAATTGTCTGGCTAAAGTGAAAGTTTAAAATTAATTTGGTAGATAAAAGTAAAGCAAATTTTTCTAATGGATTGTTGATTTCCTACAGTAGTTGATTTCAAACATATGTACAAAAGAAGTAAACTAAAACACAATGCTATAAAGAGAATCATCTTTGAATAAATAATCTTAGGAATTAGTTTTTAAGATCAGTATTAAATATTTCAGAGCATACTAGTACATCACCTAAATTCTTTGAGTTAATTACAGAAAAATGTAACCACAGGATTATTCTTCACCTGGACTGAAGATTGCAATAACTATCTATAATCTATAATAATTTATAATAATAAAAGCATAATATGCTAATTAGACCAGTCAATCAAACAACCTTCTGGACGTCATTCTGGATGTCCTTTTGAACGAAGCCATGGCAGCAGGGGCCGAGGAAGAGGCAGTTAGGGCCAATCAGGCAGACAGGCGAGCAGTTAGGGCCGATCAGGCAGGCAGGCAGAGTGGTTAGGGGCAATCAGGCAGGCAGGCAGAGGCAGGTAGGGGCAATCAGGCAGGCAGGTGAGCAGTTAGGGGTGATCAGGCAGGCAGGTGAGTGGTTAGGGGTGATCAGGCAGGCAGGCAGTTGAGTTGTTAGGATCCAGCAGTCCCAGATTATGAGAGGGATGTCCAATTGCCAGTTTAATAAACTGTCAGTCGGACATCCCCCAAGGGGTCCCAGATTGCGAGAGGGCGCAGGCTGAGCTGAGGGGCCCCCCTCCCTGTGCTGAATTTCGTGCACCGGGCCGCTAGCATAAGCATAACTTTGGACAAAGGTAAAGTTTAAGAAATAAGTAATGTAAGAAGTTTGAATTGATGTTTGGTTTCTCTATATAAGTGTAGACATACTTTAAATACCACCATGAATGTGATTCAGAATGTGAAATTACAGCTTGTACTAACATCAGATGTCTATAATAAGGAGGCAATATGTGATCTGTTATGAAGGATAAAAAGAAAGAATTATGAAGGATAAAAAGAAAGTAATTGTAACAGAAAAAGAAAAGCTTGGTCCCCAAAATAAAAGGTCCATTAATTGAAGTGAGCAATATTACTCTTTATTGACATTTAAAAACAGTATCCCTGTTATTAGAAATAATGTAATTACACCTCATTCTTTTTATGCATTATAATCATTAAGTATATATGAATCTATATATATAAAAGGCTAATATGCAAAGTGTCCCATCGGGAGTTCGACCAGGAGACCGGGAGTTTGATCACTCACTATGATGTGCGCTGACCACCAGGGGGCAGAGCAGAATGAAAGAAGGCCCCAGCCGGCAGCTGGAAGGCCCCAATCGGCCCTGATCGCCAGCCAGGCCTAAGGATCCTACCCGTGCATGAATTTCGTGCACTGGGAATCTAGTACATATATAAAAATATAGATACTGCATGGTGACTAAGTAATTTTGGTATAAGTCCATAGATTAAGCCACAACATTCATAAATAGTTTATGTCTTAACTGCTCATTTATACCTGAAAAGGTTTTCATTAAGCATACTACCGTGTTTTCCCGAAAATAAAACATCCTCCGAAAATAAGACCTACTTACAGGTTACCTTCTGAGTGAAATATAAGGCATCCCCCGAAAATAAGGCCCCCAGGCTCTGTCTCAGAATGAAAATTAATTTACCGTAAACTGGTCACTAGGGCCGCCCCGACTGGCGTCTAGCAACCAGTGACGTTACGCGGAGTCCTGACGTCACTGCTGTGTGGAGGCTGAGCGGAGGTTGGAGTGAGCGGTGAGCGCGGGGCGGGAGAGAGGAGGAGACTTTCGCAGATGCGTGTAGAAGAACAGGAGGATTAGAGCGGATGGGACGCGGCGAAGGTGGTGAGTGCTGGTCTGTCTCTGGTGACACTACCTGATGCTCATGGCCGCCTTCATGATGACTGAAGGTTCTCAGTCAGTGGCAGACCCTGTTCCAGCCCAGATCCAGGCCCCAGCAAGTCCAGTGACAGTCCCCAGGCAGACCCCAGGGGGTAAATGTCTGATAAAGGGGTAGGGGGGATGTCTGGTGAAGGTGTTCAGTGGCACAGGGGTGGGGGGAGGGGCATCACTTAAAATGACACAGGAGGATCAGAGGGGGCAATCAAAATGACACAGGAGGATCAGAGAGGACAATCAAAATGACACAGGAGGATCAAAAGGGGTTACTAAAATTGTAATCCCCCTCTGATTCTCCTGTGCCATTTTGATTCCCCCCTCTGATCCCCCCTGTGTCATTTTGAGTGATCCCCCTCCCCCCACCTTGATACCCCAATTCCTTTTTTTTTACCCCTAGAAATGAGCGCAAAAAGAAAAAGCTACTCCGTGGAGTACAAGAAAGGAATCGTGGAAGACTCTTGGGGCCAAAATCTTACTGCTTTCTGCAAAGAGAAGATGTTGAGTATCCGATTGGTCCGAAAATGGCGAGCAGAGTATGGTAACCTCACTGAACAAGTGGACAAGGGAAATGCTAAAAAGCGTAAGTGTGGATCAGGTCGGCAACCATTATTTTCCGAGCTGGAAGACCTGATCTGTGAATGGGTTGTTGACAGGAGAGCAAAGGCTTTGGTTGTGAATAGGGCTCAGATTCAAGAATTTGCCCTTGCAATGGCACCACAGTTTGACATAGCCCCTGAAGACTTCAAAGCATCACAACACTGGCTGGATAATTTCCTTCAGCGAAGTGAACTGTCTTTAAGAAGATCTACAACATTGTTTAGGTTGGAAGATACTCAAGTTATTAAGTGAGCACTTGCATTCAAGTCCTTTATTGATGATGCTGACTTCTCTAAATACAATCTTTCCAACATGATTGCTATGGATGAAATTGCAGTGTTTATGGGCCAATCATCTCAAACAACAATTGAACAGCGGGGTGCCTCCTTGGCGTACATTCCCTCCACTGCTTACAAAAGCACATGTGTTTCCTGTATTTTGGCAATTCGTCTGGATGGCACTAAAATCCCACCTTTAATCATTTCTAAGGGCAAGAAGGAAAAGATTGAACGTGTTTTGGGCATTTTTATTCTTGAAACTGAAAAAGCCTGGGCCACACAAGCAGTTATAAGGAAGTGGGTTGATTTAATGCTGCCGCTTGTTATAAGAGGGAGCCAAAGAGGTCTGCTAGTCTGGGATGCAGCCAGCACTCACCGCGCTAAAGACATGAAGACATTTCTTCACGAAAGAAAAATAGATCAGATAATGATTGCCGCAGGAATGACGGCCTATCTCCAGACTCTTGATATTGCAATAAACAAGCCATTCAAAGACAATTTGCGCATGGAAATTAATGACTACATTGAAAATAGAATGGAGAGAAATCAGCGTGGAAACTTTGTGAAACCTCAACTGCAAGAAGTTGTGACTTGGGTGAAGAATTCATGGGAGAAAATCACTGACAGTTGCATTGCAAATGCACTGCGAGCAGGCTACCTTGACAAGAAGTACTCATTTAAAGACAGTGCTATTGCTAAACATGAGAGATTTGGTCCACTGATTCTGAAAGAAATGGAGTCACAAGAAATTCACCAGGAAATTCAGGAATTGGATTGTTATGATGATGTTCCAGAAGATGATGACATGATTGTCATTGAATAAATGAGTAAATTCTTGATACTGTAGGATTCACAGTTTGTCTGGTTTGTGTTGACAACTACTGTACTACCGTACCGTATATAGGTAATAAATTGCCTTTATTTTCATTTAACAATAAATGTGTACCGTATTCTTCTTCATGGAAAAATAAGACATCCCCTGAAAATAAGACCTAGCGTGTCTTTGGGGCAAAAATTAATATAAGACACTGTCTTATTTTCTGGGAAACACGGTAGGATAATGGAGATATTTCCAAATAGGGAAAAGATGTAGACCACCAGAAATATTACAAAGAGTGGTGTCTCCAGCCAGGTGTGATCAGAAAATCCCAATAAGATAAAATCATCCAGTGAGCTCTGATTGTTGATCCACATATTGACGCAATAAGTAAAATTCCAACCAAGAACTCCGAATACCCACTGCTGGGGATGCTCATCAATGGCAAAAGGAAGCCACTGAGAACTAGAAAGAAGAGAAGCTAAGATCAAAGTTTCATTTTTGCTGTAACCTGTATCTATATCCTGATTATGGTAAAAATGTTGAGTAAACATCATCAATGTAATGTTGAAAGATTATCGAGAAAAGAATAAAGACCAGCAAAATACTTGGAATATTTTGCTTACTTAATGGGTGTCTTCTGGTTAGCTACTCACTCCTTCTGGATTTTGATGTCTTCTCTTCTAAAGTTTCAGTAGAACTACCATTAACACTGTCTGTCCTGAATATTTAATTGAAACAACAGAATATGGATTAAAACAGGTGGAGAGAATTTAGAGCTTCCCAAATATAGGTCAAACAAAAGACAGTATGAAGAAGGCAGATGACTCAGCAGTTGAGGGTTGAGCCAAGGAATCTTGGTATCTTCATTTTCCTCAAACTGATCCTGGTTGGGAGCATCATGGGAACTGGAATACTTTATAAAATTGCACTATGAAAGGATGGAATGTCAGCATTCCTTCTACACTCTCTAAACATTAATCCTGGACAGCATACACACAAAATAATCAGGTCTTATTTGCTGTGAAAATGCTACTTAAAAAATTTCTGGATAAATTTGATGAAATTTTAACCCCTAAGTGAAATCCCCTTGTGGACAGGAACACATGACAAAATCTATTCTTTTTGTACAATTCCTTTAAAAATTTTTTCAACTACAATTGATATACAATATTATATTAGTTTCAGGTGTATAACATTGTGATTAGGCTGTACAAAAGTATTCTTAAGTATTTTCCACTCTACTTCTTTATTAATCCTTCAGAGCACTTTAATTGTAATTTTCTTACCATACACTCTACATTTTATTATGTGTATATGTATATGTATATGTACATGGAAATGTATGTTTTAATTCCTGTACCTAGTTGATTCTCTTGACTAGATTGATTGCATACTCTATAATACTATGTGACTTGTAGAAGCAAGATTGTATGTTTAATATGATATTTACTACATTTTAATTCATTTGAAGTCAATCAAAACCAACAACTACAAAACTCCCCTTTGATGTTCTGATATGTTATATTACTTTGGCATCTTGATTTTATTATTTCTTATCCACTTATGACATCATCAGTTTCACTACTTTATCACAACAGAACCCAGATACATCATTTACTTTTCCATTCCAAATGCAAGATGTCAAAGCAGAGTTTAAATATATCCAACTTTAGTCTTAGCACAAACATTTAAAAAGTTTTATTGCTAATTCTGTAGATGATATAACTAATTGACCAATAAATAAATTTATTTTATTTGCTAAAAATCAATAGATTTTAATATATCACATCATACCGTTGTGATACTAGATTTGCTCACTTAGAGACTAAGAATCAAAGTATGTATTTGCATAATTCCATGCTACTTTTATGATAAACGAATATGAATTTGCTTTGTAAATTAAAAAGAAAGCTATACAGTATAACATAAAAGGAGAAATGTAAGGACTGCTTACATGATAAAATTACATAATAATGATTCTAAAAATTTTTAGGTGCCAGTGACCCTCTGTGAAAAATTAAGGTGGTTATTTTTTTAAGACTCCTCCCCTTAGAAACCCTGTCATTTCTTCTCTCTATAATTACACTCTTTATGTAAAACTGCTCCTCTGAAGTTAATTTTCTTCTTCATTTCTTATCCTGCGGTAGCAAGATTTTAGGAACAGAGCCTTGGAAATATGATTGTATTTGTGTTGCATTGTATTCCCAAAGAAATGGGACAGATATCATTGCCAGCTAATTGAAGGATTATTATAGAAATAAAAAATATTTTAATTCAACATTAAGAAACAATTTTATCTTTACCCATATTTCTGAAATGAATCTGGCCTAATCTATTATGGTCAAAGGAAGACCACTCCCGGGTCGCAGGGTTACTTACAGAAGGACGCCCCTTCCTGAGAGTCCAAGCAGTTTCCTGTCCAATTAAAATCCTAAAAGAGGGGCGATTGCAGAACTTATCCTATATGGCTTGTTTTCTTGCTAAAGATTAAGAAGCTCATTATTTAGTTACCTGCACGCAGATAATGTTTTTGTAAATCTAAAGAGAGCTGAATTTCTCCTCCTACCTTTCGAAGATTACTGTCATGTTATTTTCATAATATTTACGTTTTTCAACTTCACCTCTCTAAATGGGCACAACATGCTATTAGGTTTTTGAGATCAGCTTTTACTGTTAGGAATAAAATCAAATCACATAGTCCAGGGGAGTAGTAAAGTTACTAAAGGATATGTAGCATATATTATTGGCTTTCAGAATGCATGATAGTGTTAACATAAAAAACCCATTGAAACCTGTAAAGAATTTTTGTGAGTTTATTTGAGCCAAACTGTCGACATATGCCGGGAAGGAGAACCTCAACGAATTGAGGTAATGCTCCGGAGAATGGCGGGTTTCATTTGTATTTATACGTTGCAATCAAAGGAGGGACATAGGTGGGTTACATGCAATCCATTGGTGATAGATTAAGGAGGTGGGATAAAGCAAAGCAGAGGAAACCCCTGGGATTGGATAAAAAGTAAAATGTGGGACACATACTTAGGTGGGTGCAGGAACAATTAACATGATAATGAAGGAATTTGTGGTATCTGTCTTGGCACCCACCACATTTGGTTGTGCCCCAGGGGCTCCAGAGAAAGGGAAGTTACAAGTTACCCAGACATTTCAAGGGTATGTTATCGTAGATGCAAAAAGACAGATAGGCTCAGTTAAGGTAAAGGTTGACCTTGTCAGTGAAGATACTGGCCTAGGATGTAACTGCCCACAATAACTGCGTTTAGTTAAAGTTTAATTTCAGACCATCCTTTGTGGTTACTTTAGGTCTCTGAGTTTGCAAGACTGTCATGCAGGCCTCCCCTGAGCTTGTCAGATCAGCATGTGGCCCCTTTCGTCCACAATAGCATGCCTAAATATTGAAGACTTATAAGAACATAGAGGTAAGATGAATAATGATGAAAGATAGCAATAGATTACATGAGACAGTTGAATTAAGGGGAAATATAAAGAAAGAAAAAAAGAAGGAAAAAGATAAATATATAAAGATAGTAATGTTCTGTCTAGTACATTGTAGATGTTTTGTTAAATAAATCTCTGTTAAATATGTGAATATTTAGATAAAAAGAAAAAAAAACAGGAAATAAAAATTAAAAGAGTAAAACTAAATCAAGCAATTCAGCTTGTTTGCCTAGAAACAACTGCTGGGAGTTTTTGCCTTTCTGTATGTATATGAAAATTATGAGAGTAGTAGAGCTTAATTTATCTAAATAGGAAGTTAAACATGCTTATGGGTCTCCCAGAGGATAAGAAACTGGAGCTGGGAAGACAAAAGCTCTATATCCCCTAAGCAAACGGGATGTGCAAAGGGATGCATGGGCAACCAAGAATAACTAAGAAAACACGGAGTCCATTACTTTAGATGTCTGGACTCTAACACTAGTTAACAATTTTCTAAGCATGAGTCTGATATAATACAGGGTAGGACAAAAGTAGGTTTACAGTTGTCAGTCTGTGAAACACAGAGTTAATACAGCTATTATAATAATAATCTGCATGTCTTTTTTCCATACAAACAAATGTAAACCTACTTTTGCCTCTTGTTAATAAACAAAATAGAAACAATATGTACGTGTTTATTTCGCCTCTGATTCACTGTATTTTGTCTGAATGTTACAGTCTAAGGCTCTTGGCTATAGTTTTAATGCTATGTTCTATAGATTTCCTTATTCTAGATTGTAATAGATTCAAACTGTTGTGGAGCGAGCGCGAGTGAACGACCATTGGAGCCCAGACCAAATTAAAATTTAGGGAGCCTTTATTAGCCGGTCAGCTGGCCGGCCAGCCAACTAGCGACTGCTCTGCCTTTCTCCATGCAGGGAGTCCAGAGAGCAGCCCCGACCCTTTGTGCAGGACCACTTTTAAGCACATTAACCACATCCTGTTTTTGCAGAGCAAGTAACCCAAGACAAAACAGTTTTTCCTAAGCATCGTCAGGATCATGCCATTGAGGACCATGTTATTCACAGGGTCATCCTGTTCTTCAGAAAGCTGACAGTGTTCTATGAAAGAAGGCCTACGTGCTGGGAAGGGGCCATGAGACCGTATCTCAAGGCCTGGCCTGGTGTCAGCACTGACAACTCCATCTGGGGCATAGTCCACGGCCTCTCTGGAATGGTAGTAGTAAGCATGCTCAAAAATTCCCACTCTCCAACAAAAAAGTCTTTGATTTGTTTAAATGGTAGGCCTTTCAGAGCTTCATTGGTTTCTACACCAAATCAATTTTATTATTCACAAATTTTATAATGCAAATGGCAGTTTCAATCTAGTGCAGTGGTAAAAAGGCACATCTCAAAATATTTAAACTAAAATACAAGGTTCCTCAAGTAAATAACACTAATAATAACATTTGTATTTTCCCATAACTTTCCCCAAAATAAAATAATGTACAACCAGGGTTTGCAAATACCAGAATGTTCATCTCAAAGTTTCCATAAACATATATAATTAATTATACGTGTGTACATGTATACAGTTGCTCTTGTACATATATGCAGTCCTCCTCACATATATATTTGTTTTGTTCTCATAATCATTTTGTAAAGTAAGAATACTTTTTTTAAAAAAATATATTTTAGATTTCAGGGCATTTCTTTTTTTTTTTTTAGTATATTTTATTGATTTTTAACAGAGAGGAAGGGAGAGGAATAGAGAGTTAGGAACATCGATGAGAGAGAAACATCTGTCAGCTGCCTCCTGCACACTCCCTACTGGGTATGTGCCCACAACCATGGTACATGCCCTTGACCAGAATCGAACCTGGGACCCTTGGGTCCCCAGGCCGACGCTCTATCCACTGAGCCAAATCGGTTAGGGCAAGAATACTTTTTTTAAGGATAGAAGAGAGGAAACTAAGGCAGTATGAGGTTACAGGACTTGCCTAATTACTAGTAAATTCAGAAACAAATATTTGAATAATATATGATTTTGAAGTCAGTACATTTTAAATAATCCTATTGTTCTTTTCTCAAACATTTTTTATAGTTTTAAAATCCTTATAGCATCAACATTTTTAAAAATCCTACCTTATGAAGCAAACAAGCAAGGTGACCTCTAGACTATCCTTTCCTCCCCAAACCCCTGCTGCACTGAACTGATGCTGGGCTGTAATTCGTCAGTTGGATTAGTTTGTAACAAAGATATGGGGATTTATGGAAGGCTGACCTGTGATTCAAATGTAATACCCAGACACTGGTTTGCTGTTTGGGTTTTTTCTCAGTTCTGTAGAGTATCAACCAAGCTCTCTCTGACCTACTAAAGGGTCAACTTCAAGAAACTGACTCCAGTGTATGGCCACAGACTCTGTAAACCCACAGGAGCTCTCCCAGGACTTTCATACCATAGCTGTCTTGGACCCACCATTTTATTTCAACCCCTGAGATTACGCCTAATTAAGGTCTGTTGGTATCAGCATGTCCAGGAGAGGAAAACCAGAGGGATGAGTAGGTGAGACAACTTGAGAAGCAATTAGGAAAATATTTCCAACAAAAGACAAACTTTGGGTATGTAAGTTTGGAGAGTCATCTCTGAGGAAAATAAATCAATTCCAGTAAGACTTGATTTTAGGGGTTGTTGAGATGATCTTTATAATATAAGTTATAAAATAGGTAAAATTTCCCTTTACATATGCTTACTAATTCTGAAAAAAATGGGACTTCATACAGTTGTGAAATTAATCTTTTAAAAATATGATTTTAATGTTTCCCTCCAAATGGTCCCTCATTCTCACTCTATACATATTATATAAGATATTTAATAAACATAAGATATATTAATTCATTTTATAATCATAGCCACTGCATAAATTAGGGAGATAGATTTTAATTATTTATATTTAGCTGATGACAATTCCAAAACTCAGAAAAATCAGCTTGCTCAAGATCACAGCTAGGTAGAACAGGAACAAATTTAACGTTTCCAATTTTGATCTAGTTTTTCTTCCTCCAAGTTATTTAGTGTTATTAATTTGGACTCCTCAGTTTGAACATTCACGTGTTTTTGTCTAACATCTCCATTACATTCGCCTTCTTTTCTTTCACAATGCTTATGGAGCAGCACAAAGAATAATGGACATGAAACTGTTAGGATTGTTTGTCAATACCAAATCTGTGATCTTGGACAAATAACCCCAAATGTCAGACTTTGTACATCTTTGTCATAAAAAGTCTGGTTTTTAAAACTTCTGAATTAACTTGATCTCAACTTATAATATGAAATTAAATTTACATAGCTCCAGGAAAGTGCATGGAGGTTTAGTTTATCATTATGGTGGAATTTCATATCATCAGGAGAACTCAGTAGAATCTGATTGTGTGAACTGACCTAAAATTTGTTTAAAAAATACATAAATTAAATTTCTACCTTAAATTTAATTTTAAAACAATGAAAAATCTAAATTTAGAAACAAGATATCATGCAAAAGATCCACAATCACACAAAAGATCATTAAGAACTCAGAGATCTTCAAATGATTGATATATTGATACATAAAATTAAAATTTCTGCAGAGACAAGAGAATGAAAAAAAAAGTGACAGACTTCAAAAATATTTGTGAAGAATGTGAAGGACAAAAGGCTAAACACCTTAATATGTCCCAGTCTATTATAAACCACTGTGGAAAAGACCAGTGATCCAAATAGAAATAATGGCAAAAGACAAGGACAGGCTTTTAGATGACTTTCAAATATCCGATACATACAAAAAATGCAAATTAAATTACAGTGAGATACAATTTTTACTTAACAAATTGGCCAAGAGAAAAACTTATATCATGTGAAAAGCCACTTTTATTTAGTCGTTTCATAAGGCATTTGACACTGTAACTTCATTTCTAGACATTCCCCTGACAGATGTTTCCACATATGCATGAAGAGATGGATGCACAAGGACCTTTCCTGAAGCATTATTTTCATTAGCAAAGGGCTACAAACATAAAAAATGGCCACCAGTTCCGAATTTGTTACATAAATTTTTACAATGTATAATTATTCATTTATTTAAAATGAGACAAGTATATAGCTACAGAATAGGACTGGTCTCCAAAATATTTATTTATTTATTTATTTATTTATTTATTTATTTATTTATTTATTATTCTTATTGTTGAAAGTAATACAGATGTCCCCCTTTCTCCCCCCCCACCATTTACCTCCTCCACCCCACCCTGCCCCCCAACCTCAGGCCTTCACCACACTGTTGTCTGTGTCCATGTGTTATGCATATATGCATACAAGTTCTTTGGTTGATTTCTTCCCATCCACTCTCCCTCTCCTCTCTGAGATTCATCAGTCTGTTCTTTGCTTCTGTCTCTGGATCTATTTTGTTCATCAGTTTATTTTGTTCTTTAGATTCCACATATAAGTGAGATCATGTGACACTTGTCTTTCTCTGACTGGCTTATTTCACTTAACATAATACTCTCCAGGTCCCTCCATGCTGTCTCAAAGGGTAAGAGCTCCTTTTTTACAGCTGCATAGTATTCCCTGGTGTAAATGTACCACAGCTTTTTTATCCACTCATCTAAGTGATGTGCACTTGGGCTGTTTCCAGATCTTAGCTGTTGTAAATAGCACTGTTAGGAACATAGGAGTGCATACATTATTTTTGGTTAGTGTTTCAGGTTTCTTAGGATATATTCCTAGAAGTGGGATCACTGGGTCAAATGGCAGTGCCATGTTTATTTTTTGAGGAAACTCCATATTGTTTTCCATAATGGCTGCACTCCCACCAGCAGTGTACTAGGGTTCCCTTTTCTTCACATCCTCACTAGCACTTGTCATTTGTTGATTTGTTGATGGTAGCCATTCTGACAGGTGTGAGGTGATCTCATTTTTGTTTTAATTTGCATCTTTCTGATGACCAGTGACTGAGCATTTTTTTCATATGCCTCTTGGCCTTTTGTATGTCCACTTTTGAGAAGTGTCTGTTTAGGTCCTTTGCCCATTTTTTGATTGGATTGTTTATCTTTCTTTTGTTAAGTTAAATGAGTTCTTTATATTTTTTTGGAAATTGACCCCTTATCAGAAGTTTCATTGGCAGATACGTTCTCCCATACAGTGGGCTCCCTTTTAGTTTTGTTGATGGTTTCTTTTGCTGTGCAGAAGCTTCTTATTTTGATGTAGTCCCATTTGTGTATTTTCTCCTTAGTTTTCTTTGCCCTAGGAGATATATTCATAGACATATTTCTACAAGAGATGTCTGAGATTTTGCTGCTTATGGTTTCTTCTATGATTTTTATGGTTTCACAACTTACATTTAAGTCTTTTATCCATTTTGAGTTTATTTTTGTATATGGTGTAAATTGGTGGTCTGGTTTTACTTTATTTTTTTTGCATGTGCCTGTCTAATTCTCCTAGCACCATTTATTGAAGAGACTGTCTTGCCTCCATTGTCAAATATTAATTGAGCATAATGGCTTGGGCTGATTTCTGTAGTCTCTGTTCTGTTCCACTGATCTATATGCCTGTTGAGGTATGATCCATCATTCCCACTTTAACGAGAGTTTTTATCAAAAATGGGTGCTGGATTTTGTTGAATGCTTTTTCTGCATCTATTAATATGATCATGTGATTTTCATATTTCATTTTGTTTATGTGATGTATCACATTTATTTATTTGCAAATATTGTACCAGACCTGCATCTCTAGGATAAATCCCACTTGGTCATGGTGAATACTCTTTTTAATATATTGCTGAATGTGATTTGCTAACGTTTTGATAAGGATTTGGAATCTATGTTCATCAGAGATATTGGCATTTCATTTTCTTACTTTGTAGTATCTTTATCTGGGTTTGGAATTAGGATAATGCTGGCTTCAAAAAAGAGCTTGAAAGTCTTCCCTCCTCTTGGATTTTTTGGAACAGTTTAGGAGGATAGGTCTTAGTTCTTCTTTGAATGTTTGGTAAAACTCCTCTGTGAAACTAACCACTCCAGGACTTTTGTTTACTGCAAATTTTTAAATTACTGCTTCAATGTAATTAGTTGTTATTGGTCTATTCAGGTTTTCTGATTCGTCCTGATAGAGTTTTGGAATATTGTGTTTCTAGGAATTATTTCATTTCACCCATGTTGTCAAATTCATTGGCATATAGATGTTTGTAGTATTTTCTTACAATCCTTTGTATTTTCTGTGTTGTCAGTTGTTACCTCACCTCTTTTGTTTCTGATTTTACTTATTTGAATCCTCTCTCATTGTTTCTTGATGAGTCTGGCTAGGGGTTCATCAATCTTGCTTATTCCTTTTTTTAGAGACAGTAGAGGGGAGGGAGGATTAGGATGAGGAGGAGAGAGGGAGAGAGAGTGAAATAGCTATATGAGAGAGACATCAATTGGTTGCCTCCCAAACATGCCCTGATTGGGATTGAACCCAGGACCCTTTGATCCTTAAGCCGATTCTCTAACCCAGGGAAATCTTGTTTATCTTTTCAAAGAACCAGCTCTTGGTTTCATTGATCTTTTGTTTTGTTTTAGTTCTGCTGTCATTTATTTTTGCTTAAATCATTATTATTTCTTTTCTTTTACTTACTCTGGGATTTTCTTGTTGTTCTCTTCCTAATTCATTTAGTTGTAGAGTTAGATAGTTTATTAGAGATTTTTCCTATTTCTTGAGGTAGGCCTATAGTGCTATGAAGTTCCCTTAGGACTGCATTAGCTTTGCCCCACAGATTTTGGGTTGTTGTGTTTTCATTTTCATTTGTTTCCAGGAGGTTTTTATTTCTTCCTTGATCTCATTGGTAACCCATTGAATAACATGCTATTTAGCCTCTATGTGTTTGAATGTTTTTGAGTGTTTTTTATTTTAGTTTATTTCTAATTTTATGCCATTGTGATCCCAAAAGATGCTTGATATGATTTCAATCTTCTTAAACTTGTAGAGACCTAGATTGTATGCTAACCTATGGTCTATCTTTGAGAATGTCCCATGTGCACTTGAGAAGAACGTATATTCTGCAATTTTGGGGCAAAATTTTCTGTAAATGTCAATTAACTCCATGTGATCTAGTGTGTTATTTAGAGCCACTGTTTTTTTTGTTGTTGTTGATTTTTTGTTTTGAAGATCTATCCTGTGAAGTCAGTGTGGTGTTGAAGTCTCCTACTATGCCTTTATTGGTGTCAATCTATCCCTTTACATTCTCCAAGAGTTTTTAAAAAAAATATATTTAGATGCTCCTCTATTGAGTTCACATATGTTTACCACTGTTATATCCTCTTGTTAGAGTGATCCCTTTGTTATTATGTCTCTTGCTATGGAAATCACTTTTAAGTCTATTTTGTCAGATGTCAGTATTGCTACTCCTGCTTCTTTTTCATTTCAATTTTCATGGAAAAATTTTTTTCACCCCTTTACTTTCATTCTGTGTGAGTCTTTTGTACTGAGGTATGTCTCTTGTAGACAGCATAACAATGGGTCATGTATTCTTTTCTTATCCATTCAGCTACCTTATGTCCTTTAATTGGAGCATTTAATCCATTTTCATTTAAGGTTATTATTGGTAGTTACTTATTTGTTGCCATTTTAATTCATTATGCCTATGTTTTTCTGTATATATTTCTTCCTCTTATTACAGCAGTCCCTTACCATTTCTTACAATGCTGGTTTGGTGGTAATAAACTCCATTAGCCTTTTGTGGTCTGTGAATTTCTCTATTTCACCATCTATTTTGAGTGATAGCCTTGCTGGATAGAGTAGTATTGGTTTCAAATCCTTGCTTTTTTTCTGCCTTTATTTTTTTTAATTTCTTTATTGATTAAGGTATTACATATGTGTCCTTTTTCCCCCATTACCCCCCACCTCCCATTCATGCCCCCACCCCTCTGTGGTCTGTGTCCATTGATTAGGCTTATATGCATGCATATAAGTCCTTTGGTTGATCTCTCCCCCTTCCCCCACTGTCCCCTACCTTCCCTGAGGTTTGACATTCTGATTGATGTTTCTCTGTCTCTGGATCTATTTTGTTCATCAGTTTATGTTGTTCATTATATTCCACAAATGAGTGAGATCATGTGATACTTATCTTTCTCTGACTGGCTTATTTCATTTAGCATAATGCTCTCTATCTCCATCCATGTTGTTGCAAATGGTAAGAACTCCTTCTTTTTTAGCGCAGCATAGTGTTCCATTGTGTAGATGTACCACAGTTTTTTAATCCACTCGTCTGCTGATGGGCACTTAGGCAGTTTCCAAATCTTAGTTATGGTAAATTGTGCTGCTATGAACATAAGGGTGCATATATCCTTTCTGATTGGTATTTCTAGTTTCTTGGGATATATTCCTAGAAGTGGGATCACTGGGTCAAATGGGAGTTCCATTTTTAGTTTTTTGAGGAAACTCCATACTGTTCTCCACAGTGGCTGCACCAGTCTGCATTCCCACCAGCAGTGCACGAGGGTTCCTTTTTCTCCGCATCCTCTCCAGCACTTGTCATTTTTTGATTTGTTGATAATAGCCATTCTGACAGGTGTGAGATGGTACCGCATTGTTGTTTTGATTTGCATCTCTCTGATGATTAGTGACTTTGAGCATGTTTTCATATGTCTCTTGGCCTTCCTTCTGTCTTCTTTCGAAAAGTGTCTATTTAGATCAGTTGCCCATTTTTTTGATTGGGTTGTTTATCTTCTTTTTGTTAAGCTGCATGAGTTCCCTGTAAATGTTGGAGATTAAACCCTTATCATTGATATCATTGGCAAATATGTTCTCCCATGCAGTGGGCTCAAATCCTTGCTTTTTGTTACCTTGAATACTTCATGCCATTCCCTTCTGTCCTGTAGAGGTTCTGTTGAAAAATTTGCTGACAGCATTATTCGAGCTTTTTTTGTAGGTAACAAATTGCTTTCCTGTTGGCTGCCTTTAAGATTTTCTCTTTGTCTTTAGTTTTTGGCATTTTAATTACAATGTGTCTGGATGTGGGCCTCTTTGGGTTCTCCTTGCTTGGCACTCTATGTGCCTCCTGAGTGTGACTTTTTCCTTCACCAGGTTATGGAAGTTTTCTGCCATTATTTCTTCAAGCAGATCCTCTATCATTTTCTCATTTTCTTCTTCTTCTGGTACTCCTTTGAAGTAGATATTGTTACATTTCATGTGGTCCTGAGGAGGAAACTGGTCTTGCAAGGCATGTCAGGCCATAAAAACTGTGAACAATGCACTGCCCTGGGTGGGGTGGGGAGGGGAGGGTTATTATCACTGGCCTCAGGACAGATCATCGGATATGGCCTGGGGACCCCCAACACTTGGGGGCCTTCCTGTAAGCCCATGAAAGGGGACGGAACCATATCTGCAAGACAAAAACCCCAGAAGGTTATAAAAAGTGAAGCCCTCTGCATGTTTCTTCACTCTGATTTGGAAATTATTCCCAGAGTCCACTAGTGTTAATAAACTGGCTCCCTCCCTTTCTCTAGGAAGCGTGCTTGGTATTTCTTTGGTCTTCAGGGCATCCCTGTCTTGTTCCTGTTCTTAGGGGAAATGGTTTTAGTTTTTGTCCATTGAGTATGATGTTGGCTGTGGGTTTGTCATATATGGCTTTTATGTTGAGGTATGATCCTTCTATTCCCACCATGCTAAGAGTTTTTATCAAGAAAGGGTGTTGGATTTTGTCAAATGCTTTTTCTGCATCAATTGCTATGACTATGTGATTTTTATCTCTCAATGTGTTTATGTGATGTATCATGTTTATTGATTTGCGGATATTGTACCATCCTTGCATCCCCGGGATAATCCTACTTGGTCATGGTGTATGATCTTTCTGATGTATTGCTGGATTCTATTTGCTAGAATTTTGTTGAGGATTTTGGCATCTATGTTCATGAGGGATATTGGTCTGTAATTCTCTTTCATTGTGTTGTCTTTATCTGGTTTTGGTATTAGGGTGATGCTGGCTTCATAGAATGAGCTTGGAAGTGTTCCTTCCTCTTGAATTTTTTGGAATAGTCTGAGGAGGATAGGTTTTAGTTCTTCCTTGAATGTTTGGTATAACTCCCCTGTGAAGCCAGCTGGCCCTGGGCTTTTGTTTGCTGGGAGCTTTTTGATGACTGCTTCAATTTCTTCCATAGTTTTTGGCTTATTGAGATGTTTAGAATCTCCCTGATTGAGTTTTGGCAGGTTGTATTATTCTAGGAATATGTCCATTTCCTCCAGGTTGTCTAGTTTGTTGGAGTTTTTCATAGTATTTTTTAACAATACTTTGTATTTCTGTGGGGTCTGTTGTTATTTCGCCTCTCTCATTTCTGATTTTGTTTGAGTCCTTTCTCTTTGCTTCTTGGTGAGCCTGGCTAGAGGTTCATCAATCTTGTTTATACTTTCAAAGAACCAGCTCTTGGTTCCATTGATCTTTTGTATTATTTTTCTGGTCTCTATGTCATTTATTTCTGCTCTGATCTTTATTATCTCCTTTCTGCTCACTCTGGGCTTTTCTTGTTGCTCTCTTTCTAATTCCTTGAGTTGTAGATTTAGGTGATTTACTACCATTTTTTTTTTTTTTTTTTTTTTTTAGGTAGGCCTGTAGAGCTATAAACTTCCCTCTCAGGACTGCTTTCATTGTGTTCCATAGGTTTTGGATTGTTGTGTTTTTATTGTCATTAGTTTCCAGGATGCTTTTAATTTCTTCTTTGATCTCTTTGGTAACCCAGTCATTATTTAATTACATGCTATTCAGCTTCCAAGTGTTTGAGATTTTTGGATTGTTATTATTGTAGTTTATTTCTAATCTTATGCCATTGTGGTCTGAGAAGATGCTTGGTATGATTTCAATCTTCTTGAATTTGGGGAGACTTTTCTTATGACCCAGTATATGGTCTATTTTTGAAAATGTCCAATGTGCACTTGAGAAGAACGTACATTCCGTGGTTTTGGGGTGAAATGTTCTGAAGATGTCAATTAAGTCCATCTGATCTAGTGAGTCATTTAGGATTGCTGTTTCTTTGCTGATTTTTTGTCTAAAGGATTTATCCAGTGATGTCAGTGGTGCATTAAAGTCGCCTACTATGATTGTATTGTTGTCGATCCCTCCCTTGATATCTTCCAGGAGTTTTGTTATGTATTTGGGTGCTCCTGCATTGGGTGCATATATGTTTATCAGGGTTATATCCTGTTGTTGTATCGATCCCTTTAGTATTATGAATTTGCCTTCCTTATCTCTTGTTATGGCCTTCACTTTGAGGTCTATTTTGTCAGATATAAGTATTGCTACCCCAGTTTTCTTTTTTTATTTTCATTTGCCTGAAAGATATTTTTCCATCCCTTACTTTCAGTCTCTGTGAGTCCCTTGTTCTGAGGTGGGTCTCTTGTAGAAAAGCGTATATATGGTTTGTGTTTTTTTAATCCATTCAGCCACTCGATGCTTTTTTTTTTTCACTTACATTTTTTTATTGTTTAAAATATTACATATATTAGTACATATAGCTCATTTTTCCCCCCACTGACCTTCCCCCAGCCTCCCCTACCCCCTGTCGCATGCCCTCATACCACCCGCTCAGTGTCTTGTGTCTATTGGTGTGCTTATATGCATGCATACAAGTCCTTTGGTTGATCTATTTCCCTTCCTCCCCAACACTCCCCAGTCTTCCCACTGTAATTTGACAGTCTGTTCGGTGCTTTACTGCCTCTGTATCTATCTTTTTACTCATCAGGTTATAATTTTCTTTATTTTCCATAAATGAGTGAGATCATGTGGTATTTTTCTTTCATTGCCTGGCTTAACATAATGCTCTCCAGATCTATCCATGCTGCTGCAAATGGTAAGAATTCCTTCTTTTTTATAGCAGCATATTATTCATTGTGTAGATGTACCATAGTTTTCTAATCCACTCATCTGCTGATGGGCATGTGGGCTGTTTTCAAATCTTAGCTATGGTGAATTGTGCTGCTATGAACATAGGGGTGCATATATTCTTTCCGATTGGTGTTTCTAGTTTCTTGGGATATATTTCTAGAAGTGGGATCACTGGGTCAAATGGGAGTTCCATTTTTAGTTTTTTGAGGAAACTCCATAATGTTCTCCACAGTGGCTGCACCAGTCTGCATTCCCACCAGCAGTGCATGAGGGTTCCTTTTTCTCTGCATCCTCACCAGCACTTGTCGTTTGTTGATGTGTTGATGATTGCCATTCTGACAGGTGTGAGATGGTACCGCATTGTCATTTTGATTTGCATCTCTCAGATAATTAGTGACTTTGAGCATGTTTTCATATGTCTCTTGGCCTTCCTTCTGTCTTCTTTAGAAAAGATTCTATTTAGGTCCGTTGCCCATTTTTTTATTGGATCATTTTTCTTCTTTTTATTAAGTTGTATAAGTTCCATGTAGATGTTGGAGATTAAACCTTCATCAGTGATAACATTTGCAAATATGTTTTCCCATACAGTGGGCTTTCTTATTGTTTTGTTGATGGTTTCTTTTGCTGTGCAAAAGCTTTTTATTTTGATGTAGTCCCATTTCTTTATTTTCTCTTCAGCTTCCATTGCCCTAGGAGAGGAATCGGTGAAGAAATTGCTTCGGCATATGTCTGATATTTCTCTGCCTGTGGATTCCTCTAGTATTTTTATGGTTTCCTGTCTTATGTTTAAGTCCTTTATCAATTTGAGTAAATTTTTGTGTATGGTGTAAGTTGTTGGTCTAGTTTCATTTTTTTTTGCATGTATCTGTCCAATTTTCCCAACACCATTTATTGAAGAGACTGTCTTGACTCTATTGTATGTTCATTCCTCCTTTGTAAAATATTAATTGAGTATAGTGGTTTGGGTCGATATCTGGATCCTCTATTCTATTCCATTGGTCTATATGTCTGTTCTTGTGCCAGTACCAGGCTGTTTTGAGAACAGTGGCTTTGTAGTATAGCTTGAAATCTGGTATTGAGATCCCACCTACTTTGTTCTTCTTTCTCAGGATTGCTGCAGCTATTCAGGTCTTTTTTTATTCCAGATGAATTTTTGGAAAGTTCATTGTAGATCTGTGAAATATGCCGTTGGTATTTTAGTGGGTATTGCATTGAATCTATAGATTGCTTTGAGTAATATGGACATTTTGATGATGTTGATTCTACCAATCCATGAACACGGTATGTTCTTCCATCTGTTTACGTCTTCCTCTATCTCTTTTTCAGTGTCCTGTAGTTTTCCGCGTATAGGTCTTTTACCTCCTTAGTTAAGTTTATTCCTAGGTATTTTAATTTTTTATGTGATGGTAAGTGGGATTGTTTTTTAGTCTCTCTGTAAGATCACTCTTGGTGTATAGAAATGCCATAGATTTCTTGGCGTTAATTTTGTATCCTACTACATTGCCGAATTCATTTATTAAGTCTATTAGCTTTTTGATGGAGTCTTTCAGGTTTTTTATGTACAATATCATGTCATCTGCGAATAAGGACAGCTTTACTTCTTCTTTTGCAGTTTGGATGCCTTTTATTTCTTCTTCTTGCCTAATTGCAATGGCTAATACTTCCAGTACTATGTCAAACAGGAGTGGTGAGAGAGGGCATCCTTGTTTTGTTCCTGTTATTAGGGGAAATGGTTTTAGGTTTTGTCCATTGAGTATGATGGTAGCTGTGGGTTTACCATATATGGCTTTTATTATGTTGAGGTATGATCCTTCTATTCCCACCATGTTGAAAGTTTTTATCAAGAAAGGGTGTTGGATTTTGTCAAATGCTTTTTCTGCATCAATTGCTATGACTATGTGATTTTTATCTCTCAGTGTGTTTATGTGATGTATCATGTTTATTGATTTGCAGATATTGTACCATCCTTGCAACCCCAGGATAAATCCTACTTGGTCATGGTGTATGATCTTTCTGATGTATTGCTGGATTCTATTTGCTAGAATTTTGTTGAGGATTTTGGCATCTATGTTCATGAGGTATATTGGCCTGTAATTCTCTTTCATTGTGTTGTCTTTATCTGGTTTTGGTATTAGGGTGATGCTGGCTTCATAGAATGAGCTTGGAAGTGTTCCCTCCTCTTGAATTTTTTAAAATAGTTTGAAGAGGATAGGTTTTAGTTCTTCCTTGAATGGTTGGTATAACTCCCCTGTGAAGCCAGCTGGCCCTGGGCTTTTGTTTGCTGGGAGCTTTTTGATGACTGCTTCAATTTCTTCCATAGTTACTGGCATATTGAGCTGTTTAGATTCTTCCTGATTGAGTTTTGGAAGATAGTATTTTTCTAGGAATATGTCCATTTCCTCCAGGTTGTCTAGTTTGTTGGAATAGAGTTGTTCATAGTATTTTTTGACAATCCTTTGTATTTCTGTGGGGTCTGTTGTTATTTCTCCTCTTTCATTTCTGATTTTGTTTATTTGGGTCCTCTCTCTTTGCTTCTTGGTGAGCCTGGCTAGAGGTTCATCAATCTTGTTTATCCTTTCAAAGAACCAGCTCTTGGTTTCATTGATCTTTTGTATTGTTTTTTTTTTTTTTTTTTTTTTTTGGTCTCAATGTTTTTTATCTCTGCTCTGATTTTTATTATACCTTCCTTCTGCTTACCCTGGGCTTTTCTTGTTGCTCTTTTTCTAACTCTTTGAGTTGTAGGGTTAGGTAGTTTCTTACCATTTTTTTTTTTCAGTAGGCTTGTAGAGCTATGAACTTCCCTCTCAAGACTGCTTTTGCTGTGTCCCATTATTTGGATTGTTGTGTTTTCATTGTCATTTGTTGCCATGATGTTTTTTATTTCTTCTTTGATCTCTCTGGTAACCCTGTCATTGTTTAATATCATGCTGTTTAGTCTCCATATGTTTGATTTTTTTGGATTGTTTTTATTGTAGTTGATTTCTAGTTTTATGCCACTATGATTTGAGAAGATGCTTCATATGATTTCTATCTTATTGAATTTGAAGAGACTTTGCCTATGACCCAACATATAGTCTATTTTTGAAAATGACCCATGTGTACTTGAGAAGAATGTATATTCTGTGGCTTGGGGTGAAATGTTCTGAAGATGTCAATTAATTCCATCTGTTCTAGGGAGTTATTTAGGATTGATGTTTCTTTGCTTGTTTTTTGTTTAGAGGATTTGTCCAATGGTGATAGTGGGGTATTAAAGTTTCCTACTATGATTGTATTGCTGTCAATCTCTCACTTGATATCCTCCAGGAGTTTTTTTTATGTATTTGGGTGCTCCTGTATTGGGTGCATATATGTTAACCAGAGTTATTTCTTCTTGTTGGATTGCTCCCTTTAGTATTATGAAGTGGCCTTCCTTATCTCTTGTTATGTCCTTCACTTTGAGACCTAATTTGTCAGATATAAGTATCGCTACCCCAGCTTTTTTTTTCATTTCCATTTGCCTGGAAAACCTTTTTCCATCCCTTCACCCTCAGTCTGTGTGCGTCTTTTATTCTGAGGTGGGTTTCTTGTAGACAGCAGATATATGGGTCATGTTTTCTTACCCAATCCGTTACCCTATGTCTTTTGATTGGTGCATTTTATCCATTTACATTTAAATTTATTATTGATAGGTGCTTATTTGTTGCCATTTTTATTCTTTACCCCTGTGTTCCTTCCTCGCTTCCTATTTCTTTTTCTTACAGCAGACCCTTTAGCATTTCTTGTATTGCTGGTTTGGTGGTAATAAATTCCCTTAGTCCTTTTTTGCTGGAAACCAAGGTTAACAGTAATTAATATAAATGTGAGAAGTCTGGCTGAAGACTGACCTGGATTTCCCTTTGAAATTCATAGGGTGAATTTCCATTTTATGACCTACTGCTGACTCAATGGCCTAAATCAAACACCCCCAAAACCTGATAATCTTACTGTTTACTATAAACATTACCATTGATATGTCTGTTTGCATTCCTAAAAGCAATTGTGTATTTTAGTAAAGAAAAGCAGCTGGGTAAAGGAGACTCAGTGGAACTTGACTGCCCTAGTCAAGTTTGCCCTGGCCTCCCCCCATATTAATCAAAATTAATCTTGTCTTGTGTGTATCATTTGTACATCCGCTCTTTCTCCAAGCCTTTGAACTTGAAAGCCAGGCTGGCCATGAACTTTCACACTTTTTTGTCTGTGAAGCTGCTGATTTCACCTTCAGTTTTGATTAATAGCCTTGCTGCGTACAGTATTCTTGGATTCAGACCCTTCCTTTGCATGACTTTGTATATTTCATTCCATTCCCTTCTGGCCTGATGAGTTTTTGTTGAGAAATCAGTCGCTAGTTTGATGGGGGTTCCTTTGTAGGTAACTTTCTGTCTCGCTCTGGCTGCTTTTAAGATTCTTACTTTGTCGTTGGTGTTTGCCAATTTAATTATAATGTGCCTTGGCGTCGGTCTTTTGGGGTTCATTTTGCTTGGGACTCTGTGAGCTTCCTGGATTTGTGTGGGTTTTTTCTTCCCTATATCAGGGAAGTTTTCTGTCATTATTTCTTCAAACAGGTTTTCTATTCCTTGCTCAGTTTCCTCTCCTTCTTGAGCCCCTATTATGTGGATGTTATTTTGTTTCGTATTGTCCCAAAGTTCCCTTAGGCTCTCCTCCTGCTTTTTAATTTTTTTTCTAGAAGCTGCTCTACTTGGGTATTTTTTCCTATCTTGTCTTCTAGCTCACTTATGTGGTCCTCTGCTTTTTCTAGTCTACTCTTGATGCTTTCTATTGAGTTCTTTACAGCAGCGATGTCATTTTTCATTTCTTCTTGGTTCTTCATTTCCTCTTGGTTCTTATACATATTGTCGAATTTGTCTTCCATTCTTTTCAGCCACCTATGGCCATTTCTCTGAATTCTTTCTCTGGCAGGTTGCTTGCTTCCATTTCATTTACTTCCTTTTTGGGTGATGCCCGCTTTTCTTTCATATGTGGGCTGTTTCTTTGTCTCCCCGTCGTCTCTCTTCTCCGGGTGTCTGGTTATGTAGTTCTCTCTCTCCTGCATTGATTTGAAGGCACAAAATACAACACAACCAGGTACAACACACAAGGCACTGAACAGAAATGTATTCACAATATTAATAACCCCAAATAAAGCTGACCACCAGAGAAAGGCAACTTAGAGGATAGGAGAGAAAGAAGAAGAGAAAAAAAAAAGAAAGAAAGGAGTGCAAAAATGAAATTGGGAAAAGGAAAAAAAAAGTAAGAGAGAAAAGAAAGAGAATACGAAAGAAGAGGGGAACAAACTATATATATGGGGAGAAAACTCCAATAGAACAATCACTAATCCCAACAAATGCCAGCAACAAGTACCTGGGGATTAATACAAACTACAAACAACAACTAATATCAAGCGAGGCGAGGGAAGACAGAAGCAAAAAACAAACAAAAACAAAACAAAACAAAAAAAAGAATAAGCAAAACAATCTCACAAACAAGCATAAAAAAATCGATATAATCAACAATCAAGCAAACAACAACAGAACAACAGAGAGAAAAACAATTTTTTGGATAGTGAAGACAGAGAAGAGAGAGGTATGTATAGACTTGGAGCAGGGGATTGGAAATTAAATATATAAGTAGGGTGAAATTTTAAAAGGGGGTAAAAAGAAAGAATAGGGAAAATCTTAAGCAGGAAAAGGGTAAGAGAAACAGACAACAAAAGAGAAAAAGTTAGGAAGAGAGTGATGGCATAAAGGTAAAGTTGAGATAGAGTAAAATGATGCTAAAGGAAAGATCAAAATAGAATGTAGAACACTAATCCCAAAGTAAAATAAAGAGAAAATAAAATGATACTTTTTTAAAAAAGGTAAAATAGTAGTAGTAATAATACTGATTGAAAATATAAATGTAATAATTAAAAAGGTAAAATCAAGTGAGGTAAAAAGAGAAAAAAATTAGTTTCTTAAGTAAAAGATGAAAAAAAATAAAATGTGCAGTAGTGAAGGTCATTCACTTCCTCTACTGTTCTGTTTGGCACGCCTGTTTCCTAGTCAGGACAGTATTGAAGTTCCCTGCATTCCACTGCTCCTCGGTGTTGTAAGCCAGTCTTGATGTTTATGTAGGCAGTGTGTCTTAATTTCTTATATTCCGTTATTTTTGATTACACAAGAATCAATTTGTGATTCAACCCCTGGGTGGCAGTGTTTCTGGATTGACCTCCGGGTCTATAGGTCCTCTCTAGCCAGTGCTTAGATCCTGCTTTCTCTGTGGCATTCAATACCAGTTTGTGGGAGTAGGTTGTCCCAGAGCTGGTTCTCTGATGGTTATTCCCTGCTCTGATACCCGGGTTCCAGAAAAACAACTTTCCCCTGCAGTCTCTTAGGGTGTCCCCAATTGGGTGATCCTATGTATTGGGCTTAGTAATCAGAAGCAAGGATTTAAAGGAAAAAGAAAAACAAACAAACAACAAAAAAAGAGCCAGCATAAGTGTGCGAACTCCGGGGCTGTGCACAAGTCTGTGCAGTCTTTTTTCCCCCTTGGGTCTAAACAGCCGGCACACTTTTAAGGTTTTAGGCTGTCCTTTTGCATCAGATCAAAATGAGTTGCTTTTAAGAGTTCCTTTCTCTTAGCAGCTCTGAGGACCCCCTTCCACATTCACAGATCACACCAGCCCCAACAGCCATGGATTTTTCTAGGCGCAGACTTCCCCCGGTCCTCCAGCTCCCTCAGTGCACCCATTTCTCTCTCCTGCTGGGACCAGAGACCTCACCTTATCCCAGGCAAAATCTGACCTTTCCGTGGAGGAGTGTAGAGCTCCTCTGAATCCGCGTGTTTACACCAATTGGGGACCAGTGCTCTTTGGTTCGCAGCTGTTCGGTGGGTGCTGTAGTTGTAGATTTTCAGGCTTCCGATAACATCCAGTTTCTCCTTCAAGATAGCGCCGTCTCAGCCTCCAAGCCGGTTGCTCTGGGAGGGAACCCAGCAGCAGTGGGGGCTGCCCGGTCAGGGGATCCCCATCCAACAGTCCCTCACTGTCTCCTGGAGTATAGCTGTCCCTCAACTCACCAACAAACAATCCCCATGTGACCCTCAGCTGTTCTTTCTATCTGCTCTGGGACAAGGCTCGGGACATGTCTGTCTATTCTGCCACCATTTTTTCCTCCCCCTCGATGTCTTTTGATTGGAGCATTTAGTCCGTTTATGTTTAAAGTTATTACTGAAAGGTATTTGTTTGTTGTTATATCTATTTTTGTGTCTGTGTTCCTTCTTACCTTTTTGTTTCTTCTTTTTACAGCATTCCCTTTAGCATTTCTTGCATTGCTGGTTTGGTGGTGATAAACTCCCTTAGCCTTTTTTTGTCTGTGAAGCTCCTGATTTCCCCTTCAATTTTGATTGATAGTCTTGCTGTATAGAGTATTCTTGGATTCAGTCCTTTGCTTTGCAACACTTTGCATACCTCCTTCCATTCCCTTGTAGCTTGATGTGTTTCTGTTGAGAAATCATTTGATAATCTGATGGGTGATCCTTTGTAGGTAACTCTCTGTCTCCCTCTTGCCGCCTTTAAGATTCTCTCTTGTCGTTAATATTTGCCATTGAAATTATGATGTGTCTTGGTGTGGGTCTTTTGGGATTGATCTTGCTTGGCACTCTCTGTACTTGTGTAACTTTTTTCTTCCCCATATCCAGGAAGTTTTCTGTCATTATTTTTTCAAATAGATTTTCTAATCCTTGCTGCTCTTCTTGTCCTTCTGCAGCCATATTATATGTATGTTACTTCATTTCATGTTGTCCAAAAGCTTCCTTAAGCTCTCCTCCTGCTTTTTAATTTTTTTCCCCAGTTGCTGTTCAGATTGAGCTTGTTTCTCTACTTCATCTTCTAACTCACTAATCCAGTCCTCTGCTTCTTCTAGTCTACTGTTGAAACTTTCCATGGTGTTTTTGATTGTAGCTATATCACTTTTCATTTCTTCCTGATTCTTGCACAGGTTTTTTATTTTCTCATCCATCTGATGTATGAATTGCATGACCATTACTCTGAATTCTTTTTCAGTCATGTTGCATGCTTCAATTTCAGTAATTTCCTTTCCTGGCGACTCCTCATTTTCTTTCCTCTGGGGAATGGTCGTCTCCCCATTCTGACTATCACCAGAAGGTTCAAACTTTGAGTTGTGTGGACCTGTGCCGTGTGCTGTGGGAGCTTCTCACCACCCGAGTGTCACTGAAGTGCTCTGACACTAGGACTTGTGGCTGCCATGGGTTGGTGGGAACCAGGCTCGCCCAGGGTCAGTGTTACCAGCGTTCAGTGTGGTCTCGTGTGTGCACCTAGAATCAGGGACCCCACATGCACCGCACTATTGGCATGTGCCAAAAATCAGAGTCCCCTAGCACATGCCAGGAGTCAGAGTTCCCCTGTGTCTGCACCAAGAATCAAGTATCAGAGTCTATGTTGCCTTGTGCAGCTACTCGCTGAGAATCAGAGTCCCTGTGTACGCCTGCACCAAGAATTGGAGTCACTGACTCTTAGTGTGAATACGCTGTGAGTCAGGGATCCCAGGTGCACACAGTAAGAAACAGAGTCAAGTCATTGGTGCTCAGTGCTGCCTCTTGCCAGGAGAATCTGGGTCCCAGTCACCTTGGAGGACTGGGTTGCACAGTAGCACTGTGGTGTGCCTGCGCTGCGGAAAACAGACTTCCATGTGCGCTGAGGAAAACAGACTTCCATGTGTGTTGTGGAAAACAAACTTCCATGTGCGCTGCGGAAAACAGACTTCTGTGTGCTCTGTGGAAAACAGACTTCCGTATGCGCTTGCCCAAAATCAAAGTCAGGTGGCACTGCTGCCCTGCATGGGCTTCGGCTTTGGTCGCCCGATTGCGTTTGGGAGCAGATTCCCAGTCTCTGTGTGTGCACAGGCTCAAATTCCCGTAGCTGCGCTGTGGCCCATGCTCGCGCTCCCAAACTCAAATTCCTGTAGGGGCGCTGCAGCCCGAGCGAGGGGCGGGTCTATCAGTTACTATGGCGCTATCCAAGATCCTGCAGGGAGGGGGATAGGCTCTTTGACTCATAGAAATCTGCGTCCAGGATGTCTGGATTCTTGTTGTCTGTTGGTCTGAAGCTGTGGTTGCAGTTCTCTGTCTCCAGTGGCTGCTGGGTCCTTGTTTGCATCTGAGACGTGACTGGGTGATGCTGAGACCAGGATCCTAGTCTCAAGCAGCTCTGTTTCTCAAGATGGTGTGGTCCCTTGTGCCCGCACTGGCCACCCAGAAGTGTCCGCTTTGTGTGCGGGGCTCCCCCGTCTAAGACTGCCCGGTTTGGCAGTCCCTTGGAGGACCTGCAGAATCTAACTGTCCCTAGCTCACACACACACACACACACACACACACACACACACACACACACACACCACGTCTACACTCTTCTCTATGGCTCCCTCGCTGTCTCACACTCTTCTCCCTCCCTACCTTCCTGCCGGTCACCATCTTGTAGCAGCAGCTTTTAGAGGCTCAGGCTCCCAGACAGACCAGCAAGGATACAGACCAGGGGGGAAAGGAAGAGCGAGCCTGAGAAGAGACTAGTGTGCCTATTGTAAGGAAACAGGACACTGGAAGAATGAATGTCCCAAATAGCAAAGTAAAAAGACTGGGCCCCCTTTTCCCCCCAATTGCTATCAACCAGAGCCACCTGAAGCAGATCTCATTGGGCTAGCAATGGCTGATTCAGACTAGGACAGACCGGCTCACTTCAGCTAGGCCCCCACGAGCCCATGGTCAGAAGGAAAATTTGGGGCCAGACTGTGAACTTTATGGTTGATACGGGAGCTGAGCACTCAGTAGTCACTCAGAAAGTAGCGCCTCTCTCAGGAAAGGAGGTCACCATTATTGGAGCTACTGGGGACCAGACCTGTAGACCATTCTGCCTCCCTTTCCGATGCCAACTTGGCGGTCATCAAGTAATTCATGAATTTCTGTACTTGCCAGACTGTTCAGTGCCTCTAATGGGTAGAGACCTTTTAGCCAAAGTGGGGGCAGAAATCACTTTTGCTCCAGATGGTTCAGCACAGCTTCACCTAGGTGAGGAGACCTGCCCAATGATCCTGTCCTTAGCAGTGCCAAGGGAGGAAGAATGGAGACTTTATACGCGCCCCCCCTCCCCCACCCCGCCCCGGCCAGACAAAGGCCTTACCATTAGAACCTGAATTAGAGAAGGAATTCCCGCTGGTCTGGGCAGAAGGGAATCCTCCAGGCCTGGCTAAGGACAACGCCCTGGTGCTAATTGAGTTAAAGCCTGGGGCACAGCCTGTTAAAATCTGCCAATATCCAATTCCAAGGGAAGCACGCCTAGGAATCCAGGTCCGCTTAGACCTGCTGCTTCAGTAGGGACTTGTTAAACGATGCAGGTCTCCATGGAACACACCTCTCTTGCCTGTCAAAAAAGCCTGGGACTAATGACTACCACCCAGTGTAGGATCTCTGGGCTATTAATGAGGCTGTTATAACCCTGCATTCAACACTGCTGAACCCCTACACTCTTCTGGGACTCACCCCATCAGAGGCGGAATGGTTTACATGCCTAGATCTGAAAGATGCCTTTTTCTGTCTTCGATTAGCGCCTTCAAATGGGAAAACTCAACTACCGGGCCCAAGGAGCAGTTCACCTGGACTAGACTGCCACAAGGGTTCAAGGACTCCCCTACTCTTTTTAGTGGAGCACTAGAATCTGATCTGTCTAAGTTCCCAGGACAGGACTTGGGGTGTGTTCTACTCCAGGATGTAGACACCCTCCTATTGGTCAGCTCCACATAAGCTCAGTGCTGGGAGGGAACACGAGCCCTTCTGAGACTACTAACTGAAACAGGTTATCGGGTGTCTAAGAAAAAGGCACAGATTTGTCAGAAAGAAGTCAAGTATCTAGGCTTCCAGATCACCCAAGGGAAACAAAGTCTAGGGACTGAAAGGAAACAGGCAGTATGTGTCATCCCAGTCCCTAGCACCCTGCGGCAGATTCGGAAATTCCTGGGAGCGGCAGGATTCTGGCGAATTTGGATCCCAGGGTTTTCAGACCTGGCCAAGCCTCTCTATGAAGCTTTAAGAGGAGAAGACAAGGCACCCTTCGACTGGGGTCCCAAACAGGAGAAAGCCTTCGTCACCATAAAGGCAATGCTCACTGAGGCCCCGGCACTAGGGCTATCAGATGTGATGTGAAACTTTAATCTTTTTGTTCATGAGAACAGCAGGGTAGCCCTAGGAGTTTTAAGCCAAGAGTTTGGATGGTGGCAAAGACCAGTAGCCTATCTCTCCAAGCAGATTGGCCCAGTTGCCTCCGGGTGGCCCCTATGCCTCAGGACCCTTGCAGCAATGGCATTATTAGTCAAGGAAGCAGATAAGCTTACCTTAGGACAAAACTTAAATGTAAAAGTACCTCATGCTGTTGTCACCCTGATGGAAGCAAGGGGGCAGCACTGGCTGACTCATGCTCAAATGACTCAGTATCAAGGGCTGTTATGTGAGAATCTGCGGATACGATTAGAAGCAGTGAGAACACTTAATCCTGCCACCTTTCTACCCATTGCTGAGGGGGCCCCTGAGCATGATTGCCTGGAAGTCCTCGAGGAGGTTTATTCCAGATGGCCAGACCTAAGGGATAGGCCCCTGCAAAATGCAGACTTGGTATTGTTCACAGATGGCAGCAGCTTCTTAGATGAAGGAAAAAGATGAGCCGGATATGCAGTGGTATGAAACTTAGAGACAATTGAAGCACAGGCCCTGCCTGAAGGATGGTCAGTGCAGAGGACATAACTTTGGGCCCTAGTAAGAGCCCTAGAACTCAGTAAGAATAAGCGTGCCAACATCTGCACTGACTCACGCTATGCCTTTGCTACCCTGCATGTCCATGGGGCCATATAAGGAAAGGGGGCTCTTGACAGCAGGAGGTAAAATAATCAGAATGATATTTTAAAGTTACTAGAAGCATTCTGGGAGCTTAAGGAAATAGCCATCATCCATTGCAAAGGTCACCAGAAAGGGAAAGACTCAGTATCAGAAAGAAACCAGCATGCTGATGCCACAGCCAAGCTGGATGCTAGAGAACAAGCAGCACCGGCTTGGATCATGTTGGCCCCCGAATTACCTGAACCTCCAAAGTACACTCCTCAGGAAGAGGAATGGGCCCAGAAAGAAGGGGGCAAGAGAACAATGGAAGGCTGGTGGGTATTCCCAGATCATAGGGTCTATGTCCCAGAACAGTTAGCCCATAAGGTAGTCCTCCAGCAGCATGAACTTGCTCATTTAGGAAAGGCTGCCCTAGAAGCTTTGTTAGGCAGGTACTACCTAATTGCCCGTCTACCCTCCTTGTGTGCCTCAGTCTCTCAGCGTTGCCTCCTCTGTGCTCAGAACAATGCTAAACAGGGTCCTGTGGGACCAATAGGAGTTCAGCGCTGTGGGCAAGCTCCTTTTGAGGGCTTAGAAGTAGATTTTACAGAAATAGGGCCTAGCAGAGAGAATAAATACCTGCTAGCCTTTGTTTGCACCTTTTCAGATTGGGTCGAGGCATATCCCACTCGCACTGAAAAGGTGAGAGAAGTCACTGAGGCATTGCTGAAGGACAGAATTCCATGGTATGGAATGCTTCTGACCATAGGGTCTGATAATGGCCTAGCCTTTGTAGCAGAAATAGTACAACACGTAGCCAAAGCTTTAGGAATTAAATGGAATCTACATACAGCTTAGAGGCCTCAGAGTTCAGGGAAAGTGGAGCACATGAACCGGACTCTAAAGCAGGCTATGGCTAAGCTATGCCAAGAGACAACCTTACCCTGGACAGATATCTTGCCTCTTGTACTCCTGCAGGTATGCTGTGCCCCAAGGGCCAGGGTAGGTTTCTCTCCCTTTGAAATTCTATACGTAGACTCCCTCCCTTAATTCAACCAAAGGGAGATTTGGAGGAAATAGGGAACTTAGAAATCCAGAAACAACTACAAAGACTTGGAAAAACTGTCTTGGAGGTCCACAGGTGGGTTATTGACTGACTACCCATCTCTCTAGGAACAGCTGTACATCCTTATAAACCTGGAGACCAGGTTTGGGTAAAGGATTGAAAAAAGGAGCCCCTCAAACCTACCTGGAAGGGACCCTATCCAGTCATATTAACCACCCCACAGCTCTCAAGGTTGCAGGACTAAACACCTGGATCCACCACTCCTGGGTGAAGGCAGCCCACCAGCCGAGTGACATCCAGTCCGAGTGGAAGGTGACCTCTGACCAGAAACACCCCCTGTGGATCACCCTCAAGAAGACAGTAGACCTAGCCGAGCAACCTGCTCCAAGGAATTCAGATAACACCTTGCTGAATTCTCCCTAACACAAATCTTTCTTTCTTATCTCCTCCTAATGTAACATGCTCTAGTATTTCTGGATAATCACTGGTTTTATCTAATAATTCTTATTTTGTCTTTTTATGAGTGCCAGCAGAATCCAAGACTAGTACCAGGAGGAGAACTCATCTGCTCTTGCTGGTACACAGAAGCACCATAAAATTACTGCTCCCCGCACAGCAAGGAAACAAAGGTCTCATCATAAATTGTTGTATTACACCTTGTCATGCCATCCTTTGCTCCTTGCTTAGAAACTCACTACCCAAATATGCTAGACTGGGTAGTCCACAAGAAAACCCAATCAAGCCAGATTTTTGTTAACTATAGTTATCAGCCTGCGGCATGTTACGATTCTACTACCAAATGCACGTGTGTGTGGGGGAAGGGGAATTGTACTGGACAGAAAAAAAATAATAATAGGACCTGTCATGGCCAATGTGCAGCTAACTAATGTTGCTCCTATTTGTTTCAGCCGTACGCAGGGCCAACATCTAACAGGTCACCTCCCAGATGAACTATGCAACTCTACCCCCAAGGCTGAAAATACCACCTACCTCTGGTGCCCCCTGCAGGAACATTCTATGCCTGTGGGACCACTGCTTACCTATGCCTGCCTGCAAACTGGACGGGAATGCCTTTAAACTTCAGATGGTCCTACAAACCAGAAGAACTCCCTACAAACCCCTCTGAGAGGAAGAAGTGGGATGCTAACCCCTTGGTCATCGTCCCTTTCCAGCAGGAAGTAGCTAAGAGCGGTCGTCAACCCTGTTCACCATAACATCCTGTGGATGTTGCTCCACAAGTCTAAAAGAAGCTTGTGGGACAAGGTTGGGGGGGGGGGGGTGGAATGAGGAGGAACCTGGTCTTGCAAGGCATGTCAGACCATAAAAACTGTGAACAATGGACTGCCCTGGGAGTGGGGGGAGGTCGTTATCACTAGCCTCAGGACAGATCATCGGATATGGCCTGGGGACCCCCAACACCTGAGGGCCTTCCTGTAAGCCCACAAAAGGGGGTGGAGTCATATCTGCAAGACAAAGACCCCAGAAGGTTATAAAAAGTGAAGCCCTCTCCGTGTTTCCTCACTCTGATTTGGAAATTATTCCCAGAGTCCACTAGTATTAATAAACTGGGTCCCTCCTTTTCTCTAGGAAGCATGCTTGGTATTTCTTTGGTCTTCTGCAACAGTCCCACAGTTCCTTAAACTGTCCAACTGTCCTCCTGTTTTTCTCTTTTCCTTTCTTTCTTTTTTTCTTTTTTTTTTTCTTTTTTTTTTTTTTTTTTGGTTCTCTGATTGAGTGATTTATTAAACCCTATCTTCTAATTTGCTGATCCTACCCATGGCTTCCTCTAATCTATAGTTTATTCCTTCCAGTGTATTCTTTATTACTGCTATGTCATTCTTCATTTCCAACTGGTTGTTTTTCATAGTTTCTGTGTCTTTTTTTTTTTTATGCTGTTGAGCATCCTTATAATCACTACTCTGAACTATATATCTGATAAATTGCTTATCTCCATTTAATTTAGCCCTCTTTTGGGAGAATTCTATTGTTCTTTCATTTGAAGCTTGTTTCTCTGTCTCACCATTTTGGCTGCCTATTTGTGTTTATTTCTATGTATTAGGTAGATCTGCTATGACTCCCTGTCTTGCTAGGGTGAGACCCAGTGGCACAATTTCCCTGATCACTAGACATGGGTGCTCTCATAATGTCCATTATGCACATCGTGTGGGTCCTCCTTTTGTATTTGAGTCTTGCTATTGGCCCATTTGTGTGTGGGCTCACCCCACAGTCTGTCTGACAGTGAGGCTAAACCCCTAACACAGGGTGCAGGCTGCTGTGCAGGTGCTGATCACATGAAGTGGAATTCATATCAGCAGGATTTGGAGTCTGCCAATATCTCCCTGTGGCTGTACTGCTTTTAAAGCTTGTAGAATCCTGCTCTGCTGTTGTCTGAAGCCAGACACTGGGATCATTGGTTTTGGGCCTCTTCAGAGGGTCTCTGGTGCAGGCCAATGTCAGATGCTCTTTGTGACTGGCCTTGTTTACCCTGTTTGAAGATATCTGTAATCTATAGCTTGTGGCTTCCTCTGTTGGGACTGGGTGCATGTGGAAAGGAACAAGCTACACACCAAGTTCTGATTTTACTAGGCCTGGGCCCAGGAGTAGGTCAGAAAAAGACTCAAAGCACCCAGAGATCCACCTCTGCCTGCAGGCTTGTTGTTAGTTTCAGTCACTTAATGAATCTCTGGCTGTAGTCCTTAGCAGGGCATAAGCTCCTCAGGATTGGGTGAGAAGGTTTCCAATGGGTGTGGCAATTGCTTCCCTCAGGCTAAAGCTGCATTGAAGAGAAAGCTCTGCCTGAGGAATATGGCTTCTTCTGCATGGAGGAATAACTCAACACAGGGATCCTGGCGGCTATCCTCTCAGTTCTCCCCCCTGGGTCACCAATCCCAGGCTCTCCTCATACAGCTGTAGTCCATTCTGCATTTCCTCTGCTGGACTCCAAGATGAGTGGCTGCAATCAAAATTTAGTGCATTGGCCCTTCAAGAGTGTGCCTGCATTTCTAGCCATCTCTCCCTACTGGAAAATCTCTGGTGCTTTTCACAGACAGATGTTATGTGGGCATCTTTTCTGATTCTGTTACTCTGAGCTGGGAAGTCCAGCTTGGGGTTTAGATACCCAGGCTTCTCAGAGAGAACCCTCCCCCTCCCCAATAGCTGAGATATCTCTCAGGAACTTCAGCTACTGCCCATGGGAGCCCAGCCCACCCTCTCTTGCCTCTGTACTTCCTACAAGCCTTGATATGGCCTTCTATTTTCATCCTTGGTTATAACGGTTCTCTCCAACGTGTGTACAGTTGGTTATTCAGGTTGATTTTTCTATGTTTTAGTTGTAGTTCCAGTTTGGTCCTGGTAGATGGTCCGTGTAGCTTCCACTTAATCTACCACCATCTTTGAATCTCCCCCACAGGAAGGACAGAGAACTCAGCTGGATAGACTTTAGCTCCCCACTGGATCTATGGAACTGTAGTCTGTGGTGACAGGGTAAGTGAGGGTAGGCAGCACCCAAAACATTGAGAACCAGAAAGTCACTATGTTGGCCACATCACACCTCAGGGAATTCTGTGCAGGTGGTGTGAGGCTGGCACATCCCAGGGCACACTGTCAAGTGGCAGCAGCTGCTTCAGGGACGTGGTGCTGGCAGCTGGCTACCAGTGGAGTGTTCTCTGACTCTGAGCCATGTTGCTGCCATCCAAGGTATATATTTAATGAGAAAAAAGTTATGAGGCAGTACTTATAAGATAACACAAGATGCTATCTATCTATTCACCTATTGAAATGTATATAAACATAAATATATGTATAAGAAACCCTTGAAAGTGCTATTATGTGTATAGAATATCTCAAGAAGAGGAGAGAAGGGAGAGATGGAGTAGAAGTGAAAAAGATATACCCCATGAAAATCCTTATTTTGTGTATTTCTTGTCTTATATTTTGTACATTTTTGTGTTTTTTAAATATATTTTATTTATTTTTACAGAGAGGAAGGGAGAGGGATAGAGGATTAGAAACATCGATGTGAGAGAAACATCGATCAGCTGCCTCCTGCACACCTCCTACTGGGGATGTGCCCACAACCAAGGTACATGCCCGTGACCAGAATCGAACCTGGGACCTTTCAGTCCGCAGGCCGATGCTCTATCCACTGAACCAAACCAGTTAGGGCTACATTTTGGTTATTTTTAACAATAATGAAGACAAAACATCAAGAACACCACTATGGGAAGAATCCTGTTAAAGGTTGGGTTGGGGGAATGTTATAGTTCTCCCTTAGCACCTGCACAACAGCTCACATGATGTGGTCAGAGGTAAGCCCCTCAGTCATCTAGCCTGAGAAGAGATCCCACCCATGAATAGATCAGCGATCAAGACCAAATTACAACAGGAAAAATCAAATAACACACAAGGGACATTCCAATTGCATCCAGCTCAGGAGATCAAAGAGAAAGAACCACTTGGTCCCACAGAACACTTACCACATAAGCCCAGGCCACAAAGACTGGGAGGCATAGCAGTTTGATGTAATGCATTGAAATAAATACAAAGGAACAGCAAAAATGGGGAGACAAAGAAACACTCCACAAATTAAAGAACAGGAGGAAACACCAGAAAAAGAGCTAAATAAAATGGAGGCAAGCAATTTATCAGATATAGAGTTCAATGTAATAGTTATAAGGATGAGCAAGGAATTTAGTGAGAATTACAATGAATTTAGTGAGAACTACAACAGCATGAAACAAGAAATAGAAACCAGTAGGAAATGAAGAATAACATATCTGACATCAAGAATATATTGGAAGGAATCAAAAGTAGATTGAATGAGGAAGGAGATTCAATCATTGATTTGGAAGACAATGTAGAAAAAAAACACCAAATTACAGCAGCAAAAAGAATTAAAAAGCAGGAGGATAGCTTAAGGGAACTTTGGGACAACATGAAAGGTAACAATATCTGCATCATAGGTTAACCAGAAAGAGAAGAAAGTAAGGAATAAAGAAACTTTTAAATGAAATAATGACAGAAAACTTCCCTAATCTGGTGAAGGAAAAATTCACACAAGTTCAGGAGGCACAGAGAGTTCCAATCAAGATGATGAACTCAAAGAGACCCACTCCAGCACATATCATAATTAAAATTACAAACATTAAAGACAAATAAAAATTATAAAGGCAGCAGGAGAGAGACAGACTGGGCCACATGCTAACTTGACACTCAGGTGGCCTTGCAAACTCAGAGACCTAAAGTAACCAAAAAGAATGGTCTGAAATTAAAACTTTTTAATTAAAAAGCAGGTTTTAGTAGGTAGTCATGTCCTAAGCCAACATCTTCCCTGACAAACATAAACTTTGATCTTTAATGAGCCTATTGTTGTTTTGCATCTAAGATAACATACCTGTGGAATGTCAGGGTAACTTGTAACTTCCCTTTTTCCAAACTCCTCAGGGCACAACAAATGCTGCCAGGGTGCAGATCACAAATCCCCTCATTGTTATTGTTATCTGTTCACTGTTGGCTGTCAACTGTCCTGCACCCACCTAAAGAAAATAAGTATGTGTCTATCATTTTACTTTTTATCCAATCCCAGAGGTTTTCCCACTTTGCTTTCTCCTGCTTCCCTAATCTATCACTAATGGAGTTCATGTAATCCACTTACATCTCTTCTTTTGATTATAAAGTATAAAACAAGGTTAAAAAAAAACTGCCATTCTGCAGAGTTATCTCAATATGTTGAGATTCTACTTCCTGGCAGTTGTCAACAGTTTGGCTCAAACTCACAAAAATTCCTTACAGTTTTGAATGTTTCTTTCATTAACAGTAATGAAAAGCAATAACCTGAACCCAAAATTACTCTATGCAGCAAAGCTATCATTTAAAATTAAAAAGCTTCAGAATAGAAATAAAGAACTTCCCAGACCAAAATCAAGAAAACAAAAAAGCTAAAGGAGTACATTACCCCCAAACCAGTATGGCAAGAAAGGTTAAATGGACTGTTTTAAGTAAAAGAAGAAATGGAGAGAGAGAGAAACATAAGCATGAAGAATTAAAATGGTAATAAATAAGTACCTATCAATAATAACCTTAAATGTAAGTGGACTAAAAAGGCTATAGGGTAGCTCAGTGGATAAGAAAACATGACCTATATATATGTTGTTTACAAGAAACCAATCACAAAACAAAAGAAAGTGAAGGGATGGAAAAGAAATTCCATGCAAATAGAAATGAAAAGAGCTGGGTTAGCAATACTCATATTTGACAAAATGTGCTTCAAAACAAAGGCTACAACAAGAGAGAAAGAAGAACAATGCATAAACTAAAAGAATCATTTCAACAAGAGGATATAACCCTGGTAAACATATATACATCCAATATAGGAGCACCTAAATATATTCAATAAGACTGACAGGGAGAGATATATAGCAATACAGTCACAGTATGGGACTTTCACAACCCACTGACCTCAGTGGATAGATATTCCAGGCAAAAATCAGCAAGGAAATGGTGGCTTTAGGTGATACACTAGATCAGATGGATTTAACTGATATTTACAGAAATTTAATCCCAAAGTGGCAGAATATACATTCTTCTCATGTGCACATGAATCATTCCATTGATCTATATGTGACTGTTCTTGCGCCAGTAACAGGCTCCTTTGATCACAATGGCTTTGTAGTATAGTTTGATATCCAGTATTGTGTTCCCTCCAATTTTGTTCTTCTTTCTCAAGATTGCTGCAGCTATTCGGGGTCTTTGTGAGTCTCATATAAAGTTTTGGAGTATTTGTTCTAGATCTGTGAAATACACCATTGGTATTTTTTTAAATATGTTTTTATTGATTTTTAAAGAGAGAGGAAGGAAGAGGGATAGTATGAAATAAGCCAGTGATCTCACTCATATGTGGAATCTAATGAACAAAATAAATTGATGAATAAAATAGCACTAGAGTCATAGAAGCATGGAATAGACTGACAAATTTTAGAAGGAATGCTGGGTTTGGGGGGTGAAAGGGGTGATTAATTGTGGAACTTATATGCATATATGCATAACCCATGGATACAGACAATAGAGTGATGGAGGCCTGGGAGGGGCGGGTATGGGGTGGAGGGGGTCAATGTGGGAAAAAAGCACAAAGAAAGGGGACATCTGTAATACTTTCAACAATAAAGATTTATTTAAAAAAGAAAAAATGGTTGCTGGATTTTGTCAAATCTTTTTTCTGCATCTACTGATATGAGCATGTGATTTTTATCCTTCGTTTTGTTTATATGTTGTATCACATTTATTGATTTGCAAATATTGAATCATTCTCAAAGATAAACCGTATATTATGACACAAAATAAGTCTCTACAAGTTCAAGAAGATTGAAATTATATCAAGCACCTTTTCATACCACAATAGCATGAAACTAGAAATCAACTACAATAAAAAACTCAGAAACATTCACACACATGAACACTAAGTAGCTTGTTATTGAACAATGAATGAGATCAAGGTAGAAATCAAAAGTTTCCTGTAAACTAACAAAAATAAACACACAACAAGCCAAAATCTACAGAAAACAATTGTGAGGGGATAGTTCATAGCCTTACAAGCCTACCCCAAGAAACAAGAAAAAGCTAAAATAAACAATATAACCCTACAACTAAAAGAATTATAAAAGGGCCCAAGGCTGCAGTCATGGAGCAAGAAGGGGAAGATATTTGGGACTACAATTTGAATGAGAAGCAGAAGGCGACCAAGGCCAAGTATCCTCCAGTCAGTCGGAAGTATGAGTATTTGGATCATACAGTGGATGTCCAGGAACTGAAGTCAAGGCAATAACGTATTCAGCCATGCAGGTCTATCCTGAAGAGAAGCCAGAAGTATTTGTGATCATTGACATTTAAGATAAAGAAAAAACTCCTCTGAAGAACTGTTATTTTCTCGTCCTTTTGAGAAGATACGATAATATAAATTCTACAGTCTCTGACAATATATGATGGTTTGGGTTTGCAGAACAGAAATTTTTGTCTTAAAGTATGACTTTCCCACAAGTGGAAAATCAAGGCATATTCCTGGTCTGTACTAACTAGATATTCAAATGTTAAAGAATTCTTCAGGTGGCAAGTATGGTTCCTTATTTATTAATTCCTTCTGTAGCAGCAGGTGCCTCACACACTTTCAATGGAATGCCAGCCCTCCAGCCTGGTCCCAAAAGGGATCATTGATGTAAACATCAGCCCAAGAGACTCTGAAGCCTCCACACTCTTATCGAATTCAATCTGGGAGAAAAAAATGATAATTTGAGAAATTTTACAATTAAGATTTTGCTTTCCCTCCAAATTGGTTAAGACATATTTTCTATATGCATATTAAGAGAGGTTGTATTTTAGATTGCTGTAGGACACAGCCATCCTGTATTCCAGTTGGATATCTTATAAGAAATAATTGTAATTAAACAATTGGGAGACTTCTCTAGAAAGAGCCCTGATTTTCTATCACACTTTTTTTTAAGCACTGATATACTGACACTTGCTTGTTTTTCCACAAGAAAAATTTAATGTCCTTAAAAATGGGCCCTTCTATCATGTAATTTTATGTTAAAGCCAGTATATTTATGCAGTTAGAGAAGAATGGGAGAATTAAAAATTTTTTTTGTTTGTTTTTAAAAATTGTTTAAGCTCTTCATTTCTGAGAAGACAGGAGGCCAGGAAAACAACTTTAAAATTATCTGAACTTTTGTCCGGCCAAGGTGGCTCTGTGGTTGAGCATCAGCCTATGAACCAGGAGGTCACAGTTCGATACCAGTCAGGGCACATGCCCGGGTTGCCCGCTAAATCCCCAGTAGAGGGTGTGCAGGAGGCAGCCAATCAATGATTCTCCCTCTCCCTCTCTGTAATCAATAAAAGTATATTTAAAATGTAAAATAAAATTATCTGAACTTCTCAAAGTAGATAACTTCTAAAAAATGGGAAAAAAATTATAAAAGGAACAACAAGAAAAGCCCAGGGTAAGTAGAAGGAAGGAAATAATAAAGATTAGACTAGAAATAAATAATATAGAGACTAAAAAAAAAACAAAATACAAAAGATCAATGAAACCAAGGGCAAAGGAAACTAAGGAAAAAAATCAGCAAATGTGACCACATCAAACTAAAAAGTGTCTGCACAGCAAAAGAAACCATCAACAAAATGAAAGTGGACCACAACAGAAACCACAGAAATTGACCCACACCAATATGGTCTATTAGTATTTGACAAAGGAAGTAAGAGCATACAATGGAGTGATGATAGTCTCTTTAATAAATGGTGTTGGGAAAATTGGATGGATACATGTAAAAATTTTTTTGGAGATTAAATCCTTATGGGAGGTAACAGTGGCAAATATGTTCTCCCATGCAGTGGGCTTTCTTCTTGTTTTGTTGATGGTTTCTTTTGCTGTGCAGAAGCTTTTTATTTTTATATAAAAGCTTCGATAAGAGTGTGGAGGCTTCAGAGTCCCATTTGTTTATTTTCCCCTTTGTTTCTATTGGGCTAAGACAGTGGTTGGTAAACTGCGGCTCGCGAGCCACACGCGGCTCTTTGGCCCCTTGAGTGTGGCTCTTCCACAAGATACCACGTGCAGGCGCGCACGTACAGTGCGATTGAAACTTCTGTAATACTTCTGTGGCCCATGCGCAGAAGTCGGTTTTCGGCTCTCAAAAGAAATTTCAATTGTACTGTTGATATTTGGCTCTGTTGACTAATGAGTTTGCTGACCACTGGGCTAAGAGATGTATCTGTAAGCAGATTTCTACAAGAGATATCTTATCCATTTTGAGTTTATTCTTGTGTATGGTGTAAGTTGGTGATCTAGTTTCATTTTTTTGCATGTAGCCGTCCAGTTTTCCCGACACCATTTATTGAAGAGACTGTCTTTATTCCACTGTATTCTATTGCCTTCTTTGTCAAATATTAATTGAGCATAATGGCTTGGGTTGATTTCTGGGTTCCCTGTTCTATTCCATTCATCTATATGCCTGTTCTTGTGCCAGTACCAGGCTATTTTGAGTACAGTGGCTTTGTAGTATAACTTGATATCTGGTGTTGTGATCCTTCAACTTTGTTCTTCTTTTTCAAGTTTGCTGTGGCTATTGGTTTTTTGTTTTTGTTTTGTTTTTTTTAGTTCCATATAAATTTTTGGAGTGTTGTTCAAGATTTGTGAAATATGCCTTTGGCATTTTAATAGGGATTGCATTGAATCTATAGATTGCTTTGGGTATTATGGACATTTTAAGAATGTTGATTCTACCCATCCATGAACACAGTATATTCTTCCACTTGTTTATATCTTTCTCTATCTTTGTTTTCAACATCCTGTAGTTTTCTGAGTACAGGTCTTTTACCTCCTTGGTTAAGTTATTCCTAAGTATCTTAATTTCTTTTTTGCAATGGTAAATGGGATTGTTTTCTAGTTTCTCTTTCTGAGAGTTCATTATTGGTGTATAAAAAAGCCATTGATTTTGGGGTGTAGGTTTTGGACCCTGCAACATAGCCAGATTCATTTACTAAGTCTAATCGTTTTTTTATGGAGTCTTTAGGGTTTTCTATGTACAATATCATGTCATTTTTAATGATAGCCTTGAGTTTTACTTCCTCCTTTCCAGTTTGGATACCTTTTATTTCTTCTTTTTGTCTGATCCCTGTGGCTAGGGCTTCCAGTATTATGCTGAATAAGAGTGGTGAAAGCAGGTATCCCTGTCTTGTTCCTTTTCTTAGGGGAAATGGTTTTAGTTTTTGCCAATTGACTATGATGTTGGCTGTAGGTTTGTCAAATATGGCCTTTATCATGTTGAGATACGCTCCCTCTATTCCCACTTTGTTTAAAATTTTTATCAAAAACTAGAGGCCCGGTAAATAAATTCATGCACGGGTGAGATCCAGCTGGCCCAGCCCCAATCAGCGGATCAGGGCCGGGCCTTTGGGAGGAGGAGATGGTGGGAGGTTGGCCGGCTGGGGGGAGGGGCAGCAGGCAATTGGCTGGTGGTCCCCGCCCCTAACTGGTGGGGGGTGACTGGGTGTGGGGCCAGCTGTGGGGAAGGGCTGTGGATGGTGGGTTGGCCGGCCCTGCCCCCGATTATGTGGGGGTGCCCATCAGGGTGGAGCTGGCTTGGGGGAGGGGCTGCGGGCCAGTCGGGGTGGTGGAGGCTGATTGGGGATGGGGCCTACTGTAGAGGGGCTGTGGGCAATGGACTGGCCAGCCCTGCCCATCGAGCAGGGAGCCGATTTGGGGCCAGTGGCCTGGGGGAGGGGCCATGGATGGTTGGCCAGTTGGCCCTGCCCCTGATCAGAGTGGGGGGACCGATCAGGGGTGGAGCTGGCTGGGGGGAGGGGCTTTAGGCTGAACGGGGTGGTGGGGGCCCATTGGGGTGGGGCCGGCCAGGGGGAGGGACTGCAGGCAGTTGGCCGGCAGCCCTGCCCCTGATTGGGGTGGTGGGGGCCCATCTGGAGCTTGGCCAGCTGGCCCCACCCCCTATTAAGGTAGGGGGGTGGTCAGGGGTGGGGCTGGCCAGTGGGAGGGGCTATGGGTCGATTGGGGTGGTAGGGGCCCATCGGAGGTGGGGCTGGCTGGGGGGAGGATCCACAGGGGGTTGACCACCAGCCCCACCCCCTGATCGGGCGGGTTCGCTGGCTGCAGTGGACCTCATAGTGACTGGTCATTTGGTTGTTAGGGCATTCCAGTCACTGGCTTTTTATATATATAGATGGGTGTTGGATTTTGCCAAATGCTTTTTCTGAGTCTATTGATATGATCATGTGATTTTTGTCTTTCAATTTGTTTATGTGATATATGACACTTATTGATTTGTGAACATTGTATCAGAATAAATCCCACTTGGTCATGGTGTATGATCCTTTTAATATATTGCTGAATCCGATTTGATAATATTTTTGAGGATTTTAGTATCTATGTTCATCAGGGATATTGGCCTGTAGTTCTCTTTCCTTTTAGTGTTTTTCTCTGGTTTTCAAATCATGGTAATGCTGTCCTCATAGAAAGAGCTTGGAAGTGTTCCTTCCTCTTGAATTTTTTGCAATAATTTGAGGAGTACAGGTATTAGTTCTTCTTTGAATGTTTGATAAAACTCCCCTTGTGAAGCCATCCAGATCAGGGCTTTTGTTTGCTGGGAGTTTTTCTATTATTGCTTCAATTTCATCAGTAGTTATCAGCTTATTCAGGTTTTCTGATTCTTACTGATTGAGTTTTGGAAGGTTGTATTTTTCTAGGAAGATGTCCATTTCAACCTGGTTGTCCCAGATTTTAGAATAGAATATTTGTTCATAGTATATTTTTATGATTCTTTGTATTTCTGTGGGGTCAATTGTTACTTCACCTCTTTCGTTTCTGATTTTGTTTCTTTTTTCTTTTTTTAATCCTCACCAGAGAATATTTTTTTCATTGATTTCTTTAGAGAGAGGGAAAGACAGAGAGAAACATTGATGTGAGAGGAACACATCGATTGGTTGCCTCCTGCATGAGCCCAACCAGGGCCTAGGCCAGGGAGGAGCCTGAAACCAAAGCACCTGCTCTTGACTGGAATTGAACCTGGGACCATTGGGTCCACAGGCTGACACTCTATCCACTGAGCCAAACCAACTACGGCTCTCTTTGTTTCTTGATGAGTCTGGCTAGAACTTCATAAATCTTGTTTATCCTTTCAAAGAATCAGCTCTTGGCTTTATTGATTTTTTTTTTGTCTCTGTGTCATTTATTTCAGCTTTGATCTTTATTAGTTACTTCCTGTTACGTACTCTGGACTTTCTTGTTCTTCTATTTCTAATTACTTAAGCTGTAGGATTATATAACTTACGACAAGTTTTTCTTGTTGTTTTGTTTTGTTTTGTTTTGTTTTGTTTGAGGTAAGCCTGTAGTGCTATGAGCTTCCCTCTCAGGACTGCATTCACTGTTTCCCATCAATTTTGGATTTTTGTGTTTTCATTTTCATTTGTTTCCAGGAGGTTTTTCATTTCTTTCTTGATCTCTTTGGTAACCCAATCATTTTTAACAGCATGCTATTTAGCCTCCATGTTTTTTATTGTTTTTATTGTAGCTGATTTCTAATTTCATGCCATTGTGATCTGAGAAGATGCTTGATATGATTTCTTGAACTAGTAGAGACTTAGTTCATGTCCTAACATGTAGTCCATCTTTGAGAATGACCCATGTGCACTTGAGAAGAATGTATATTCTGTAGCTTTTGAGTGAATTGTTCTGAAAATGTCAATTAATTCCATCTGATCTAGTGTGTCATTTAGGATTGCTGTTTCCTTGTTGATTTTTTTTTTGTCTAGAAGATCTTCCCAGTGATGTCAGTAGGTGTTAAAGACCCCTACTGTCATTGTATTACTGTCCATATCTCCTTTAAAACCCTCTAGAAGTTTTTAAAAATATATTTGTATGCTCCTATATTGGGTGTATATATGTTTACCAGAGTTTTATTCTCTTGTATCAATCCCCATAGCATTATGAAGCAGCTCCATTATCTCTTGCTATGTCCTTCACTTTGAAGTCTATTTTGTCAAGTATGAGTATTGCTACCCCAGCTTTTTTATTTTCCATTTCCTTTTGCTTGGAAAAAAATTTTTCCATCTCTTCACTTTCAGTCTGTGTGAGTCCTTCGTTGTGAGGTGGGTCTCTTGTAGACAGAATATATATATAGGTCAAGTTTTCTTTTCCATTCAGCTACCCTATGTCTTTTGATTGAAGCATTTAAGCCATTTATGTTTAAGGTTATTATTGATAGTTACTTGTTTGTTGCCATTTTTATTCTTTTTTTTAAGGAGTTCTACCATTAATTTTAGTGACTTATACTCAATGCAAACAGACAGCATCAAACAAGTAAAACAAACAAAAGTTTAACCTGGGTCAATGGGCATATATATAAAGAATAATTCAAATTTACTACAATCAGGAAAAAATGCCCATCTGAATCCAACTTAAAGATATGCAATAACGTGCATTAAATCTTTTTTTAAAATTTCTTTATTGATTGAGGTGTTACATATGTGTCCTTCCCCCATTACCTCCCCATCCCCCCCACTCATGCCCTCACCCCCCTGTTGTCTGTGTCCATTGGTTAGACCCATATGCATGCATACAAGTCCTTTGGTTGATCTCTCCCTTTTATCCCCACCCTCCCCTACCTTCCCTCTGAGGTTTGATGGTCTGATCAATGTTTCTCTGTCTCTGGAACTGTTTTTGTTCATCAATTTATGTTGTTCATTATATTCCACAAATGAGTGAGATCATGTGATACTTATCTTTCTCTGACTGGCTTATTTCACTTAGCATAATACTCTCCAGTTCCATCCAGGCTGTTGCAAATGGTAGGAATTCCTTCTTTTTTAGCGCAGCATAGTTTTCCATTGTGTAGATGTACCACAGTTTTTTAATCCACTCATCTGCTGATGGGCACTTAGGCTGTTTCCAAATCTTAGCTATGGTAAATTGTGCTGCTATGAACATAGGGGTGCATATATCCTTTCTGATTGATGTTTCTAGCTACTTGGGATATATTCCTAGAAGTGGTATTATTGGGTCAAATGGGAGTTCCATTTTTAGTTTTTTTGAGGAAACTCCATACTGTTCTCCATAGTGGCTGCACCAATCTGCATTGCCACCAGCAGTACACCAGGGTTCCTTTTTCTCCCCATCCTTGCCAACATTTGTCATTTATTGATTTGTTGATGATAGCCATTCTGACAGGTGTGAGATGGTACCGCATTGTTGTTTTGATTTGCATCTCTCGGATGATTAGAGAAGTTGAACATGTTTTCATATGTCTCTTGGCTTTCCTTCTGTCTTCTTTCGAAAAGTTTCTATTTAGGTTCTTTGCCCATTTCTTGATTGGATTGTTTATCTCCCTTTTGTTGAGTTGTATGAGTTCACTGTAAATGTTGGAGATTAAACCCTTATCAGTGATAACATTGGCAAATATGTTCTCACATGTAGTGGTCTTTCTTGTTGTTTTGTTGATGGTTTCTTTTGCTGTGCAAAAGCTTTTTATTTTTATGTAGTCCCATTTGTTTATTTTCTCTTTATTTTCTATTGCCCTAGGAGCAGTATCAGTGAAGAAGTTCCTTCGGCATATGTCTGAGATTTTGCTGCCTGTGGATTCCTCTAGTAATTTTATGGTTTCCCGTCTTATGTTTAAGTCCTTTATCCATTTTGAGTTTATTTTTGTGTATGGTGTAAGTTGGTGGTCTAGTTTCATTTTTATGCATGTATCTGTCCAATTTTCCCAACACCATTTATTTTTTATTTTATTTTTTTAAAATAAATCTTTATTCAGATTATTACAATTGTTTCTCCTTTTTTCCCCCATAGCTCCCCTCCACCCAGTTCCCACCCCACCTTCTGCCCTTACATCCCCCCCACTGTCCTCATCCATAGGTGTATGATTTTTGTCCAGTCTCTTCCTGAACCCCCTCATACCCCTTTCCCCCTGAGAATTATCAGCCCACTCCCTTTCTATGCCCCTGATTCTATTATATTCACCACATTATTCTGTTCCTCAGGTTTTTAATTCACTTGATTTTTAGGTTCACTTGTTGATAGATATGTATTTGTTGTTCATAATTTTTATCTTTACTTTTTTCTTCTTCCTCTTCTTTAAGAATACCTTTCAGCATTTCATATAATACTGGTTTGGTGGTGATGAACTCCTTCAGCTTTTTCTTGTCTGTGAAGCTCTTTATCTGCCCTTCAATTCTGAATGATAGCTTTGCTGGGTAGAGTAATCTTGGTTGTAGGTTCTTGCTATTCATCACTTTGAAAATTTCTTGCCACTCCCATTTGGCCTGCATAGTTTCTGTTGAGAAATCAGCTGACAATCGTATGGGTGCTCCCTTGTAAGTAACTAACTGTTTTTCTCTTGCTGCTTTTAATATTCTCTCTTTGTCTTTTGCTCTTGGCATTTTAATTATGATGTGTCTTGGTGTGGTCCCCTTTGGATTCCTTTTGTTTGGGGTTCTGTGCATTTCCTGGACTTGTAAGTCTATTTCTTTCACCAGGTGGGGGAAGTTTTCTGTCATTATTTCTTCAAATAGGTTTTCAGTATCTTGTTCTCTCTCTTCTTCTGGCACCCCCATAATTCTGATGTTGGTACACTTGAAGTTGTCCCAGAGGCTTCTTACACTATCTTCAACTTTTTGGATTTTTTTTTTTGCTTTTTGCTTTTTCAGTTGAGTGTTTTTTGCTTCTTTGTATTTCAATTCTTTGACTTGATTCTTGTGTTCCTCTAGTCTGTTGTTGGGTCTCTGTATAATATTTTTTATTTCAGTCAGTGTATGTTTAATTTCTAGTTGGTCCTTTTTCATATCTTCGAGGGTCTCATTATATTTATCGGCCTTCTCTAGGATATTCTTGAAAAGCCTTATAAGCGTGGTTTTGAATTCTACATCCAGTCGTTTGTTTTTCTCCATTTCTTTCGTTTGTGATCTGTTTCTTTGTCGCCACATTTTCACTGCTTCCCTGAGTTGGTAGGGTAGCTTTGTGTGCTAGGTTTCCTATATGGCCCAGTGGGTCAGCCTCCCCAGTTAACCTGAGGTGGATACTCCTGGTGCACCCCTTTGTGGACTGTGTGTACAGCCTTGTTGTAGTTAAGTCTTGATTGTTGTTGGTATCACTGGGAGGAATTGACCTCCAGGCCAGTTGGCTGTGAGGATCAACTGTGTCTACGTTGGGAGAAGTTTGGTGTTGGAGACAGCCTTATAGGATTATACTTGCCAAATTGCAAAAGCTTGGATGGGGTGGAGTCTCAGGGCAGAGCAGATAGTCTTTGCTTCCCGTCAGCCTTGCCCTTGCATGCGCGCCTCCAGACCTCTGCCTTCCCCGGCTCCCGAGTCTTCGCCCGAGAGTCCAGATTCCCCCGCAAGAGCGTGGGTCCCCAGGGGCTCGCCTGGAACTGGGGTTCAGTGCAGTCAGGAGCTTCCGACTCCCTTCTGCTAGGGAAAGCCTGTGGCAACCTCCGCAGTCTTTGTGCACACTGGCGCACGCGCCTCCAGACCCCTGCCCGCTGGGGCTCCGCTGGGTTTCCCCCAGGTCTCCGAGTCTCTGGGTGCCTTTCTACCTGACAGTCCAGACTCCCCCTGTATGAGCCTGGGTCCACGGGGTTTCGCCCGGGACTGGGGTTCAGTGCAGTAGGAACTGGGGTTCAGTGCAGTCTTGGGTTTCCTTCCCCCTCTCGCCAGAGAAAGTAAGCCAGGCTCTCAGCCGCCCTTCCTCTCTGCGCGCACAAAGCCCCTTTGCCATACCTCCAATTCTCTGTGAGTTTTTCTCTTTCCTTCTAGTTGTAGAATTTCCCCTCAGCCAGCTTTCCTGTGGTTCTGGATGGTGTCCGTTCTGTCTTTTAGTTGTAGTTTTGAAATTGTTGTATGAGGCAGCAGTTTAGGTGCTTACCTATGCCGCCATCTTGGTTTTCTCTCCCAACACCATTTATTGAAGAGACTGTCTTGACTCCATTTTATGTTCATGCCTCCTTTGTCGAATATTAATTGGTCATAGTGTTTGGGTCGATTTCTGGGTTCTCTATTCTATTCCATTGATCTATATGTCAGTTCTTATGCCAGTACCAGGATGTTTTAAGAACAGTGGCTTTGTAATACAGCTTGATATCTGGTATTGAGATCCCTCCTACTTTGTTCTTCTTTCTCAGGATTTGCTGCAACTATTCGGGGTCTTCTTTTATTCCAGATGAATTTTTGGAGAGTTCGTTCTAGGTCTGTGAAATATGCCATTGGTATTTTAATGGGGATTGCATTGAATCTATAGATTGCTTTGGGTAGAATGGACAGTTTGATGATGTTGATTCTACCAATTCATGAACATGGTATGTTCTTCCATCTGTTTATATCTTCCTCTATCTCCTTTTTTCAGTGTTCTGTAGTTTTTTGCATACAGGTATTTTACCTCCTTAGTTAAGTTTATTCCTAGGTATTTTAATTTTTCTGGTGCGATGGTAAATGGGATTGCTTTTTTAGTCTCTCTTTCTGTAAATTCACTATTTGTGTATAGAAATGCTATAGATTTCTTGGCGTTAATTTTGTATCTTGCTACCTTGCCGAATTCATTTATTAAGTCTATTAGCTTTTTGATGGAGTCTTTTGGGTTTTCTATGTACAGTATCATGTCGTCTGCGAATAAGGACAGTTTTACTTCTTCTTTTCCAGTTTGGATGCCTTTTATTTCTTCTTCTTGTCTAATTGCAATGGCTAATACTTCCAGTACTATGTCAAATAGGAGTGGTGAGAGAGGGCATCCCTGTCTTGTTCCTGTTCTTAGGAGAAATGGTTTAATTTTTGTCCATTGAGTGTGATGCTGGCTGTGGGTTTATCATATATGGTTTTATTATGTTGAGGTATGATCCTTCTATTCCCACCTTGCTGAGAGTTTTTATCAAGAAAGGGTGTTGGATTTTGTCAAATGCTTTTTCTGCATCAATTGATATGACTATGTGATTTTTATCTCTCAATGTGTTTATGTGATGTATCATGTTTATTGATTTGCGGATATTGTACTATCCTTGCATTCCTGGGATAATCCTACTTGGTCATGGTGTATGATCTTTCTGATGTATTGCTGGATTCTATTTGCTAGAATTTTGTTGAGGATTTTGGCATCTATGTTCATGAGGGATATTGGCCTGTAATTCTCTTTCATTGTGTTGTCTTTATCTGGTTTTGGTATTAGGGTGATGCTGGCTTCATAGAATGAGTTTGGAAGTGTTCCTTCCTCTTGAATTTTTTGGAATAGTCTGAGGAGGATAGGTTTTAGTTCTTCCTTGAATGTTTGGTATAACTCTCCTGTGAAGTCATCTGTGCCTGGGCTTTTTTTTGCTGGAAGTTTTTTGATGACTGATTCAATTTCTTCTATAGTTATTGGCCTATTGAGATTTTTAGAATCTTCCTGATTGAGTTTTGGAAGGTTGTATTTTTCTAGGAATATGTCCATTTCCTCCAGGTTGTCTAGTTTGTTGGAATAGAGTTGTTCATAATATTTCTTAACAATCCTTTATATTTCTGTGGAGTTTGTTGTTATTTCGCCTCTATCATTTCTGATTTTGTTTCATTGAGTCCTCTCTCTTTGCTTCTTGGTGAACCTGGCTAGAGGTTCATCAATCTTGTTTATCCTATCAAAGAATCTGCTCTTGGTTTCATTGATCTTTTGTATTGTTTTTTTGATCTCTATGTCATTTATCTCTGCTCTAATCTTTATTATCTCCTTCCTTCTGCTCACTCTGGGCTTTTTCTTGTTGCTCTCTTTCTAATTCTTTGAGCTGTAGCATTAGATGATTTACTACCATTTTTTTCTTGTTTTTTGAGTTTGGCCTGTAGAGCTATAAACTTCCCTCTCAGGACTGCTTTCATTGTGTCCCATAGGTTTCAGATTGTTGTGTTTTTATTGTCATTAGTTTCCATAATGTTTTTAATTTATTCTTTGATCTCATTAGTAACCCAATCAATATTTAATAACATGCTATTCAGCTTCCAAGTGTATGAGTGTTTTGGATTGTTTTTTATTGTAGTTTATTTCTAATATTATGCCATTGTTGTCTGAAAAGATGCTTGGTATGATTTCAATCTTCTTGAATTTGGGGAGACTTTGCTTGTGACCCAGTATGTGGTCTATTTTTGATCTAGTGAGTCATTTAAGATTGCTGTGTCTTTGCTGACTTTTTGTCTAGAGGATTTATCCAGTGATGTCAGTGGTGTATTAAAGTCCCCTACTATGATTGTATTGTTGTCGATCCCTCCCTTGATATCTTCCAGGAGTTTTGTTATGTATTTGGGTGCTCCTGCATTGGGTGCATATATGTTTACCAGGGTTATATCCTCTTGTTGTATCGATCCCTTTAGTATTATGTAGTGGCCTTCCTTATCTCTTGTTATGGTCTTCACTTTGAGGTCTATTTTGTCAGATATAAGTATTGCTATCCCAGCTTTTTTATTTCCATTTGCTTGAAAGATATTTTTCTATCCCTTCACTTTCAGTCTGTGTGAGTCCCTTGTTCTGAGGTGGGTCTCTTGTAGACAGCATATATATGAGTCATGTTTTTTTATCCATTCAGCCACTCGATGTCTTTTGATTGGAGCATTTAGTCTGTTTATGTTTAAAGTTATTATTGAAAGGTGCTTGTTTGTAGCCATTTTTATTTTTTGAGGCTGTGTTCCTTCTTACCTTTTTGTTTCTTCTCTTTACCGCATTCCTTTTAGCATTTCTTGAATTGCTGGTTTGGTAGTGATAAACTCCCTTAGCCTTTTTTTCTCTCTGAAGTTCCTGATTTCCCCTTCAATTTTGATTGATAGTCTTGCTGGATAGAGTATTCTTGGATTGAGTCCCTTGATTTGCATCACTTTGTATATCTCCTTCCATTCCCTTCTTGGAACACAGCTTGATGTGTTTCTGTTGAGAAATCATTTGATAATCTGATGGAGGATCCTTTGTAGGTAACTCTCTGTCTCTCTCTTGCAGCCTTTAAGATTCTCTCTTTGTCGATAACATTTACCATTGTAATTATGGCGTGTCTTGGTGTGGGTCTTTTGGGATTCATCTTGCTTGGGACTCTTTGAACTTTTTTCTTCCCCATATCAGGGAAGTTTTCTGTCATTATTTCTTCAAATAAATTTTCTAATCCTTGCTACTCTTCTTGTCCTCTTGGCAGCCCTATTATATGTATGTTATTTCATTTTGCATTGTCCCAAAGCTTCCTTAGGCTCTCCTCCTGCTTTTTAATTTTTTTCTCTTGTTGCTGTTCAGATTGGGCTTGTTTCTGTACCTGATCTTCTAACTCACTGATTCGGTCCTCTGCTTCTTCTAGTCTACTGTTGAAGCCTTCCATGGTGTTTTTTATTGTAACTATATTTTTTTCATTTCTTCCTGATTTTTGCATAGGTTGTTGATTTTCTCGTCCATCCAGTGTATGAACTATATGATCATTTTCTAAATTCTTTTTCTGTCATGTTGCATGCTTCCGTCTCACTTATTTCCTTACTTGGCGATTCCTCCTTTTCTTTCCTCTGTGGATTGCTTTGTTGTCTCCCCATTCTGACTATCACCAGAAGGTTCCGATGTCAAGTTGCGGGAGCCTGGACCGTTTGCAGTGGGAGTTTTGCACCCCCCAAGTGTCACTGAAGAGCTCTGATCCTTCAGCCCAGGCTCCAGGGGATGGGTTTTGTTATCTAAATCCAGCCAAGCACCTGGAATGCATACGAATCGGGCCCACCCAAGAATGCACATGATCTCCTTTGTCTTGACTTTTAGTAAAACTTCCTGGGTTTTGCTGTATAAAATAAACAGGCTGTATTGGCCCTAGGTCCCTGTCTCTCCATCAGAGGACAGTGTTTCTACCCAGCCCCAGCTTTTTCCTTCCATCTCTGTGTCTGTCTCTTTCTTTCATTTTCTCAATCCCCAGCAGCCCCTACTCAGGAACTGGACTGCTCTCTAGCAGTGCTGGATGTGGAAAAGAGAGACATATTTACAGGATTCATCTGCACAGAACTCGTGAAAAGATCAACAAGGAGATCTGGGTCTATGGCATAGACTCTATGCTAAACTTTTTTCCAGACAGCATGGCTTGGAACTCCTCTAAACTGCAATCAATACTGTCAAGATAATCCAACAGCACAACCTTTCCCAAAGGATCATTTAAAATGGAATCCATCATGGTAACAGTATCATCTGCAGTCAGACTGGAGAAGCCATTTAGCTGAATGGCACTAGATATGAGAGGACTAGTGCCATCACTGCCTGAACTTAGGGATTCTCTGGCTGGTTCATTCTGATCTCCACTCTGAATGACTGCTGCATATTCATCTTCATTGTCATCTTCAACATTGACAATATCTGGGTACTGGCTACAGTTGGAGGGATTAGATATAATGTCTTCATAGTTTCTGGAATACCTGGGATATTTTCTTCATCTGCATTATCATCAGTGACATCATAAATAATGATGTCATCTGAAAGCCACTCCCTTGGTTTTAAACCTTCAGTCCTACTGTGGAACTTTATGATGGTGATTCTCAGCTGGTTCTTTGACTATGTGCCGAAACAGATTCTTCTTTTGGGCTCCATTAGTGTTCAGAAGTAGAGGCCTTTTACATTTTAAACTCACAAGCTGGTTTTTCTGAACCAATGTAACAATAAACTGGACAATCTTTTGAATAAGTTGTTGCTGTTGTGCATGTTTTGCTCATAATTCTTCACCTCCTTCCAGAGGGACTCATTCTCACTTTTTAACTCAGAAAGCCTTGACTCCATAGTCTCTTGTTTTATTTCAACCTTCTGAGCACTACTTATAGTTTTTGTTAAATCTTCCTGACGAATTTTATTTTCTTCTGGTTTTGAAGATGAAACCTTCCTTTTAATGTTCTCCAACAAGTCATCTTGGCCTTGTTTGAAGTAAGGATGCTGAAATTCAACAGGACCATCTCATTCCTGCTTTACAATTCCAGTCAATATGTACTACTTTATAGAAACCATACATGTTCAGTTGCCTCACAAAGCTTGCCATGTTATTGTGCTTGAAGTATTTGGGAAGTATTTCTTTTGCAAATCTTTGTTCATCCAAAACCAGAAAACTTTGACCATTCTGGCTCCAGGTGATGAACTTGTTGGTGTGGGTTTCCTCCACGAGCATCCACAGCTTGCGGAGGGAAGCGGGCACGTTCAAACTCTGCTTCATTGTTAAGGAGGTGCAGGGATTCCAGATTCTACACCCGAATGCAGCAGCGGTGTTGGCGGCGACGGCAGCTGTTTCATTTTTATTCTTTATATATGTGTTCCTCCCTCACTTTCTATTTCTTCTTACAACAGTCCCATTAGCATTTCTTGCATTTCTTGGTTTGGTGGTAATAAACTCCTTTAGCCTTTTTTTTTTTGTCTGTGAAGCTCTTTATTTCACTTTCATTTTGCATGATAGCCTTGATGGATAGAGTAGTCTTGGGTTCAGTCCCTTGATTTTCATTACATTGTATGCTTCATGCCATTCTGAGAAGAAAGTGGGTTTCTGTTGAGAAATCAGCTGACAGTCTAATGGGAGCTCCCTCATAGGTAACTTTCTGTCTGTCTCTTGCAGTCTTTAAGATTTTTTCTTTGGACAGCCATTGCAGTACATCGAGTTCCATAGAGACAGCGCTGGGGCAAGTGTGAGCCAGCTGGGCACTGGGTGACTGTGTGCTCGTTGAGGGAAAGTAATTAAACATGGGCAAAGGAGATCCTAAAAAGCTGAGAGGCAAAATGTCATTGTATGCTTTCTTTGCGCAAACTTGCCTGGGGGAACACAAGAAGCAGTACCCAGATGCTTCAGTCAACTTCTCAGAGTTTTTCTAAGAAGTGCTCAGAAGACCATGTCTGCCAAGGAGAAAGGAAAATTTGAAGACATGGCAAAGGCGGACAAGGCCCGCTATGAGAGAGAAATGAAAACATATTCCTCCTAAAGGGCGAATCAAAAAAGAAATTCAAGGATCCCAATGCACCCAAGATGCCTCCTTCAGCCTTTTTCTTTTTTTTTTTTAAAAAAATAAATCTTTATTGTTCAGATTATTACAGGTGTTCCTCTTTTTTCCCCCCCATAGCTTCCCTCCACCTGATTTCCCACCCCACCCCATGCCCTTAACCCCCGCCACTGTCTTCATCCATAGGTGTAAACTTTTTGTCCAATCTCTTCCCGCACCCCTCACACCCCCTTCCCCCTGAGAATTGTCAGTCCACTCCCTATCTATGTCCCTGATTCTATTATATTCACCAGTCCATTCTGTTCTTCAGATTTTTTATTCACTTGATTTTTAGATTCACTTGTTGGTAGGTATGTATTTTATGTCACTTTGTTGTTCATAATTTTTATCTTTACCTTTTTCTTCTTCTTCCTCTTCTTAAAGAACACCCTTCAGCATTTCATGTAATCCTGGTTTGGTGGTGATGAACTCCTTTAGCTTTTTCTTGTCTGTGAAGCTCTTTATCTGACCTTCAACTCTGAATGATAGCTTTGCTGGGTAGAGTAATCTTGGTTGTAGGTTCTCGCTGTTCATCACTTTGAATATTTCTTGCCACTCCCATCTGGCCTGCATAGTTTCTGCCGAGAAATCAGCTGACAGTTGTATGGGTGCTCCCTTGTAGGTAACTAACCGTTTTTCTCTTGCTGCTTTAAAGATTCTCTCTTTGTCTTTTGCCCTTGGCATTTTAATTATGATGTGTCTTAGTGTGGTCCTCTTTGGATTCCTCTTGTATGGGGTTCTGTGTGCTTCCTGAACTTGTAAGTCTATTTCTTTCACCAGGTAGGGAAAGTTTTCTGTCATTATTTCTTCTAATAGGTTTTCAATATTTTGCTCTCTCTCTTCTTCTGGCACCCCAAAAATTCGGATGTTGGTACGCTTAAAGTTGTCCCAGAGGCTCCTTACACTATCTTCATATTTTTGGATTTTTTCTTTTTGTTTTTCTGGTTGGGTGTTTTTTGTTTCTTCATATTTCAGATCTTTGGTTTGATTCTTGGGGTACGTTGATCTACAGTTGAGTTTCTGTATATTCTTTATTTCAGACAGTGTATGCTTAATTTCTGACTGGTCCTTTTCCATTTTTTTGGTATTCTCATTAAGATCCTTAAAGGTCTCACTAAGTTCCTCAGCGGTTTTTAGAAGATTCTTGAGTAACCTTATAAATGTGGTTCTGAACTCTATGTCGTCCAGTAGTTTGCTTTCTTCTATTTCTCTCATTCGTGACATGTTTCTTGGTCTCCGCATTTTGCTGCTTCCTTGTGTTGATGGAGTGGCTTTTTTGTGGTAGGTGACCTATAGGGGCCAGTAGCTCAGCCTCCCCAATCACTTGAGGTGGACGCCTTTGGTACACCCCTTTGTGGGCTGAGTGCAAAGTCTTGGTGTAGTTAAGCCTTGATTGCTGTTGGTACACTGGGAGGAATTGACCTCCAGACCAATTGGCTGTGAGGACCCGCTGTGTCTATAATGGAAGAACTGCTGCGCTGGAGACACACTTATGGTGCAGGACTTGTTTCAGTGGGGCTTTGGTGCTCACTGAGTCTGCCTCTTGAATGTGTCACTTATGAATGTGAGGAGTTGAAATCTGGTGTCTCACACTGACCTCTAGGTACACTGGCTTCTGGATCTCCAATGGGGTTCAGGTCAGCTACTGTCTGAGGCCACCCAGCAGGAGCTACAGCGAGAACTACAGTTTTCTCCTCTTTGCTTGGGGTTTGGAGGTTTTGGAGCTGTCTGACCCAGGCTGCAAGTTTGCTATGTTAAGCTGCGATAAGGCAGGCCATTCATATGCTAAAGCTGCTGCTTGGAGCTTGGGTGGGTTTGTAGGTTGTGCGGGGCGGGGTCTCAGGTCCTAGCCAGGCTAGGACATGGCAAACAGCGATGGCTGCCAGTTAGCCGGCTCTGCGTCTCTGACCGCATCCCCGCGTCCTGCGCCCCAGCACAGTAAACAATTATTCCTGCTTGCAGCTCTGCAATCAAGCCACCCTCACTTTCTGACCCGATAGCAGACAGTCCAGCTTCTCCCTGTTGGAGTCTGGGTCCCCCGCGTCTCCCCAGAAACTGGATTTCAGAGTAATTGGGGGCTTGTCTCCCTTCAGGTTGAAAAAAGCAATGCCTGCCGCCAGCCTGGATCGCCCGCCTCCATACCTCAGCTTTTCAGCGCTTGTGCATGTCTCAATGCTCTTTTCTCTTTCCTTCTAGTTATAGAACTTCCACTCAGTCAGCTTTCCCATGGTTCTGGGTGATAGACGTTTTGTCTTTTCTGGTGTGGGTCTTTTTGGCTCCAACTTGATTGGGACTCCGTGCTTCTTGGACTTGTGCGACTTTTTTCTTACCAAGTCAGGGAAGTTTTCTTTTATTATTTCTTCAAATAGGTTTTCTATTTCTTGCTCAGCTTCTTCTCCTTTGGCACCCTTATTATGCAGATATTGTTTCATTTCATGTTGTCCCAAAGCTCCCTTAAGCTCTCCTCCTGCTTTTTAATTTTTTTCCAATTGCTGCTCTGATTGGGTGTTCTTTTCTGTCTTGTCTTCTGACTTGCTGATTTAGTCCTTAGCATGGAAGGACCTGGAGAGTATTATGCTAAGCAAAACAAGCCAGTCAGAGAAAGACAAGTATTACATGATCTCACTCATATGTGGAATCTAACAAACAAAATAGATGCAGAGACAGAAGCATAGAACAGATTGCAGGAATCTCAGAGGAAAGGTGGGGGAGGGGAGGTGGGAAGGGATAAACCAAAGAACTTGTATGCATATATGCATAAACCATGGACACCTATAATTGAGCAGTGAAGGCCTGGGGTGTGGAGCAGGGGTGGGCAAGAAGGGGCCAATGGGAGAAAGAGAGGGACTTATTTAATATTTTCAACAATAAAAATTTAATTTTTTTTAAAAAAGAAATGGATTCAGCATATATTTTAAATATAGAATTGAATGATCTGATGACATTCTTAAGATGAAAAGAAGAGGAACACATTCCATGTTTTGCCTTAAAATGCCCAAATGAATGCAGAAATAACATGTTTGTGGTTTATTTAAACATCCTGTTGACATACAAGTGATAATAGAACATCATTGAAAAAAAGAGGATTAGAGTGAACGTAAGGAGAAAGTACCAGAAATTAGGCAAATAGAAGTCCTTGCTTGAAGAACAGAGCATGACACAAAGCCACAGCTTAGGAGAAGGGTCCAAGAGAATCCAGAGCAAAGGGACAGCTGGAGACCTGAGGGCAAACAAAAAAATAATGTCAGAAAAACCAACTCAGCCCTAGCTGGTTTGGCTCTGTGAATGGAGCCCTGCAGACTGAAGGGTCCTGAGTTTGATTCCGGTCAAGGGCACATTCTCTCTCTCTCTTCCTCTCTGAAATCAGTAAAAATATGTTTAAAAAGAAAGAAACCAATTCATTTCATTAAGACATATTTATTATGCCCTCCCCCCTTATTCACCAGGCTAGTGGGTTAGAATGCATCATCAGTAAACAAGAGACCAAGACCTCTGTCTTCATGGAATATATACTGTGCCAGATACATAATATAACACATAATATATAAACATCATAAATAATTAAAATACATATTAGAAATTAAGAGGTATGAAAAAAGTAGGGTAAATGAAGAATAATTGAAAATACCAAAGGGCATACAATATTAAATAGGGTTACATTTCTCCCCAAAAGTAAAGGCTCCTTAGTGTGAAATGCTGCAGGGAGGTAGATATGTAGAGGCTGAGGAAAGGACATTAGACTTACTGATTTTTCACTTGTATACTCAGTAAGTTTTCTTCTTTCATGCCCCTTGAGATGTATTGGCAAATATTCTGCTATGTGAGATGTCTGAGAGTTTACTGTCTATGTTTTCTTCATTTGGATCTCTGTGTTCATCTTGATTGGGACTCTCTGTGCTTCCTAAACTTGTGTGACGGAAGATTTCTGTCATTATTTCTTCAAACAGGTTCTCTATCCCTTGCTCACTTTCTTCTCTCTCTGGTCCACCTATAATGTGGATGTTGCTCTGTTTCTTGTTGTCCAAAAGTTCTCTTAAACTGTCTTCTGGCTTGTATTTTGTTCTTTTTGCTTCTTAATTGAATTATTTTTCAACCTTGTCTCCTAATTCACTGATTCAATCTTCTGCTTTTTCTAACCTACTGTTAATTCCTTCCAGGGTATTCTTTATTTTAGCTATGTCATTCTTCATTTCTGACTGGTGTTTTTTATGGTTTCTATGTCTTTTTCATGCTATTGAGTAGTCTAAAGACCATTACTTTATACTCTGTTTTTGATAAATTGCTTGCCTCCATTTTACTTTGCTCTCTTCTCTCTCTCTCTCTCTCTCTCTCTCTCTCTCTCTCTCTCTTTTTTGAGTTTTCTTCTGTTCTTTGATTTGGGGGCTGTTTCTTTGTTTCCCCATTTTTATTGTTTCTTTGTATTTGTTTCTTTGTATTGGATAAGACTGCTATTCTTCCCAGTCTTGCTGTGGTGGCCTTCTGTGCAACCCAGTAGTATAGTCTCCTTGATCTTCCAAGCTCAGTGTTCCAGAAATGTCCCTTGTGTGGGTTATGTGTACCATCCTGTTGTACTTGGATCTTGATTGCTGTTGTCCCACAGGTTTTCTGACTGTGAGGTTCAATTCATACCACATCATGTCAAGTGTTATACAGGGGTTGACCAAACAAAACAAGACTAAACCAAAAACAGAAAAACAAAAACAAAACCTACACCAATAACAGAAACAACAACCACAACAAAAAAGACTGAAAAAGAAAAAAACACTAAAAGACTTGAGATCAGAAGAATTAGAGGAGAATAAAAAGAGAATATGGAAGAAAAAACAAGATGGCAGCATAGGTAGACACCTGTACTTGCTGCCTCCCACAACCATATCAAAATTACTAACGTACAGAACAATCATCATTCAGAACCACCTGAATGCTGGCTGAATGGAAGTCCTACAACTAGAGAAATAAAGAAGAAAGCACATTGAGACTTGCAGGAGGGACAGAGGCAAGGAACGGGCTGGTCCAACACCCACATATGCTATTTTTTTAATCAAGAGAGATATCATGATAGCTGATGCTATCATGTAAAGCAAGGGGTCCAAGCCCCACACCAGACCTCCAGCCCAGGTTTCCAAAGCTGGGAAGAGCAGTTCCTGCCACTACAGGCTGTAAAAACCAATGGGTTGTTGATGAGTGACACGAAGGCTGTGGGAGATCCAGGTGTTCCTCTTAAAGGGCCTGCACACAAACTTATATAGTACCACTTCTTCTGATCTCCCGCACCAGGGGACCCAGACACATATGGGAAGGAACTGGATTGGCTGGCATTGGGGCAAGAACTTGGGGGCAGCTTTCTCCCAGATGGGGGTGCTCACAGAGGTCATTGTTTATGTGCCGAGATCTCCTCTATCGCAGGCTGACTGGCAGCCATATCTGAGTCTCCACTAGCCTGGAGCACGCTGTTTCCTCCACCCTAGGGATTCCCTGAGACCCCACTCCATCCAGTTAGCAGTCCCATACAAGCTGTTTGCTGCACTTTTCCCATATGAATCACCTGCCCTGGCTCAGGCTTCAGACTTTGCTAAAATCTCTCTACAAGCTGCAACTGGTGACAGCATGCTCCAAACCTAATAATAAAAGGCTCAAGACCCAGCACTAGCACCAGCCTGCCTTGCTTCACAGCTAGGCCTCACCTGGGCACCTCCAAGCCCAATACAAATAGCAAATAACAACTGTCTGGTGATCCCTGTGTAGCTCCTTGTGGGTAGCCCCAGGCAGTGACTGACTTTGCACCTCCCTGGAGGCCCTAGAGCAGGGGTGGGCAAACTTTTTGACTAGAGGGCCACAATGGGTTCTTAAACTGGACCGGAGGGCCGGAACAAAAGCATGGATGGAGTGTTTGTGTGAACTAATATAAATTCAAAGTAAAGGAGCGGAGGGGAGAGCAAGAGAACCGGATAGAATAGCCGGATCCGGCCTGCTGGCCGTAGTTTGCCCACGGCTGCCCTAGAGCCTCTCCCTTTTCGTCTCCCTCTCCCTCACCCTTCCTCTACTTCTCAAATTAATTGTTTTAAAAGTATCAAAGACTCTTAGAGCTAGATGAAAGGGACACAGGAGACAAAATAAAGGTGCTTCCATTGGCCAAAGATGGAATCATTTAAACATTTTTTAAAATAACTAATTGTTTATGACTCCTTGAATGTTTATTTAAAATCCATGAGTTCATAATGGTGATCAAAAGGAGAAAAAAAAATCAGTTATCAATTGCTGCATAATAAATTACCCCAAAATTTAGAATTGTCAAACGAACTGAAAAAGAGTCTAGAGGCTTTGACTAGAAATAAGATACAAAGATTTATTCCTAGATCTTAGAGTTTGCAAACTGAAAACACATTCAGGCAAAGCCCAGAAGTGTTCTGAAGGAGGAAGAAAAGTTAAGAGTTATTATAGTAAAAAATACACTCTTAAGAATAATAAGTCCTGTATTCTTAGCCCTAGGATTGGTCCAGGATGGTTATCAGTCAGACGTCAGGTAGTCTGGAGGATAGGTACCAAGAGGTCTGGTCACATCCTGAGTCCTTTAGAAGTATTCAGAGGGTTGTCTGTAGGTGTAACTGTTCAGGCATCGACCCAGGATTGGATAGTTCAAAAGCTTAAGTTCCAAGGCTGCTTAAGACAAGAAAAAGAATTGTTTTCTTATGTCTTCACTTTCCTAATGTTAATAATTTAGCAGCTTGATTAAAATGACTCCATTTTGTATTTTCCCTATATTTATATTTTACATCTCAATCAAACATCAAATATTTATTATCTCTCACAGTTTAGAGAAAATGGAAAAGGCTCCTAAACATTATTTCTTGGGACCCTGAGGTTAGAGAAGTTTACACGATGCAAAATGAGAGAATCCGTAGGAGATGCCAGCGAGGGAGAAGCTGAGAGAAGAGAGAAAGCTGTGAGAAAGTGACCTTCGTGCCAGGAAGGAACCAGAAGGGACTTAGAAAAAATTCAATCCAAACTCAAAGCACATTCCAGGTAACGGAGTTCTTACAGAACAGAAACTCCGTGAATGTGCCAGACACGGCACAGCCTTCAGTGGGCACTCTGACCTTCTTGTCCATGAGTGCATTCACTCCGGTGAGAGGTCCTATATGCAATGAGTGCAGGAAAGCATTCAAGACCAAAAATCAACTTTCTGTGCACCAGATGACCCACACCCGGGAGCAACCCTTTAACTGCACCCCGTGTGAGAAGGCCTTCAGCAGTAGATCCGCTCTTTGCTGACATAAAACCCACAGTGGAAAGAGGCCGCACAAGTGCAGTGACTGTGGGAAGGCCTTCCCGGCCAGGGACTGCCTCAGTCTGCACCAGACCATGCTCACTGGGGAGAAAAGCCTTATGGAGGCAGTGACCAGGGGAAGGCCTTCCAGTTCAAGCACTCCCTCACCATTCCTGCCCCAGGGGAAGCCCTGTGAGTGTGAGGAGTGTGGGAAAACCTTTTGTCATCACTAAATGCAGGGCCCATGAACAAGGACACGCTGGGGAGAAGCCTACGGATGTGTGGATTGTGGGGAAACTTGCCAAGATCAGAACTGCCTCACCATCTGTCAAAGAATCCACACCAGAGAGAAACCTTACAAATGTTCAGAGTGTGGTAGAGCTTTCAGTGGGAAGTCAAACTTGACCAGTCATCAAAAATCCAGAGAAGAGAAACCTTTCAAATGTGAGGTGTGCGGAACGGCCTTTCATCATAGCTCTGTCCTGAGGCAGCACAAAGGAGCCCGCGAGAGAAGCCGTGTCCCTGCCATGTCCCTGCCGTGTCCCTGCAGAGAGTGGCACAGCTTCTGTCCATGTTCCGCTCTAGTTCTAGGACATAAGCAAGCTCTACTGGAGAGAAGCCTGAGAAATGGGAGCAGTGTGGCAAAGCTTCCAGAGTGAGGGCAAATCTTCCTGGACATAGAAAAGGAAACAGAGAACTTGTAAATCCCTGTAACCAGCAACTATTTCTGACCTTCTCATTAGTCCATTTTGTGGTCACCAATACCTAAGAGTGAAGTAGTCACATTCTCATGTCTCTGTTGACAGGCTCTTCCTGTCTCCTGTGTGGGTTCTTTCTGATGACCTGACCCCTAATTGTGACATCGCCAAAGCCTCTGTCCTTGGCCTCCCTATGTAGTGTCCCGTCAGTGAACACCTTCACTTACAAGGTTTTGTCTATTAGAAATACTAATATTATTATTTTTCTTTTTTTATTTATTTTTTATTAAGGTATTATATGTGTACATATCTTACCATTGCCCCCCACCCCACTCCCATACATGCCCTCACCCCCCAATGTTTTGCATCCGTTGGTTACTCTTATATGCATGCATATAAGTCCTTCAGTTGATCTCTTATTTCCCCCACCTCTCCCTAACCTTCCAGCTGTAATTTGACAGTCTTTTTGAAGCTTTACTGCCTCTGTATCTATCTTTTTTGTTCATCAGTTTATAATGTTTTTCATTATCCCCAAATGAGTGAGATCATGTGGTATTTTTCTTTCATTGACTGGCTTAAGAAATACTAATATTAAATACTTATTAGTGCTTGCCACACACCAGCATTATTTTAAAGGCTTGATCATTTAACTCATTTAATCCATACAACACCCCCATGCATACGACACCCCTATGGATGACACCCCTTTGGGTACCACACCCCTATGGATATGACACCCCTATGGATACAACACTCCTATGGGTATGACACCCCTGTAGATATGACACCCCTATGGGTGAGAAAATTGAAGCATAAAAAGATTAACACGTTAAGCGCCATGTCAATCACTGGTGACTGAAATGGAAAGGAAGACAAAACAGGCTTGGTACTTAACGTGTTAAGAAACCTGCTCAGGATCATTCAGCTAACAACTTCCACATGGATGCCCAGCTGCTCGGCCTGCTAGACAGTCCCATGCACCACATCACAGCTCTCAGATGTAAAGCTATACTTCAACACAACGTTTTTTCGTTGATAAATACTGATCATTTTTAACAAGTTTTTGTTTGTTTGTTTTAACATAAAACATGAATGGTGCTTCTTCATATAGGATATATGTGGGAACAGAATTGCTGAGATTCAGGAGAGAAAGGCAGAGCAAGAGCAGATTTTAAAATTACAGCGAAGTGGATGTCAGCTGGACGCTGCTCCAGGAGCAGATCACACAGGGAAAGAGCATGAAGCCTTTGCTATGAATCAATGAGAACTTCTTCAAGGTGTTGATTTCATAAATGTGTGCTATGTCTAGTTGCATAACATGAAATGTTCTTTCAAATGTATAACATCTCTTTTCAAGTCTTTCCATGTCTCTTAACATCTATCCTTTCTCTTTCAAATGTTACAGGACCTACTGCAGATAGAATTAAAATACCCACATACAAGTAAGGCTGTTAAAATGAAATCATAAATTGCAGAAGAGGATGCAAATGTGTATCAGCTAAATTAACATAATTATCATAGCTGAGAATTATTAGCTCTAAGTTCCCTGTCTGGTAAAGAAAGGGATGAGCAATGGGTTACTCAGCATTTCTCCAAAGGTGTTTTACAATTTAATGTTTGTTTGTTTTTAAGTAAAAAGTTTTAGAAATGCTGGTTAGGTGGAGGTTATTTTATTCCCTTAAAGACTTCTCAGGGATTTTTAAATGCTAATGTTCTTTCTGAATCTTAAACAAAGGAGCTATAAAAAGCATTACTTTCCAAAAGTAATCGATGACCATCCTATTTGGAGGAGCATCTTTATGGACTCCTGTTTCATAGAAAACACTTTGGAAAATGTTCTATACCTTATCCAATAATGAAGAACCAGGAGATGAAGAGAGACAATTTTCTAGCAATAATGATTTTGCATTTACATGGGAATTACATGGTTTATTTTTATTTTTTTTAATGTTTTTATTTATTTCAGAGAGAGGAAGGGAGAAGGAGAGAGATAGAAACATTGATGAGAGAGAATCATTGATTGGCTGCCTCCTGCACATCCCCTACTGGGGATTAAGCCTGCAACCCAGGCATGTGCCCTGGCCGGTAATTGAACTGGTGACCTCCTGGTACTCAGGACAACGCTTGATCAGCTGAGCCACACTGACCAGGCTACATGGTTTATTATACAAAAGACAAATCATCATTCCTTAGGTTCTGCTTCAACAGGAAATTAGAGCCTGTTCTTTAGATGGCCATTTCTTAATACAGTTGGTTGATGGAAGCATTTAGGACATAATTAAGTGAAATTGTTTTTGTGAAGGATGAAACTCTGGATATCTGGCTTTCAGATGCTGCAACATGACTTAAGGACAGAATTTAGGATATGTCTGGAGAATTGGCAGTGATTTTCCAGGCTTTTTTAAGTATGAGGACCCTTAATTGGTGATCAACAAATTTCCCCAACACCCTCTCCCCATGTATACATACAATATGGTAGTTGTACTTTAGTGCTTGATGACAAAATGTCCTCTTCTAAAGAATCTGAGGTTTTATTGATCATAACAGTATGTATGTGCTTTTGGAAAATGTATATCCATGTTTGAGATGTTTATTTCACTTGAGGTTCCCACCCATCTTGAGAACCTACAGTGCATCCCTTCATATCACCTCTTTAGTCAGTCTTAACAGAATCGGCAAGGGTTCAATGCCAGTTTAAGTTCTGGACAACCTGAGAGTGTTGATGTTTGCTGTTGTTGATCAATGAGTCATATTCTTCAGACACCAGTTCACTGGAGGGGGTGGCAAGATTGACAGCCTGATGTGAAAGTTGAGAAGACTTCATTTTGAGCCCAATTAGAACACTTTATACTCCAGTCCATCTTCAACATGACATTTGTCTTCCTAAAATATCGCTATGATCCTGACATTTGCTTTAAAAATTCCCCCAGACTCTCAATCCTGCAGTAAGAAACCCCAAATTACTAGCTTGAATTCTAGGAATCTTTTTAAATTTCCTGAACATCTAAAATAAACATTGAACAATCCAAGATGGCAGTGGAGCAGACTAGCTAAAAAGGCCCTGGCCAGTTTTGCTCAGTTGGTTGGCCCATGCACCGAGAGGTCTCTGGTTTGATTCCCAGTCAGGGCACATGCCTGGGGTTGCAGGCTCAGTCCCCAGTAGGGAGCATGCAGGAGGCAGCCAATTGATGTTTTGCTCTCACATCAATGTTACTCTCTCCCTCTCCCTCTCTCTCTCTAAAATCAATTTTTAAAAACATTTTTACAAAGACTAGCTGAAGAGAAGTCTTAGAATAAAGAACCTATAGAAGAAGCCAGGAAGTGCAGAGATGCAGGAAGGGCTGGCTCTGCTGCCATGGGGCAGCAACAGAGGTGCCGGAGGCAGTATCAAAGCTGGGGAGGAGGGTTCCTGTGAAGTTGGAGTCTCAAGCCCAGGCCAGGCTCCCCACCCCAGAGTGCCAGAGCCTAAACAAGGCACCCACAAAACATCTGGCTGTGAAAAGCAGCAGGTTTTTGTCTGCAAGGGAGAGCTGGGTGTCTGCTACAAAATCAGACATGCTTTTAAAGGGCCAACACACAAAATCTCTAACAGCTATTTACCCTGGGCTTCAGTGGAGGGAAAGCAGAACAGGCTGGAGTCGTGCAAGGACAGACTGGGGTTTGTGGCTTTGAGGAGAGAGCTGAGGGGACAATGACCAGGACCCTCTTTGCTGAGTCACTCTACCACACCACAGATGCCATCTTTTTTGGGTGATGCATGCCCCTCAAAGCAGCATCAGCCTGAGGCAAAGCAATTACCCCACCTTCTGATCTTCCTGTAAACCCTCCCTGCGGAGCTTCCATGCTACTAAGGAGTCAGCTGCCTGGGTTCAGGGTGTAGAGGTCTGGGACGACTCAAGGGGTGTCAGTGACTGAGTTGTGTGGCTTAGGAATGGGTACCATTTTCTCACTTTCCTGTGATCCTGATTGGCACCTCCATCTCATGGTAGATCTGCTAGCCCCACTCTACACTCTCTGAGTGGCCTCACCCTCTTGACTCTTGGTGACTCTACACTGCCAAGGTCTGGGCAGAATCTGGGACAGTCTAAGGTGTATGGTTCTGGAGCAGGGGCCATAACCCGCCACCCCCCCCCCCAACTTTCACCCTGACCGGCACTTTCCCCCTCCCCTTGATTCTCAGTGGCTCGTCCCTGCTGAGATCTGGGAAAAACTGAGTTGCATGATTCTAGGACAGAGGAAGTTTTTATCTCACATGCCCAACCGGTACAGAGCCTTCTCTTCACATGGCAAAATCTTGGTCTATTTAGGTCTGATAAACTCTGCTGGCTTCACCTCGATGCCTCCCTGAGATCCCACCATGCCACAAAGGTGTGCAAGCACCCAGCGGGTGGCAGCTAGACTTGGTGTGTACCCATGGACAGTTGTTGAGTGGCTTTAGACCCAGCATTGGACCCAAGATTGAATCCTTGTAGATCTGGAGAACTTCTCACCCCTACCTGGTGACTCACTGAGAACCTATTGCATGCAACTTGAGTACCACCAGAGTAAGCATGTCAAACTCACAGCCCATGGGCCACATGTGGCCCACAACAAATATTTTTGTGGCCCAGCCAATATAACGGTAAGAAACATATTTTTTATTTTATTTTATTTTATTTTATTTTATTTTTAAATAAATCTTTATTCAGATTATTACAATTATTTCTCCTTTTCCCCCCCATAGCTCCCCTCCACCCATTTCCCACCCCACCTTCTGCCCTTACCTCCCCCCCACTGTCCTCATCCATAGGTGTACGATTTTTGTCCAGTCTCTTCATGAACCCCCCATACCCTTTCCCCCTGAGAATTATCAGTCCACTCCCTTTCTATGCCCCTGATTCTATTATATTCACCAGATTATTCTGTCCCTCAGGTTTTTAATTCACTTGATTTTTAGGTTCATTTGTTGATAGATATGTATTTGTTGTTCATAATTTTTATCTTTACTTTTTTCTTCTTCCTCTTCTTTAAGAATACCTTTCAGCATTTCATATAATACTGGTTTGGTGGTGATGAACTCCTTTAGCCTTTTCTTATCTGTGAAGCTCTTTATCTGCCCTTCAATTCTGAATGATAGCTTTGCTGGGTAGAGTAATCTTGGTTGTAGGTTCTTGCTATTAATCACATTGAAAATTTCTTGCCACTCCCGTCTGGCCTGCATAGTTTCTGTTGAGAAATCAGCTGACAGTCGTATGGGTGCTCCCTTGTAGGTAACTAACTGTTTTTCTCTTGCTGCTTTTAATATTCTCTCTTTGTCTTTTGCTCTTGGCATTTTAATTATGATGTGTCTTGGTGTGGTCCCCTTTGGATTCCTTTTGTTTGGGGTTCTGCTGGCTTCCTGGACTTGTAAGTCTATTTCTTTCACCAGGTGGGGGAAGTTTTCGGTCATTATTTCTTCAAATAGGTGTTCAGTATCTTGTTCTCTCTCTTCTTCTGGCACCCCCATAATTCTGATGTTGGTACGCTTGAAGTTGTCCCAGAGTCTTCTTACATTATCTTCAACTTTTTGGATTTTTTTTTTTTTTTTTTTTGCTTTTTGCTTTTTCGGTTGAGTGTTTTTTGTTTCTTTGTAATTCAATTCTTTGACTTGATTTTTGTGTTCCTCTAGTCTGTTTTTGGGTCTCTGTATAATATTTTTTATTTCAGTCAGTGTATGTTTAATTTCTAGTTGGTCCTTTTTCATATCTTCGAGGGTCTCGTTATATTTATCGGCCTTTTCTAGGATATTCTTAAAAAGCCTTATAACTGTGGTTTTGAATTCTATATCCAGTCGTTTGTTTTCCTCCATTTCTTTCGTTTGTGATCTGATTCTTTGACGCTGCATTTTCACTGCTTCCCTGAGTTGGTAAGGTAGATTTGTGTGCTAGGTTTCCAATATGGCCCAGTGGGTCTGCCTCCCCAGTTAACCTGAGGTGGACCCTCTTGGTGCACCCCTTTGTGGACTGTGTGTACAGCCTTGTTGTAATTAAGTCTTTATTGTTGTTGGTATCACTGGGAAGAATTGACCTCCAGGCCAGTTGGCTGTAAGGATCAGCTGTGTCTATGCTGGGAGAAGTTCGGTGCTGGAGACAGCCTTATAGGATTAGACTTGCCAAATTGCAATAGCCTCTGTGCTCAGCTTGGATGGGGTGGAGTCTCAGTCTTGGCTTCCCGTCAGCCTTGCCCTTGCGCGCACGTGCGTGCCTTCAGACCTCTGCCTTCCCGGCTCCCAAGTCTCTGCCCGAGAGTCCAGACTCCCCCCACAAAAGCGTGGGTCCCCAGGGGCTCGCCTGGAACTGGGGTTCACTGCAGTCAGAACTGGGGCTCAGTGCATTCAGGAGCCTCTGACTCCCTTCCACTAGGGAAAGCCTGTGGCAACCTCCGCAGCCTTTGTGCCTACTGGCGCGCGCGCGCTTTCAGTCCTCTGCCTTCCCCGGCTCCCGAGTCTCCGCCCGAGAGTCCAGACTCCCCCCACAAGAGCGTGGGTCCCCAGGGGCTCACCTGGAGCTGGGTTCACTGCAGTCAGAACTGGGGCTCAGTGCATTCAGGAGCCTCTGACTCCCTTCCACTAGGGAAGGCCTGTGGCAACCTCCGCAGCCTTTGTGCGCACTGGCACGCGCGCGCTTTCAGTCCTTCACCTTCCCCGGCTCCCGAGTCTCCGCCCGAGAGTCCAGACTCCCCCTGTAAGAGCGTGGGTCCCCAGGGGCTCGCCCGGAACTGGGGTTCAGTGCAGTCAGAACTGGGGTTCAGTGCGGTCGGGGGCTTCCTTCCCCCTTCTGCCAGAGAAAGTCAGCCAGGCTCTCAGCCGCCCTTCCTCTCTGCGCGCACAAAGACCCTTTGCCGTACCTCCAATTCTCTGTGAGCTTTTCTCTTTCCTTCTAGTTGTAGAATTTCCCCTCAGCCAGCTTTCCTGTAGTTCTGGATGGTGTCCGTTCTGTCTTTTAGTTGTAGTTTTGAAATTGTTGTGCGAGGCAGCAGTTTAGGTGTTTACGTATGCCGCCATCTTGGTTTCTCCAGTAAGAAACATTTTAATAAAAATCTTGTAACTTAATTTTTACAATATCCTGTTATATATAATTATTAATAACGAACTACAACATTTGCTAATGCCTGATTACTATAATTGTGTTGCATTCATTTCTCTTACTCACCACTAATACTAGCAGTGAATATTTTAGCAGCCAATTGCCACGTCTTTAGTCTTGGACTGACTTGTTTGGTGTGCACAACAGGAAATATTTCGCTTTTGGAGAACAAGAAAAATAGGTTTATTTGCGTTATGCTTATTAATTTGTGCAGTTATTCAGTGTCTGGTAAGTTAATGTTCAAGAAAAAATACTAATTTTTGTTAAAATCTTCTGTTGCCTTAACCAGTTTGACTCAGTGGATAGAGCATCGGCCTGAGGACTGAAGGGTCCCAGGTTCAATTCCGGTCAAGGGCATGTACCTTGGTTGCGGGCACATCCCCAGTAGGGAGTGTGCAGAAAGCAGCTGAATCGATGTTTCTCTCTATTGAAATAAATGAAAATTGAAGCTTTTGTTTTTTGTGGTCCACATCAACTTACACCTTGTTTATTTGGCCCGTGTTAGCCTTTGAGTTTGACATACTTGCACCAGAGGTTCTTTCGGGTGTTGAGCATAGCAGGCAGTCAGCAGGCAGAAGCAGACCTCAGGGTTCCTAGGAACTTTTGCTGACCTGCCCAGGTCCAGTGCTGGTAAAATGAGTCTCAGTGTACAGCTTCATCATTCTGGCATAACCGAAGCCTAGCAGAGGCACCTACAAACTGGTGCCTCTGGTGGATCGTTTTGTAGGTCCAAATAGGTTGCTCAGGACCAGTCTCAGGCAGCATCTGACCTGCACCAGACCCCCTCCCAAGAGGCCCCAGAATCAGCACACCCAGAGGTCAGATTCAGAAAATATCAGAGCAGGATCCAATTAGTTTCACAAGTGGCATATCCAAAGAAAGCTCTCGGCAGGCACTAGACCCTGCTGAGACAAATTCTGCTCTGAGTGGTCAGCACTGGCACAACAACTCATATACTATGGTCTGGCTGATCCTCACAATCAGCCAGGTTGAGAGTTGACCCCACACATAAATGGGTCAATAGCAATCAAGACTGAAATACAATAGGAGTGCCCACATAACCCACACAAGAGACATTCCTGGAGCACCCAGCACAGGTGATCAAGGAGACTGCCAGAGGGTCCCACAAGACACCTATTACATAAAGCCACCCTACCAAGATTTAGAGTCATAGCATATCTACCTAACACATAGAAACAAACACAGTCCTAGCCAGTTTGGCTCAGTGGATAGAGAGTCACCTGCAGACTGAAGGGTCCCGGGTTTGATTCCAATCAAGGGCATGTACCTCAGTTGCAAGTTCCTCCCTGGCCCGGGACCTGGTCAGAGTTGCATGCAGGAGGCAACCAATCGATGTGTTTCTTTCACATTAATATTTCTCTCTGTCTTTCCCTCTCTCTCCCTAAAAATCAATGGGAAAATATCCTCAGATGAGGATTTAAAAACAAACAAACACAAAGAGGCCGCCAAAATGGGGAGACAAAGAAACATGCCCCAAATAAGAAGGGAAGAAATCTCCAGAAAAAAAGAGCTAAATTAAATGGAGGCAAGCAATTCTCAAAATATAGAGTTAAAAATAATGGTTATAAGCATACTCAAGGAACGAAGGTGAAGAATGGCTAAAACCAATGAGAACTTAACCAAAGAGATAGTAAACATAAATCCTATATAATAAAGAGGTAATATGCAAATTGACCCTCATGCCCTCTCACAGATGGCCACCCCCATGTGATCAAAGATGGCTGCCACAAGATGGCCGGCAGTGGAGGGCAGTTGTGGGCGATCAGGCCAGCAGGGGAGGGCAGTTAGGGGTGACCAGGCCAGCAGGGGAGGGGAGTTAGGGGAAACCAGGCCTGCAGCGGAAGGAGGGCAGTTGGGGGGACAAGGCCTGCAGGCGAGGGCAGTTGGGGGTGACCAGGCCAGCAGGGGAAGGCAGTTCAGGTGACCAGGTCAGCAGGGGAGGGCAGTTAGGGGCAACCGGGCCTGCAGGGGAGGGAGGGTGGTTGGGGGGGACCAGGCCAGCAAGGGAGGGCAGTTGGGGGCAATTGGACTGGCAGGGGAGCAGTTAGGCGTTGATCAGGCTGAGAGGGGAGTGGTTAGGGGGTGATCAGGCAGGCAGGCAGGCAGGTGAGCAGTTGGGAATCAGCAGTCCTGGATTGTGAGAGGGATGTCTGACTGCTGGATCAGGCCTAAACTGGCAGTCGGGCATCCCCCAAGGGATCCCAGATTGGAGAGGGTGCAGGCTGGGCTGAGGGACACACACACCCCAGTGCACATTTTTCGTGCACCGGGCCTCTAGTAGGACATAAAAATCATAAAAAAAAACAACAATCAGAAATGAAAAGTACAATATCTGAAATGAAGAATACACTAGAAGGAAAAACAATAGGTTGGATAAAGCAGATAATTGAGTCAGTGATTTAGAAGACAAGGTAAAAGATAACACCCAACCAGAACACTGAAAAGAAAAAAGAATTTTAAAAAGTGAAGATAGGCCGAAACCGGTTTGGCTCAGTGGATAGAGCGTCGGCCTGCGGACTGAAAGGTCCCAGGTTCGATTCCGGTCAAGGGCACGTACCTTGGTTGCGGGCACATCCCCAGTAGGGGGTGTGCAGGAGGCAGCTGATCGATGTTTCTCTCTCATCGATGTTTCTAGCTCTCTATCCCTCTCCTCTCTCTTCCTCTCTGTAAAAAATTAATAAAATTTATTTTAAAAAAAAAGTGAAGATAGTTTAAGGGACCTTAGGTACAACATGAAGCATAACAACATCAGCATCATAATGGTACCAGAAGGAGACTATATGCCCTGGACAGTGTTGCTCAGTGGTTATAGCATCAGCCCATGGATTTGAAGGGTCACGGGTTCAATTCCCAGTCAAGGGCACATACATGGGTTGTGGGCTTGCTCCCTGTTCCCAATCAGGGTGTGTGTGGGAGGCAACCAGTCAATGTGGCTCTCTCACATTGATGTTTCTCTCTTCTCCTCCCTACCTCCCTTCCACTTTCTCTGAAGAAGCAATGGAAAAAAATATCCTCAGGTGAGGATGAACCAAAAATAAAATTTAAAAAAAGAAGGAAAAGAGAGAATAAGGGATTAAGAAGCTATATGAAAAAATGATTGAAAACTTTTCTAATCTGGTGAAGGAAAAAGACACCCAAGTCCAGGAAGCACAGGAAGTTGCAAACAAGATGAAACTACAAAGTCCTACACCAAAACACATCAGAGTTAAAATGGCAAAGTAAAAGTAAAGAAAATTTTAAAAGCAGCAAGAGAAAGACAGTTAGTTGCCTACAAAGGCGTTCCTATTAGGCTGTCAGCTGATTTCTCAACAGAAATACTTCAGGCTAGAAGGATTTGACATGAAATATTCAAAGTGGTGAAAAGTAACAACCCATAACCAAGAGTACTTTACCCAGCAAGGCTATTATTTACAGTTGAAGGATAAATAAAAAAAACTTCCCAAAAAATAAAAGCTAAAGGAGTTTGTTACTACCAAACCAGTATTGCAAGAAATGTTAAAGGGCCTTTTTGAAGAAGAAGGAGGAGGAGGAGGAGAAAGAAGAAAGAAGAGAGGAACATAGTTATAAAGAAGTAAGTGTCAATAAATGTATACCAATCAATAACCACTTTATATTTTATATATTTGTATTGATTTCAGAGAGGAAAGGAGAGGGAAAGAGAAAAACATCAATGATGAGAGAGAATTATTTATCAGCTGCTTCCTGCTCGATAACCACTGGGGACCGAGCCCAAGAGCCAGGCATATGCCCTGATCAGGAATCGAACCACAATCTCCAGATTCATAGGTAGTGCTCAACCCTGTAGCCACGCCAGCCAGGCTCAATAATCACTTTAAATGTAAATGGCCTAAATGCTCCAATCAAAAGGCTTAGGGTAGATGAATGGATAAGAAATGAAGAGACCCACCTAGGAATGGGTAATACACACAGACTAAAAGTAAAGGGATGGAAAAAGATATTTCATGCAAATGGAAATTTTAAAAATCTGGAGTAGCAATATTTATATCTGACAAAATAGACTTTGAAACAAAGGCAATAGTAAGGGACAAAAAAGGATGCTACATAATGATAAAGGGAGTGATACAACAAGAGGATATAACTCCTGTGAACATTCATGTACCCAAAATAGGAGAACCTAAATATATAAACCAAATATTGATTAACATAATGGGAGAGATCAACAGTAATACAGTCATATTAGGGGACTTTAACACATCATTGATATTGATGAATAGATCTTCCATACAGAAAATCAACAATGAAATAGCAGGCTTAAATGACACATTAGATCAAATGGATTTCATTGATATCTTCAGAGTACTTCACCCTAAAGCAGCAGTATATACATTATTTTCAGGTGCACATGAAACATTTTCTAGGATAGACCACATATTAGGACACAAAACAAGTCTCAATACATTTAAGAAGATTTAAATCATATCATCTTCTCTGACCAAAATGGTATGAAACTAGAAATTCATAATAAGAGAAAAACTGAAAAACACACAAAGACATGGAGTCTAAATAACATATTACTAAACAATGAATGGGTCAACAATGAGATCAAGAGATCAAAAGATTCCTTGAAACAAATGAAAATGAGAACACAACAATCCAAAATGATGGGACATAGTGAAAGTATGAACCAGAACTGAGAAAGGTGTCCACATAACATCTGGCTGTGAAAGGCAGCAGGGTTGCTGTCTGCCAGGGAGAAACAGCTGGAAATGCAGGCACTCTCTTAAAGGGCCAGTGCACAAAATTTTGTGTGCAGCCACTCACCTTGGGGTTCAGCAGAGTGAGGGCAGAGTGTATTAGAGCTGTGTCAGGAGAATCTAGGGTTGGAGACACTGGAGAGAGAGCTTGGAGGGCAGATGCCTGGATTCCTGTGCTGAGTCATTCCCCCATACTGCAGAGTAGACAGACCTTAACCATGCAGGCAGCTTTTGCCTGGGGTGGGTGGGGATAAATTGCCCTACCATGTTGGAAAACTTCTCACCCCACCCTGTCAAGTTTACACCTTGTAGTGATCTACACCATGAGGCTCAAGAGACTGAGAATAACAAACAACCTGCAGGTATAGGCAGATTTCTGAAGGCTTTGAGACTGTCTGAACTGCTTCTGGGCCCAGGGCTAGGAAAAGTGGACCTGGATGCCCACCTTGGTCCTTTCAAATGCACCCAGCTCCAGTAGAAGGACCACAAGCTGTGGATTTCTGATAGATCCAAACAGGGTACTTGGGGCCAATTACAAACAGCATCTGACATTGTTCTACACTAGACTTTCCAAAAAGACTGGTAGTCATAGCTGATCTACCTAATACATAGACTCAAACCCAAACAGGCAGCCAAAATGGGAAGGCAAAAAACAAGCCCCAAATGTAACAAGAGAATTCTCTAGAAGAAGAACTAAATGAAATGGAGATGGGAAATTCATCAGATATAGAGTTCAGGGTAATAATGACAAGGATGTTCGAAAGCTTGAGAAAAGATATGGTAACTATGAAAAATGACCAGTCTGAAATGAACAATGACATAGCACTAATAAAGAACACATTGGAGAAATAAACAGCAGATTAGGAGAAGCTAGGGATCAGATCAGTGAATTAGAAGACAGGGTAGAATAAATCACTCAATCAGAGAACCAAAAAGGAAAAGCAATTTAAAGGCAGGAGGACAGTGAAAGGAAGCTGTGGGACAACATCAAATATAACAATATTTGCATTATAGGAGAAACAAACGGTGAAGAAAGTGAGCAAGGGAAAGAGAACCTGCTTGAAGAAATAATGGCAGAAAACTTGCCTAACCTGGTGAAGGACAAAGTCACACAAGTTCAGGAGGCACAAGAACCCAAAGCAGAATAACCCAAAGAGGCCCACACTCAGAATCATCATAATTAAAATGCCAAAAATTAAAGACAAAGAGAGAATCTTAAATGCAGCAAGAGAAAAGCAATTTGTTATCTACATAAAAGCTCCCATAAGTTTGTCAACAGATTTTGCATCAGAAACTCTACAGGTCAGAAGGGAATGGCAAGAAATATTCAAGGTAATGAAAAGGCAAGATCTGCCCACCATTGTTGCTCAGTGGTTCAGAATAAACCTATGAACCAGGAGGTCATGGTTCGATTCCCAGTCAGGGCACATGCCTGGGTTGCAAGCTCGATGCCCAATGGGTGGGCGTGCTGGAGGCAGCCGATTCATAATTCTCTCTCATCATTGCTGTTTCTATCTCTCTCTTCCTCTAACTTCCTCATTCTGAAATCAATAAAAACATATTTAAAAAGCAAAAGAAAAGATCTGACACCAAGACTACTATATCCAGCAAGTCTATCATTCAAAATAGATGGTGAAGTAAATAGTTTCCCAGGCAAAAGAAAAACTAAAAGAATTGATCACCACCAAACCAGCATCACAAGAAATGTTAAAGGGACTGCTGTAATAATAAGAAATATATAGAAAGAGAAACATAAGCATAAATAATTAAAATAGCAATAAATAAGTATTTATCAATAATATCCTTAAATATAGAGGAGGGAAAAATGGCGGCGGAATAGACAGACGTGTTCCGAGCCTTGTCCCGGAGCAGAAAGAAAGAAGAGCTGAGGGTCACACAAGGAGTGTTTGTTGGCAAGGTGGGGGACAGCTGAACTCCAGAAGAAGGTGGGGGACTGCTAGACGGGGTTCCCCTGACCTGGCAGCCCCCACTGTGGCTGGGTCCCCTCCCGGAGCTGCGGGCTTGGACGGGAGTCTGCGCCATCTTGAACCGGAAAGTGGAGCTTATCGGAAGCCTGAGAATCCACAACTGCGGCACCCAGGGAACAGCTGTGAGCCCCAGAACAACACTCCCCAATTGGTGCAAACACACGGGTTCAGAGGAGCTCTACACTCCACCACGGAAAGGTCAGATTTCGCCTGGGATAAGGTGAGGTCTCTGGTCCGGGCGGGAGAGAGGAACGCGAGTTTTGCGGGAGCTGGAGGACCAGGGAAGTCTGTGCCTAGAAAAATCCGTGGCTGTTGGGGCTGGCGTGATCTGTGAATGTGGAAGGGGGTCCTCAGAGCTGCTAACAGAAGGGCTCTCTAAAAAGCAACCCATTTTGATCTGACTTGCAGGGACACCCTAAGAATTTCAGGGGTGTGCCGGCTGCCTAGACTTACACGCAGACCCATTGTTCGCACACTTGGGCTTTTTCCTCTTCAAATCCTTGCTTCTGATTACTAAGCCCAATACATAGGATCACCCAGTTGGGGACACCCTGGGAGACTGCAGGGGAAAGTTGTTTTTCTGGAACCTGTGGATCGGAGCGGGGAGTGACCATCGGAGAGCCAGCTCTGAGGCAGCCCACTCCCACAAATCGGTAGTGAGTGCCACAGGGAAAGAAGGCTCTCACACTTCCTAGAGAGGCCATAGATAGACCCGGAAGTCAATCCAGAAACACTGCCACCCAGGGGCTGAATCACAAATTGACTCTTGTGTAATCAAAAATAAAGGAATATGAGAAATTAAGACACACTGCCTGCTTAAAATCAGGACTGGCTTACAACAATGAAGAACAGTGGAACACAGGGAACTGCAATACTGTTTGGACTGAGAAACAGGCGTGCCAAACAGAACAACAGAGGAACTGAATGACCTTCACTACTGCACATTTTATTTTTATTTTTTATTTTTTTATTTTCATTTTTACATCTTTTACTCAAGAAACTAATTTTTTTCTTTTTTCCTCACTTGATTTTACCTTTTTAATTATTACATTTTTATTTTCAATCCGCATTATTACTACTGCTATTTTATCTTTTTTTTTTTAAGTGTCATTTTATTTTCTCTTCATTTTCCTTTGGGATTAGTGTTCTACATTCTATTTTCATCTTTCCTTTAGCATCGTTTTATTTTATCTCAACTCTACCTTTATGCCATCACTCTCTTCCTAACCTTCCCCTTTTCGGTGTCCTGTTTAATCTTACCCCTTTCCTGCTTTAGATTTTCCCTATTCTTTCTTTTTACCCCCTTTTAAAATTTCACCCTACTTACATATCTAATCTCCAATCCCCTGCTCCAAGTCCATACACACCTCTCTCTTCGCTGTCTTAACTATCCAAAAAATTGTTTTTCTCTCTGTCATTTTGTTGTTGTTCGCTTGAATGTAGATTATATCAATTTTTTATGCTTTTTTGTGAGATTGGTTTGTTTATTCTTCTTTTGTTTATTTTTTGTTTGTTTTGTGCTTCTGTTTTCCCTTGCCTCACTCAATATTAGTTGGTGTTGTAGTTTGTATTAATCCCCAGGTACTTGTTGCTGGCATTTGCTGGGATTAGTGATAGTTCTATTGGAGTTTTATCCCTAATATATATAGTTGGTTCCCCTTTCTCTCTTAGTCTCTTTCTTGTCTCTCTTACTTTTTTTTCCCCTTTTCCCAATTTCATTTTGACACTCCTTTTTTTTATCTTCTTTCTTTCTTGTTCCTCTTCTTTCTCTCCTATCCCCTAATTTGCCTTTCTCTGGTGGTCACCTTTATGGGAGGTTATTAATATCATGAATACATTTCTGTTCAGTGCCTTGTGTGTTGTACCTGGTAGTGCTGTATTTTATGCCTTTAAATCAACGCAGGAGAGAGAGAACTACATAACCAGACACCCAGAGAAGAGAGACCATGGGGAGACAAAGAAACAGCCCACATATGAAAGAAAAGCAGGCATCACCAGAAAAGGAAGTAAACGAAATGGAGGCAAGCAACCTTCCAGAAAAAGAATTCAGAGAAATGGTCATAAGGTGGCTGAAAAGAATGGAAGACAAATTCGACTATATGAGCAAGAACCAAGAGGAAATGAAGAAGAACCAAGAAGAAATAAAAAATGACATCGCTGCTGTAAAGAACTCAATAGAAAGCATCAAGAGTAGACTAGAAGACGCAGAGGACCGCATCAGTGAGCTAGAAGACAAGATGGGAAAAAATAACCAAATAGAGCAACTTCTAGAAAAAAAAATTAAAAGGCAGGAGGAGAGCCTAAGGGAATTTTGGGACAACACTAAACAAAACAACATCCACATATAGGGGTTACAGAAGGAAAGGAAGCTGAGGAAGGAATAGAAAACCTCTTTGAAAAAATAATGACAGAAAATTTGTCGCCATTCCTATTCTTTACAGAAAATTTCCCTGATATAGGGAAGAAAAAACCCACACAAATCCAAGAAGCTCACAGAGTCCCAAGCAAAATGAACCCCAAAAGACCGACACCAAGGCACATTATAATTAAATTGGCAAACACCAACGACAAAGTAAGAATCTTAAAAGTGGCAAGAGAGAGACAGAAAGTTACATACAAAGGAACCCCCATCAGACTAGCAACTGATTTCTCAACAGAAACTCATCAGGCCAGAAGGGAATGGAATGAAATATACAAAGTCATGCAAAGGAAGGGTCTGAATCCAAGAATACTGTACCCAGCAAGGCTATCAATCAAAATTGAAGGTGAAATCAGGAGCTTCACAGACAAAAAAGGACTAAGGGAATTTATTACCACCAAGCCAGCAATGCAAGAAATGCTAAAGGGTCTGCTGTAAAAAAAAAAAAAAAAAATAGGAAGCGAAGATGGAACACAGGGGTAAAGAATAGGAATGGCGACAAATAAGTACCTATCAATAATAACTTTAAATGTAAATGGATTAAATGCCCCAATCAAAAGACATAAGGTAACGGATTGGATAAGAAAACACGACCCATATATCTGCTGTCTACAAGAAACCCACCTCAGAAAAAAAGACGCACACAGACTGAGGGTGAAGGGATGGAAAAAGGTTTTCCAGGCAAATGGAAATGAGAAAAAAAGCTGGAGTAGTGATACTTAATCTGACAAATTAGATCTCAAAGTGAAGGACATAACAAGAGATAAGGAAGGCCACTTCATAATACTAAAGGGAGCAATCCAACAAGAAGAAATAACTCTGGTTATTTCTTCCCAATACAGGAGCACCCAAATACATAAAAAAACTCTTGGAGGATATCAAGGGAGAGATTGACAGCAATACAATCATAGTAGGAGACTTTAATACCCCACTATCACCATTGGACAAATCCTCTAAACAAAAAATCAGCAAAGAAACATCAATCCTAAATGACTCACTAGAACAGATGGAATTAATTGACATCTTCAGAACATTTCACCCCAAAGCCACAGAATATACATTCTTCTCAAGTGCACATGGGTCATTTTCAAAGATAGACCAGATGTTGGGACATAGGCAAAGTCTCTTCAAATTCAAGAAGATAGAAATCATATCAAGCATCTTTTCAGACCACAGTGGCATAAAACTGGAAATCAACTACAATAAAAACAACCCAAAGAAATCAAACACATGGAGATTAAACAGCATGCTATTAAACCATGACTGGGTTACCAGAGAGATCAAAGAAGAAATAAAAAACATCATGACAATGAAAACGCTACAATCCAAAACAAATGACAATGAAAACGCTACAATCCAAAATCTATGGGACACAGCGGAAGCAGTCTTGAGAGGGAAGTTCATAGCTCTACAAGCCTACTGCCAAAAACAAGAAACAATGATAATAAATTACCTAACCCAACAACTCAAAGAGTTAGAAAAAGAGCAACAAGAAAAGCTCAGTGTAAGCAGAAGGAAGGAAATGATAAAGATCAGAGCAGAGATAAACGACAAAGAGACCAAAGAAACAATACAAAAGATCAACAAAACCAAGAGCTGGTTCTTTGAAAGGATAAACAAGATTGATGAACCTCTAGCCAGGCTCACCAAGAAGCAAAGAGAGAGGACCCAAATAAACAAAATCAAAAATGAAAGAGGTGAAATAACAACAGATCCCGCCGAAATACAAAGGATTGTTAAAAAATACTACGAACAACTCTATTCCAACAAACTGGACAACATGGAGGAAATGGACATATTCCTAGAAAAATATAACCTTCCAAAACTCAATTAGGAAGAATATAAACAGCTCAATATGCCAGTAACTATGGAAGAAATTGAAGCAGTCATCAAAGAGCTTCCGGCAAACAAAAGCCCGGGGCCAGACGGCTTCACAGGAGAGTTTTACCAAACATTCAAGGAAGAACTAAAACCTATCCTCCTCAGACTATTCCAAAAAATTCAAGAGGAAGGAACACTTCCAAGCTCCTTCTATGAAGCCAGCATCACCCTAATACCAAAACCAGATAAAGACAACACAATGAAGGAGAATTAAGGGCAATATCCCTCATGAATGTAGATGCCAAAATCCTCAACAAAATTCTAGCAAATCGGATCCAGCAGTACATCAGAAAGATCATACACCATGACCAAAGTAGGGTTTATCCCAGGAATGCAAGGATGGTACAATATCCACAAATCAATAAATGTGATACATCACATAAACACATTGAGAGATAAAAATCACATAGTCATATCAATTGATGCAGAAAAAGCATTTGACAAAATCCAACACCCTTTCTTGATAAAAACTCTCAACAAGGTGGGAATAGAAGGATCATACCTCAACATAATAAAAGCTATATATGATAAACCCACAGCTAACATCATACTCAATGGGCAAAAACTAAAACCATTTCCCCTAAGAACAGGAACAAGACAGGGATGCCCACTCTCACCACTCCTGTTTGACATAGTACTGGAAGTATTAGCCATTGCAATTAGACAAGAAGAAGAAATAAAAGGCATCCAAATTGGAAAAGAAGAAGTAAAGCTGTCCTCATTTGCAGATGACATAATATTGTACATAAAAACCTGAAAGACTCCAACAAAAAACTAACAGACTTAATAAATGAATTCGGCAATGTAGCAGGATACAAAATTAACGCCAAGAAATCTATGGCATTTCTATACACCAACAGTGAACTTACAGAAAGAGAGACTAAAAAAGCAATCCCATTTTCCATCGCACCAAAAAAATTAAGATACTTAGGAATAAACCTAACCAAGGAGGTAAAAGACCTATACGCGGAAAACTATAGGACACTGAAAAAAGAGATAGAGGAAGATGTAAACAGATGGAAGAACATACCATGTTCATGGATTGGTAGAATCAACATCATCAAACTGTCCATTCTACCCAAAGCAATCTATAGATTCAATGCACTCCCCATTAAAATACCAACGGCATATTTCACAGACCTAGAAAGAACTCTCCAAAAATTCATCTGGAATAAAAAAAGACCCCAAATAGCCACAGCAATCCTGAGAAAGAAGAATAAAATAGGAGGGATCTCAATACCAGATTTCAAGCTGTATTACAAAGCCACTGTCCTCAAAACAGCCTGGTACTGGCACAAGAACAGACATATAGATCAATGGAATAGAATAGAGAATCCAGATATCGACCCAAACCAATATGCGCAATTAATATTTGACAAAGGAGGCATGAGCATACAATGGGGTCAATACAGTCTCTTCAATAAATGGTGTTGGGAAAATTGGACAGATACATGCAAAAAAATGAAACTAGATCACCAACTTACACCATACACAAAAATAAACTCAAAATGGATACAGGACTTAAATATAAGACTGGAAACCATAAAAATACTAGAGGAATCCACAGGCAGCAAAATATCAGACATATGCCAAAAGAACTTTTTCACTGATACTGCCCCTAGGGCAATGGAAGCCAAAGAGAAAATAAACAACTGGGACTTCATCAAAATAAAAAGCTTTTGCACAGCAAAAGAAACCATCAACAAAAGAACAAGAAACCCCACTGTATGGGGGAACATATTTGCAAATGTTATCACTGATAAAGGTTTAATCTCCAACATCTACAGGCAGCTTATACAACTTAATAAAAGGAAGATAAATGATCCAATAAAAAAAATAGGCAACAGACCTAAATAGAATCTTTTCGAAAGAAGACAGAAGGAAGGCCAAGAGACACATGAAAACATGCTCAAAGTCACTAATTATCCGAGAGATGCAAATCAAAATGACAATGTGATACCATCTCACACCTGTCAGAATGGCTATCATCAACAAATCAACAAACGACAAGTGTTGGCGAGGATGTGGAGAAAAAGGAACCCTCGTGCACTGCTGGTGGGAATGCAGACTGGTGCAGCCACTGTGGAGAACAGTATGGAGTTTCCTCAAAAAACTGAAAATGGAACTCCCATTTGACCCAGTAATCCCACTCCTAGGAATATATCCTAAGAAACTAGAAACACCCATCAGAAAGGATATATGCACCCCTATGTTCATAGCAGCACAATTTACAATAGCTAAGATTTGGAAACAGCCTAGGTGCCTGTCAGCAGATGACTGGATCAGAAAACTATGGTACATCTACACAATGGAATACTATGCTGCCATAAAAAAGAAGGAATTATTACCATTTGTTGGAACCTGGATGGAATTAGAGAACATTATGCTAAGTGAAATAAGCCAGTCAATGAAAGAAAAATACCACATGATCTCACTCATTTGGGGATAATGAAAAACATTATAAACTGATGAACAAAAAGATAGATACAGAGGCAGTAAAGCATCAAACAGACTGTCAAATTACAGCGGTAAGGTTAGGGAGAGGTGGGGGAAATAAGAAATCTACTGAAGGACTTATATGCATGCATATAAGAGTAACCAACGGATGCAAAACATTGGGGTGTGAGGGCATGTATGGGAGTGGGGTGGGGGGGCAATGGTAAGATATGTACACATATAATACCTTAATAAAAATAAATAAAAATAAATAAAAAATAAAATAAAAATTAAAAAATTAAAATTTCCCCCAAAAAATTCCTTAAATATAAATGGCTTAAATGCTCCAATAAAAACATATAGGGCAGCTGAGTGGATAAGAAAGCATGACCTAAATCAGGGGTGGGCAAACTTTTTGACTCGAGGGCCACAATGGGTTCTTAAACTGGACTGGAGGGCCGGAACAAAAGCATGGATGGAGTGTTTGTGTGAACTAATATAAATTCAAAGTAAAGGAGTGGAGGGGAGAGCAAGAGAAACCTCCGCTCTTTCGGCTCTGTGGGCCAGATAGAACAGCCAAATGGGCCGGATCTGGCTCGCAGGCCATAGTTTGCCCACGGCTGATAAATACATGCTGTCTACAAGAGAACAACCTCAGAGCAAAAGGCTCACACAGGATGAGACTGAAAGGATGGAAAAAATATTCCATGCAAATGGAAAGGAAAAAAAACACCTGAGATAGAAATACATCTGACAAAATAGACTTCAAAATCAAGGGCATCACAAAGGAAAATAAAGGTCACTACAAAACACTAAAGAGATTGGTCCAAAAAAAAAAGGATATAACCCTGGTAAACATATATGCACCCAATATAGGAGCATCCAATTATATATATTAAAAAAAAACTTCTGGAGGACATTAAGGGAGAGATCATCAGCAATACAATCATAGTAACACCCCACTGACTTCAATGTATAGATCTTGCAGAGGAAAAAAAAATCAACAAGGAAACAGAGACTCTAAATGACACCTTAGATCAGATGGATTTAATTAACATTTCACCCTAAAGTTGCAGAATATACATTCTTCTCAAGTGCACATGGGTCATTCTCAAAGATGGACCACATGTTAGGACACAAACTAAGTTTCTACACATTCAAAAAGATTGAAATCATATCAAGCATCTTCTCAGTGATAGTGTAGTGAAATTAGAAATCAACTACAGTGCAAACACCAAAAACATTCAAAAACATGGAGGTTAAATTTTAAAAAAAGGAAACTAGACCACCCACTTACAGTATACACAAAAATAAACTCAAAATGAATAAGACTTAAATGTAAGTCATAAAACCATAAAAATCCTAGAAGAAACCATAGGCAGTAAAATCTCAGACTTCTCTCATAGCAATATGTTTATGGATACATCTCCTAGGGCAAAGGAAACTAAGGAGAAAATAAACAAATAAAACTATATCAAAATAAAAGGCTTCTGCACAGCAAAAGAAACCATCAACAAAATGAAAAGGGAGCCCATTGTATGGGAGAACATATTTGGCAATGATACATCTGATAAAGGGTTAATATCCAAAATATATAAGGAACTCATACAACTTAACAAAAGGAAAACAAGCAATCTAGTTACAAAATGGGCAAAGGCCCTAAATAGACACTTCTCCAAAGTAGACATACAGATGGCCAAGAGACATGTGAGAAAATGCTCAAAGTCACTGATCATCAGAGAAATGCAAATTAAAATGACAATAAGGTATCACCTCACACCTGTAAGAATGACTACCATCAACAAATCAACAAAGGACAAGTGCTGGCTAGGATGTGGAGAAAAGGGAACCCTAGTGCACTGCTGGTGGGAATGCAGACTGGTGCAGCCACTGTAGAAAACAGTATGGAGTTTCCTCAAAAAATTAAATATGGAACTGCCATTTGACCCAGTGGTCCCACTTCTAGAAATATATCCTAAGAAAACCAAAACACCAATCAGAAAATATGCATGCACCCCTGTGTTCATAGCAGCACAATTTACAATAGCTAAGATCTGGAAACACCTCAAGTGCCCAACAGTTAGGAGCCAGCGGTCCCAGATTGTGAGAGAGATGTCTGACTGCCAGTTTAAGCACAATCCCCGGAATTGGGTCTAAACTGGCAGTCGGACATCTCCTGAGGGATCCCAGATTGGAGAGGGTGCAGGCTGGGCTGAGGGGACCCTCCTCCTGTGCACAAATTTTGTGCACCAGGCCTCTAGTATAGGATAAGTCATCAAGAGCCAAGCAGAAGTGACACAGAGGGCAAGGCATGGGTTGAGGCATCCGGTGCTTCCATTCCCTGCCCAGATCCCCACCCTCCCAGCACCTCCGCTCCTCCTCTAGTCAGCTCTGAAGCTCTCCTAGATCAGTAATTTTGTTTTTTTAATGAAGCTTTCATCATGTGGGCATGACAGTTATTAACTCCATCTCCAGTCCTTTCCCCTCCTGGGAAGGTTGGGGGTAAGGGGGGCAAGCTGGAGCATGGCTTGGTCTTTCTGGCAACTAGCCCTCATCTTGAAATGATGTGGGGACCCACCAAGCATGGCCTTATTAGGACAAAAGGGGCTCCTAGCATCCAGAATTTAAAGAGATTTAGGACCTGTGTCAGGATCTAGGAACAAAGACTAAATATGTATTTCTTATTATCCCACAGTCACTAGCTGTCTTACGTTCTGGACTATCTTTCAAGAATATTTATCTAGAGTGACATCAGAGGAATGGTGTTGTGGATGCCCTTGGCCTCTCCCCCTGAAACTTTAACAACTTGATCTACTATAATTTAACAAAGAATTCCCTGCATTGATTTTTATTTTTTATTATTTTAGAGAGAGTGAAGGGTAGGGGATAGACACAGAGAGAGAAACATCAATATGAGAGTCAAACATTGATTGGTTGCCTCCCACATGCACTCCTACTGGGGGCTGGCATGCAGCCACTCATCTTGGGGTTCAGCAGAGGGAGGGCAGAGTGAACTACAGCTGTGTGAGGAAAATCTAGGGTTGGGGTTGTGGGGTTAGAGGTTGGAAAGCAGCTGCCCTGGTCTTCTGTGCTGAGTCAGTCCCCCAAACTGCAGAGGGCATCTTCCTCCAGCATATCTTTACCATCCAGGCAGCTTTTGCCTGAGGGAAAGCAATCATCCTACCCTGTTGTAAAACCTATGGCCCCATCCTCTGGCATCTATGTCTATCTGTGGTCAATAGCCTGAGGCTAATCAAGACTGAATAACAATCAAACTGCAGGCAGAGGTGGATCTCTAGAGTTTTGAGTCTTTGTCTGATCTTTTTCTGGGCCCAGAGCTAGGTAAAACAGACCTTGGTGCACAGCTTGGTCCTTTACAAAGGCACCCAGCCCCAGCAGAGGGAGCCATAAGTTGTGGATTGTTGATAGCTCCAAACAGGGTACCCAGGGCCAGTCACAAACAGCATCTGACATTGTCCTGCACTAGAGACTGGGAGTCATAACACGTCTACCTAATACATAGACACAAACCCAAACAGGCAACCCATATGGGGAGACAAAAAAAAAAAAAAAAAAAAAAAAAAAAAAAGCCCCAAATTAAACAACAAGAGAATTCTTCAGAAGAGGAAATAAATGAAATAAAGATAATAAATTTATCAGGCATAGAGTTCAGAATAATGATGGCAAAGTTGCTCAACAGCATGAGAAAAAATACAGTAACTATGAAGAATGACATAGCTCTAATAAAGAACACAGTGGGAAGGAACACACAGCAGATTAGGAGAAGCCAAGGATCGAATCAGTGAATTAGAAGACAGGGTAGAATAAGTCACTCAATCAAAAGAAAAAGCAATTAAAAATAGGAGGATAGTTCAAGGGAACCGTGGGACATGAAAAGTAACAATATTTGCATCATAGGAGTGCCAGAAGCGGAAGAAAGTGAGCAATAGATAGAAAAACATGTTTGAAGAAATAATGGCAGAAAACTTCCCTAACCTGGTGAAGGTCAAAGTCACACAAGTTTAGGAGGCACAAAGAGCCCCAAGCAAGAAGAACACAAACAGGCCCACACCCAGACACATCATAATTAAAATGCCAAGAACTAAAGACAAAGAGAGAATCTTAAAGTCAGTAAGAGATAAGCAAACTGTTACCTACAAAGGAGTTCCCATAAGGCTGGCATCTGATTTCTCATCAGAAACTCTACAGGCCAGAAGGGAATGTCATTGAAGTACTCAAGGTAATCCTATATAATAAAAGCCCAGCAACCGAACAGTGGAATGACCAGAACAACCAGTTGACCAGTCGCTATGATGTGCATTGCCACCAGGGGGAAGACGCTCAATGCAGGAGCTGCCCCTGGTGGTCAGTGCACTCCCACAGTGGGAGCACCGCTCAGCTGACCGGGATGAGCAGCACTCCCACAGTTGGGCTGATCCCCGCAGGCCACAACCCCACCAGTGCACAAATCCCGTGCACCGGGCCTCTAGTGGAAAATAAGAACCTAAAATCAAGATTAATATATCCAGCAAGGCTATCATTTAAAATAGATGGTGAAATAAAGAGCTTTCTACCTAGACAAAAAAAGGCTAGAGTTTGTCAACACCAAACCAGCACTGCAAGTAATGCTAAAAGGACTGTTGTAATGAGAAGAAGAAACAGAGAGAGAAAGCTAGGCATACAGAATTAAAATGGCAATAAATGAGTAACCATCAATAATAACCTTAGTGTAAATGGCTTAAATGCTCCAATCAAAAGACAAAGGGTAGCTGAGTGGATAAGAAAACATGATCCACCTATATGCTATCTACAAGAGATCCACCTCAGAACAAAAGGCTCACACAAGATGAGAGTGAAGGAATGGTAAAAATTTGTCCATGCAAACGAAAAGGGGGAAAAAAAACCTGTAGTAGCAATTCTCATATCTGACAAAATAGACTTAAAAATGAAGGCCATCACAAGAGACAATAAAGGTCACTACATAATATTAAAGGGGTCAATCCAACAAAAGAATATAACCCTGGTAAATAAGTGTATTGCTGTCGATTTCTCCTTTAAAGTCCTCCAGAAGTTTTTGAAAATATTTTTAGGTGTCCTATATTGGGTACAGTATATGCACCCAATATAGGACACCTAAAAATATTTTCAAAAACTTCTGGAGGACTTTAAAGGAGAAATCGACAGCAATACACTTATAGTATAGGACTTTACTAGTAACATTCCACTGACATACTGGATAAATCTTCTAGACAAAAAATCAATAAGGAAACAGCAATCCTAAATGACTCACTAGATCAGATGGAACTAATTGACATCTTCAGAACATTCCACTCCAAAGCTATAGAATATACATTCTTCTCAAGGAACATTTTCAAAGATAGACCTTATGTTAGTGCACAAAACAGGTCTCTACAAATTCAAGAAGATTGAAATCGTATCAAATATCTTCTCAGACCACAATGGCATGAAATTAGAAATCAACTACAGTAAAAACACCAAAAACATTCAAACACATATGTTATTAAACAATGACTGGGTTAACAATGAGATAAAAAAAATAATAAAAAACTTCCTGGAAACAAATGAAAATGAACACACAACAACCCCAAACCTATGGGACACAGCAAGAGCAGTCCTGAGAGGGAAGTTCATAGCACTACAGGCCTACCTCAAAAAAACAATAAAAAATTTTAATAAACTATGCAAGCCTACATTAAATATTTAGAAAGAGAACAGCAAGAAAAGCCCAGAATAAGTAGAAGGAAGGAAATAATAGAGATCAGAACACAAATAAATGACATAGAGACTAAAAAAAAAAAAATCAATGAAACCAAGATCTGGTTCTTTGAACAGATGAAGAAGATTGATTGAGCCAGACTCATCAAGTAATGGAGACCGCCCAACCCCCACTGGGCCCACCCCTCATGCACCTACCTTGGTAAAAGTCACAGAGGGAACACTGATTCTGCTGCAATAGCTCTTGGCTTACAGATAATGTGCTCCTCTAGCAGATACCCAGGGTAATGGGAAATGAGTGTTGGGGGTCCAAGGGGATGGCATGGCTCTGTGACTCCGTTTCTTTGTCTGAAACTCTGGCCACTAGACAGTGGGCAGCCTGGCAGAACCCCTGCCCTGAGTCCTTTCCACAGTCTCTCAGCTGCTTCAGCCATGGTTCACACAGCTTGCCCTGCTGGAGTGCCCACTGAGGCTCTCTGTCTCATCCCCCAACTCCCCGGAGAAGGAAATGCCTGCTGCTGCCTGCTTCCTCCCCTCTCTGGGTGGATCTGAACTCTCCTCCCTTCTCAGCTCCCGTTTGCCCACCTTTAGATGCTTCAATGCTGGGTCTCAGGCTGCCTCTGCATTGAGCAGGGAATTCTTTGTTGAATTATAGTAGATCAAGTTGTTAAAGTTTCAGGGGGAGAGGCCAAGGGCATCCACAACACCATTCCTCTGATGTCACTCTAGATAAATATTCTTGAAAGATAGTCCAGAACGTAAGACAGCTAGTGACTGTGGGATAATAAGAAATACATATTTAGTCTTTGTTCCTAGATCCTGACACAGGTCCTAAATCTCTTTAAATTCTGGATGCTAGGAGCCCCTTTTGTCCTAATAAGGCCATGCTTGGTGGGTCCCCACATCATTTCAAGATGAGGGCTGGTTGCCAGAAGGACCAAGCCATGCTCCAGCTTGCCCCCCTTACCCCCAACCTTCCCAGGAGGGGAAAGGACTGGAGATGGAGTTAATAACTGTCATGCCCACATGATGAAAGCTTCATTAAAAAAACAAAATTACTGATCTAGGAGAGCTTCAGAGCTGACTAGAGGAGGAGCGGAGGTGCTGGGAGGGTGGGGATCTGGGCAGGGAATGGAAGCACCGGATGCCTCAACCCATGCTTTGCCCTCTGTGTCACTTCTGCTTGGCTCTTGATGACTTATCCTATACTAGAGGCCTGGTGCACGAAATTTGTGCACAGGAGGAGTGTCCCCTCAGCCCAGCCTGCACCCTCTCCAATCTGGGATCCCTCAGGAGATGTCCGACTGCCAGTTTAGACCCAATTCTGGGGATTGGGCCTAAACCGGCAGTCAGACATCCCTCTCACAATCCGGGACCACTGGCTCCTAACTGCCCCCCCCGCCAGCCTGATCACCCCTAACTGCCTCTGCCTGCCAGCCTGATCACCCCTAACTGTCCTCCTCCCCTGCCCCACTGGCCTGGTCGCCCCTTACTGCCCCCACCTGTCAGCCTGCTAACCCCTAACTGCCCCCCCCCCCCGCCGGCCTGGTCGCCCCTCACGGCCCCCCCACCCCCTCGCCAGCCTGGTCGCCCCACGCAACCTGCTGTTCAGTTTTTTGGTGTTCCCTCACTAACGCCCCTGCCATCTTGGTCATCCCATGTAGCCTGCTGTTCAGTCGTTACTGTGAGGGAGTTCTGACCAATTTGCATATTACCCTTTTATTAGTATAGATAATAAAGAGGTAATATGCAGATTTACCCTCATGCCCTCACAAGATGGCTGCCTACTACCAGGATGGCAGGGGGGTTATTGAGGGACAATCAAACGACTGAACAAGCAGGCTGCGTGGGGCAACCAGTCAGGCAGGCGGGTTAGTGAAGGATGACCAAATGACTGAACAGCAAGCTGCATGGGGCGACCAGGCCAGCAGGGGGGGCAGTTGGGGGTGACTAGGCTGGTGGGGGGGGGCAATAAGGGTGACCAGGCCAGAGGGGGAGGGGGCAGTTGGGGGCAACCTGGCCGGCAGCGGGGGGCAGTTAGGGGCTACCAGGCCAGCAGGGGGGGCAGTAAAGGGTGACCAGGCAGGCAGGCAGGTGAGCAATTAGGAGGCAGCAGTCTAGAATTGTGAGAGGGATATCTGACTCTCAGTTTAGGCCCGACCCCCGGGATTGGGCCTAAACTGGCAGTCGGACATCCCCCAAGGGGTCCCAGATTGGAGAGGGTGCAGGCTGGGCTGAGGGGACCCCCCATGCACATATTTTGTGCACTGGGCCTCTAGTATCCTATATAATAAAAGCCTAATATGCTAAGTGTCCAGTCGGCCCATAGTCCATTCAACCAATCAAAGCATAATATGCAAAGGTGCCTGAGGTGGGAACGTCTGTGGGCTGAGCGGGGATCAGCGGTAACTCGGCTGGTGTTGGGGCTGAGTTGACCCATTGGACACCCAGTTGATTACTGTGAAGAATCAGATAACTGGTTGTTGGTGAGTAAAAACAGCACAGAGACTCACCACACAGCCCGACGCTGAGATCTGAACAAAGGTCCCCCAGCATAGCCGCAGGTGCGTCCGCCTCCCTCCCTGCGCAGTGCACACTCCCTAACCTGCCTGTGAAATCGGGGCACCTCGGTCCACACATACAGCTTTTGGTAAACACTTTACCACATTTGGGCAATAATGTACCTAATGCTTGAGAGCTCACTAGGCTCTAAGTCAGGAGGACAGGGACCCTGCCTGCCCCTCCGCCCCACCCTGCACGCCCTCCTCCACTGTGAGGCTGGAGCTGGTGGGAGAGGAGCCTGTCACCTCTGGCCCCACGCAGAAAAAGCCGGGAGGGCAGGCGGCTGGCTGCGCTCAGGGTGTGGGCGAGGCCCGCCATCAGGAGGACCTTCTGAGGAGCGCAGCGTGGACATGCATGGCCGAGACCCTTAGCCAAGGCTTCGGCCACTGGGCCACTAAATGCTGCTTTTCCTGCATTTTCTCCAGGAGCAATGCCATCCCCTCCGGCTCCCTTTCCGTGGCTCCTCCTGTTGCAGAAAACCGGAATAATCAAACAATGCAGGAGAGTTTGGAGTCACACTTTATTCACCGCGGTGGGCTTAGAGAAAATGAATTCAAATTCTAAGCAAAGCTACAAGCAGGACTTCCCTTTTTATTAAGGAGCCAGTCCTCTGTGCAATTAGTGGTTATCTCGCTGCTGGCCTTGAAAACAACACAGTTCTATCCAATTAAGAATGCACCTGGCATGGCATTGAGAGTATGGGCATATCTAGTCTCTGGCCTACAAGGTCAGACAGCTAAGTTTATGGTCATACCTAGTCTCTGGCCTACAAGGTCAGACAGCTAAGGTTATCTTCCTCATTATTCAAGCAGGCTAAAGCAGGCTAGAAAGCAAAGTTATTTTTTTAGAATAAGAGGCCGTCTAAGAAAAACAGCAGAGAATTCTAAACAGCAGTTTTTTACAAAATAAGGGTATTCCTTCTCATTCCCTCCCCCCCCTTGTCCCACAAGCTTTTCAGCCTTGTGGTACTATAACCACGGGATGTTATGGTGAACAGGGGTGTCGAAACTCTTTTACTGCTTCCTGCTGGAAAGGGGCGCCGCCCAAGGGGTTAACATCCCGTTTCTTCCTCTTGGAGAGGTTTGTAGGGAATTCTTCTGACTTGTAGGACCATTTGAAGTTTAAAGGCATCTAGACGGGATGAGATAAAGCGAGTTAACAGATTTAGAAGACATGGTCCTAGGGTTATGGCCATGAGTAGCATTAACAGTGGTCCTGTCAATGAAAGGAGCCATTTCCAGACTCCCCCACCCCATGCAACCCAGGTCTAAGATAACTCCTGTCTTATTTTTGAAGCTCAATCAGCTAGTTTCTTGGCCCCATCCCTTACAATACCAGACTGGTTAGCATAAAAACAGCATTCTTCCTCAAGGAACAGGCACAACCCCCCTTTCTCCGCTGTGAGAAGGTCTAGTCCTCTTCGATTCTGGAGAGTAACAGCTGCCAGTGAGTCAATCTGATCCTGTACTGCAACAATACTTTGAGCTATTTCCTCTAAACTGTCAGCAAGGTCTTTGGATAGATTCTGATAGTAGGAGAGGGAAGTTGACAGTCCCCCTATTCCAGTGCTAACCCCTGCTGAAATGCCAAGTGTTATAAGGAGAGGGATTAGCTGGACTGCTCTTTTGTATTGGATATGGTGTGTGACCGGGACAGGCAAGGACTGATTGTTGGGGGAAATGTCTATTTCGGGGGCTAGGTAAACCAGAGTACAGGTCCCAGTCCAGTTGGCAGGTAGACAGAGATAGGTATTGGTGCCACAGAGGAAGAAAATTCCCTGGGTCTCCAAACAGAAGGTATTCTCAATGGTAAAGAGGTGTGTGAGCTTGCTATTCTCCTGTTCCCAGACAGAGAGAGCTCCTGCCAAGGTTGCCCCTGTTAGAGGCTGAAAGGGGCCTCGAGGATTATTTTGTGTGGCCCCAGAAGTGGTGTTTTCAAAGAAAATAAATTTCCTGTCAGTATCTACCCAGAATTTAGAGTGTGTGAGCCCATGGGAAGGGAGGCGACGGCATGAGGCCTGTCGGTTCAATGTGCAATCCTGCCATGGGTGAAACCTTGAGCAGGTGCGGGGTCGGCCTGAGCAGAACTGAGAGGTGTCAGTGGTTGGGAAGGCCGCTGAAATGGTGGGCCCTGCTGAAAATCGAACAGGGTTCCGAAAAGGAGCTGTTTGGGTGACAACATAGTTAACCCAATTAGAGGCAGGTTTTAGGTTGAGAGTAAAATTGCAGAGGTGTTGATCAAGATGTCCTAAAGCATCTCCTTCAGGGACTAGCCTCAGGTTCTGGTGCACTCATAAAAAGACAAAATGAGAATTATTAGAAAGATAAAAATAATAATTATCCAGAAATACCAGAGCATTTTGCATTTAAGAGAAGATATGAAAGAAAGATTAGTGTAAGGAAGAATTCAGCAGGGCATTTCTGAATCCCTTTGAGCAGGTTGATCAGCCAGGTCCGTTTTTTTTCTTGAGGGTGATCCGCAGGGGGTGTTTCTGGTCAAAGGTCACCTTCCACTCAGGCTGGGCGTCGCTCGGCTGGTGGCCTGATTTCACCCGAGAGTGGTGAATCCAGTTGTTCAGTCCTGCAACCTTGAGAGCTGTGGGAGTGGTTAGTATGACTGGATAGGGTCCCTTCCAAATTGGCTTAAGGGGCTCTTTTTTCCAGTCTTTTACCCAAACCTGGTCTCCAGGTTTATAAGGATGTACAGCTGTTCCTAGAGAGATGGGTAGTTGGTCAGTAACCCATCTGTGGATCTCAAAGACAGTTTTTCCAAGTCCTTGTAGTTGCTTCTGGATTTCTAAGTTTCCTATTTCCCCCAAATCTCCCTTTGGCCAAATTAAGGGAGGGGGTCTAACATATAGAATTTCAAAGGGAGAGAAACCTACCCTGGCCCTCGGGGCACAGCGTACCCGCAGGAGTACAAGAGGCAAGATATCTGTCCAGGGTAAGGTTGTCTCTTGGCATAGCTTAGCCATAGCCTGCTTTAGAGTCCGGTTCATGCGCTCTACTTTCCCTGAACTCTGAGGCCTGTAAGCTGTATGTAGGCTCCATCTAATTCCTAAAGCCTTAGTTACCTGTTGTACTATTTCTGCTACAAAGACTGGGCCATTATCAGACCCTATGGTCAGAGGCATTCCATACCGCGGAATTATGTCCTTTAACAATGCCTTAGTGACTTCTCTTGCCTTTTCTGTGTGAGTGGGATATGCCTCGACCCAGCCTGAAAAGGTACAAACAAAGACTAGTAGGTATTTATTTCCTCTGTTAGGCCCTATTTCAGTAAAATCTACTTCTGAGTCCTCAAAGGGAGCTTGCCCACAGCGCTGAACTCCTATCCGTCCCACAGGACCCTGTTTGGCATTGTTCTGTGCACAGAGAAGGCAATGCTGAGAGACTGAGGCACACAAGGAGGGAAGACGGGAAGTTAGGTAATATCTGCCTAACAAAGCTTCTAGGGCAGTCTTCCCTAAATGAGTAAGTTCATGCTGCTGGAGGACTACCTTATGGGCTAACTGTTCTGGGACATAGACCCTATGATCTGGGAGTATCCACCAGCCTTCCTTTGTTCTCTTGCCCCCTTCTCGCTGAGCCCATTCCTCCTCCTGCAGAGTGTACTTTGAAGATTCAGGTAATTCGGGGGCCAACATGATCCAAGCCGGTGCTGCTTGTTCTTTGGCAGCCTGCTTTGCTGCGGCATCAGCACGCTGGTTTCCTTCTGACACTGAGTCTTTCCCTTTCTGGTGACCTTTGCAATGAATGACAGCTATTTCTTTAGGTTCCCAAACTGCTTCTAGTAACTTTAAAATCTCATTTTGATTTTTGATTCCTTTTCCTTTCCTTGTATATAGCCCCATGAATGTGCAGGGTAGCAAAGGCATAGCGTGAATCAGTGTAGACATTGGCACGCTTATCCTTACTGAGTTCTAAGGCTCTGGCGAGGGCCCAAAGTTCTGCCCTCTGCACTGACTATCCTTCAGGCAGGGCCTGTGCCTCGATTGTCTCCAAGTCTGATACCACTGCATACCCAGCTCGTCTTTTTCCTTTATCTAAGAAGCTGCTGCCATCTGTGAACAATACCAAGTCTGGGTTTGGCAGGGGCTTATCTGTTAGATCTGGCCGGCTAGAGTAAACCTCCTCTAGGACTTCCAGGCAATCATGTTCAGGTGCCCCCTCAGCAACGGGTAGAAAGGTGGCAGGATTAAGAGTTCTTACTGCTTCTAATCGTACCCGCGGGTTCTCACTTAACAATCCTTGGTACTGAGTCATCCGAGCATGAGTTAGCCAGTGCTGCCCCTTTGCTTCCATTAGAGTAATAACAGAATGAGGTACTTTTACATTTAAGCTTTGTCCCAGGGTAAGCTTATCTGCTTCTTTGACTAGTAATGCCGTGGCTGCAAGGGCCCTGAGACACGGGGGCCACCCGGAGGCAACTGGGTCAATCTGCTTGGAGAGATGGCTACTGGTCTTTGCCAGGGTCCAAACTCCTGGGTTAGAACTCCTAGGGCTACCCCGCTGTTCTAGTGAACAAAAAGATTAAAGTCTCCCGTCACATCTGGTCGCCCTAGTGCTGGGGCCTCAGTGAGCTTTGCCTTTATGGTGATGAAGGCTTTCTCCTGCTCAGGACCCCAATCGATGGGTGCCTTCTCTTCCCCTTTTAAAGCTTCATAGAGAGGCTTGGCCAGGTCTGAAAACCCTGGGATCCAAATTCGACAAAACCCTGCTGCTCCCAGGAATTCCTGAATCTGCCGCCGGGTGCTAGGGACTGGGATGGCACATACTGCCTGCTTCCTTTCAGTCCCTAGCCTTCTTTCCCTTGGGTGATTTGGAAGCCAAGATACTTGACTTCCTTCTGACAAATCTGTGCCTTTTTCTTGGACACTCTGTAACCTGTTTCAGTTACAGTCTCAGGAGGGCTCGTGTCCCTTCCCAGCACTGAGCTCGTGTGGAGCTGGCTAGTAGGAGGTCGTCTACATACTGGAGTAGAACACATCCCAAGTCCTGTCCTGGGAACTTAGATAAATCAGATGCTAGTGCTCCACTAAAGAGAGTAGGGGAGTTTTTAAATCCTTGTGGAAGTCTGGTCCAGGTGAACTGCTCCTTGGCTCCCGTATTTGGGTTTTCCCACTCAAAAGCAAAAAGCGGCTGGCTGATGGGGGCTAATCAGAGGCAGAAAAAGTCATCTTTCAGATCCAGGCATGTAAACCATTCCGCTTCTGATGGAATAAGTCCTAGAAGCGTGTAGGGGTTTGGCAGCGTCGCATGCAAGGTTGTAACAGCCTCATTAACATCCCGTAAATCCTGTACCGGGCGGTAGTCATTAGTCCCAGGCTTTTTGACAGGCAAGAGGGGAGTATTCCATGGTGATTGACATCTTTTAAGGAGTCCCCACTGAAGTAGCCGGTCTAAGTGGACCTGAATTCCTAGGCGTGCCTCCCGTGGAATTGGATATTGGCGGATTTTGACAGGCTGTGCCCCAGGCTTTAAGTCAATTAGTATCGGGGCAAGGTCTTTGGCCAGGCCAGGGGGATTTCCTTCTGCCCAGACCAGCGGGAATTCTTCCTCTAATTCAGGCTCTAAAGGTGAGGCCTTTGACTGAGGGGCATAAAGTCTCCATTCTTCCTCCCGGTGCACTGCTAGGGACAGGATCATTGGAGAAGTCTCCTCACTTAGGCGAAGTTGTGCTGAGCCATTTGGAGCAAAAGTGATTTCTGCCCCCATTTTGGCTAAAAGGTCTCTACCCATCAGAGGTACTGGACAGTCTGGCAAGTACAGGAATTCATGAATTACTCGGTGGCCGCCAAGTTGGCATCGGCGAGGCCGGCAGAATGGTCTACGGGTCTGGTCCCCAGTAGCTCCAATAATGGTGACTTCCTTTCCTGAGAGAGGTGCTACTTTCTCTGTGACTACTGAGTGCTTCGCTCCCGTATCAACCATAAAGTCTACAGTCTGTCCCCCAATTTTCATTCTGACCATGGGCTCATGGGGGCCCAGCTGAAAAAAGCCTGGTCTGTCCTAGTCAGAGTCAGCTGCTGCCAGCCCAATAAGGTCTATTTCAGGTGGTTCTGATTGATAGTGACTGGGTGGAAAAGGGGACCCTATCTTCTTGCTCTGCCGTTTGGGACATTCATTCTTCCAGTGCCCTGTTTCCTTACAATAGGCACACTTGTCCCGTCTCAGACTTGCTCTTCCTTTCCCTCTTGATCTGTCTTCTTGCTTCCCTTTTTGGGCTGTCTGGGGGCCCGAACCTTTGAAAGCCGCTGCTATCACATTGGCCCTTCTTTGTATTCTCTTTCCTTCCTCCTTTTTTGCTGCCCTGACTCGGTTGATGAAAACCTTGTTGGCTATCTCTAGCAGTTCACTAGCATTTTTTCCTGCAAACCCTTCCAGCTTCTGTAATTTTCTCCTGATATCAGGCTGGGCTTGGCCTACAAAGGCAGCATTTACCATGGTTTGAGTATCCGGGGCCTCAGGGTTAAAGGGAGTGTAGATCCGATATGTCTCACATAGTCTCTCATAAAAAGCTGCTGGACTTTCATCAGGCTTCTGGAAAACCTCAGAGATTTTAGCCATATTGGTAGGCTTCTTGGCTCTGGCCCTGACCCCCTGGAGGACAGCCAGCCGATATCTTTCTAGCCTGCTCTTTCCGTCTTCTGAGTTCGGGGACCAATTAGGTTCCTCATCGGGGAGGGCCTCCCTTGCCCATCTGTCTGTGTCTAATGTCCCTGCCGGGGCCTGGGTCTGGAGCCACTTCCGAGCCTCTGTCATTACTCTCAGGCGCTCCTCAGTGTTAAAGAATGCAAAAAGGAGCTGCTTGCAGTCCACCCAGGTGGGCTTCTGGGTCTGGAAGATCATTTCTAGGAGATCTATCATGGCCTGAGGTTTTTTCAGAATAAGCTGGGGTGTGTTGCTTCCAATTCAGAATGTCACTTGTGGTAAAGGGCTGATAATAATAGACTGGCCTTCCTTCCTGTAAGGTCCCATCTTCACCAAGCACTTGGGCACCCCGAATTTCCCTGAGAGGCATCTGACGTGCTGACTGTTGTTTGGGCCCTTGATCGGCTGAACGCAGGCACCGCCCAACCGGCTCTGGAGAGCCTGGTTCAGGGGAGACGGAGGGAGGCAGTGTTTCCAGACTTTCCGGACCTTCCAGGCTAGCAGGGGGGCACTTGGTGCTGCCTGTGGCTCATATGGAGGTGGTAACACTGGTGGGACTTCCTCGGGGGGGTCCTGTAGAATAGGGGGTTGATCTTCCTTCTGAGGGACCTGCTCCTGCCCTGCCTGCCTCTCCTTAGCCTGCTGCTGCCCTGCCTGCCTCTCCTTAGCCTGCTGCTGCCCTGCCTGCCCTTCCTTAGCCTGCTGCTGCCCTGCCTGCCTCTTCACTCCTGCTACTAAAACCTTACTCTGTCCCTTCTTACACACGCAGAACCGGACCCAAGGCAGCAAGGTTTGAGCAATTTCTAACCAGCTGTCTATGTAGGGAAACTGATCTGGGTGTCCAGGATCTCCTGTGACTACATTCCACACCGCCCTGACCAATCCTTCATCTAAAGAGCCTTCCGAGGGCCAGCCAACCCCGAAGGCTGGCCATTCCACTTCACAAAATTTCCTCAATGTTTCAGAATTCATTTTAATTCCATAGTCTCCATCAAATCCCTTTTTAAAATTTTTCAACATGCAATTGAGAACAGTGGGTTTACTCTGTCCCAACCCCATGATGATCGGTGGTGCGAGACAGACAAGGGAGGGGGTGACCTGTTTTCACAGATCCTCACTCAGATGCCCGCCTGGCCGCGTCCCTTGGGAACTTAGATTCGTCTTAGCTAAGGTGCACCCATATAAACCCCGGGCCTGGTCACCTCCACGTGGGGGTGAGTCACCATTATGCCATATGACGAATCGCAGAACCGCAGGTTGGGGCCCACTCGGACTCCGTAACCGAAGTTGTGGAGCCACACAAAGGAGAGGAGAGGGCAGGCCCCCTCCCTCCACACTCACACACTTTCACCAGACATTCACTCAGAGTTTAAACAACAATCCACCCAATTCCTGATTAATTTGCCTGAGGAAGCTGTATAGCTTCCGGGGAGGTGATCAAGCTCCCCCTTCCACTCACTTGGAGTGGGCTGAACTGACGGGGTCCCTACCTTACCGATTCTGTCGACAGGTCCAGAAGTGTCTGTCCACTCTCTCCAGTTGCTGGCCGGGTCCTGGGCTGAGGTCCAGGAGCGCCCAGAGTCCCCCAGTTTAATTCTGCTAATTCAGCAGAGTGGCGCCTCCCGGAGGCCTGTCCAATGCCCCCAGGCCCCAAACCCAGTCCACTCACCAGAGGCTAAAAAGCCAAGCATGGGTTGGTTTTCCCGGGCCTACGCACCAAATTATGTTGCAGAAAACCGGAATAATCAAACAATGCAGGAGAGTTTGGAGTCACACTTTATTCACCGCGGTGGGCTTAGAGAAAACGAATTCAAATTCTAAGCAAAGCTACAAGCAGGACTTCCCTTTTTATTAAGGAGCCAGTCCTCTGTGCAATTAGTGGTTATCTCGCTGCTGGCCTTGAAAACAACACAGTTCTATCCAATTAAGAATGCACCTGGCATGGCATTGAGAGTATGGGCATATCTAGTCTCTGGCCTACAAGGTCAGACAGCTAAGTTTATGGTCATACCTAGTCTCTGGCCTACAAGGTCAGACAGCTAAGTTTATCTTCCTCATTATTCAAGCAGGCTAAAGCAGGCTAGAAAGCAAAGTTATTTTTTTAGAATAAGAGGCCGTCTAAGAAAAACAGCAGAGAATTCTAAACAGCAGTTTTTTACAAAATAAGGGTATTCCTTCTCACTCCCAGCCCTCAGGGAACCCCTGCCGGCCTGGCCCCAGAGCCCTGCTCCGCGGGGAGGGGATGGGGGGCTGCGAGAGGAGCCCGGGAACCCCACGCCCACCCCTTTGTCACCAGCCCCCGAGATTGGGCGCGCCCTGGGGGTCGTGGGACTGAAGGTCTGAGGACTGTGACGCCCGGCGGAGGCCGCCGCCGCCGCCGCCGCCGCCGAGTTTTCGAGGTAAAAATTACGGAGGCCTCTGTCTCCCAGAAATGCCCCTGTGGGGAGCCAAAGGCGCGGTCCGCTCAGGTTGAACCGGCAAATGGTTTGCAAGCAGAGCTGCCGTCCGGAGGTGACGCCCGCGTTGGTGACGGCGCTGCCCGCGTCTCTTCCTCGTTGAGACCCAGAAGTCTCAAGCAGCCGGTGCGCTCACCTGAGAGCGTGCGGGAAGGAGGCCCCAGGAAAGAAAGTCACTAACGCGGCGTTTCTATTGGTTTTGCCATTCCCCTCCAAGAAACTCGATGCTGGTAAGTGTTTGTATCGATCATTTAATGAAAAGTGGGCTTTCTTACAAACTCCTACTGCACTGGAACCGCTCCCATAGGATCGGCTGCATCTGCCGGCGGTGGTTTCCTGCGGCCGCTGCAACAAACCACCGCACAGGGTGAGGCTGCAACCCGCCGGGATGTGCCTGCTCTCAGCCTGGGGACCAGAAGTCCCGCTAAACCGGGGTGGCCTGGGCGGCCAGCCCTCTAAAGCTGGCCGCCCGCACCCCTTGGCTTGTCTCAGTCTTCAGCCAGCGTCTCAAATCTCGACTTTGTCTTCACATGAACTCGTCCTCCTAAAAAAAGTCAAAAACGGATTCAGTATTATCTCATCATCCGTCGTTGCAATACTTTACCAATTACCAGTGCTAGTTCCTGGGGAGATTACTTCAGAAAAATGACCAAGAAAACGGATGTTCAAGGACGGCGAGAGCGTGGTATCCCCACTCTCCCTCCTCGCAGAGCCCCGCGCTCTTCCGCAGCCCCTGCCCGGAGCTTCCTTGCTCCCCGGGTCCGAGTTACGCCTGGCTCGCAGTGTGCAGGACTCACATACAGGCGCCTCCACAGTCCTGTGCTGCGCTAGCCCTGGCCCCTCCTGCCGGATTCTGAGGGCAAACCAGCGCAGCTGGATGGAGACTGGCCGCCTGGTGACATTCTAACCCCCAGACGCACAGAGCAGAGTCCCTCTCGCTGGGTGCTGATTGGTCAATGTCCCTTCAGTTTCCATTTCATCCATCAAAGATTTCGAGCCAGGGACCGATGTTGTCTCTAGTGTTGACTAGTACGCAGGAGTCATAGTGGACTAAGAGGGAGGGAAACGAATAAGAAAATGAAGAAATAATTTGAGAGAAAGTGATGCCAACAAGTGGGCATCCGCAGGCCGCTGGGTGCTGGGCTATATGCCGGGTCCAGCGGAGACCCTGGCAGGTGCTGCCCTCGCCATCGGAACCAAGGCTGGGAAGGCAGGCACCCACCGGGTTCTTCCAGCTCAGCGTGGGGGCTGCAGGCGGGCTGGGTCACAGTTGTTGGGGGTGCTCACGGGGTGGATCTGGAAAGACCTGATTGGAGGAACTTACAAATTCGCCGAGGAGTGGGCTGCGGTTAGGGATGCAGTGACAAGACTCGGGGGAGGGGTGCATCCTCAATCTTTCTCCCCCTACAGCCTTCTGGGCAGAAACCCAAGGTTCCTGAAGGAGCCAGGGGTGAGGAAAGGGAGAAAGCGGTAAAGGAGGATTAAAATTGGAGGAGGCTGCTCTGACAGCCTCCACTGGCCAGCAGGGGTGCTTGGGGTCGAGCAGGGGTCCCTGCAGATGCCACTCTCTGACCATTTCCTCAGGCCGGCACAGTCAGAACAGGATTTACTAGTAAATAGCACAAATGCACTGGAACCGCTCCCATAGGATCGGCTGCATCTGCCGGCGGTGGTTTCCTGCGGCCGCTGCAACAAACCACCGCACAGGGTGAGGCTGCAACCCGCCGGGATGTGCCAGGCCCGGGGAGAGGCTCGGCCTGCGTCCTACTCCTATTCAAGACACTTCTTGCTGCTTCTGCTCCCGCCAGGAGGGCTGCAGAGCTTCTGCTCACCTGGTTCGCTTTGTTGGGTAAGCTGGGCAGGAGAATGAGAGTCCCAACCACCCGCACAGATTCCTGGAAATTGAACAGAGAACTCTGACAATCCTCTGTTTAGAGATTAGTCTGATTCTAAGTATTTAAGCCCAGCCCACGTAGCTCAGCGGTTGAGCATCAACCTATGAACCAGGAGGTCACAGTTCGAGTCTCGGTGAACTGCACATACCCAGGTTGTAGGCTTGACCCCCAGTACAAGGTGTGCAGGAGGCAGCTGAGCTGGATGGATGATTCTCTCTCCTCGTTGATGTTTCTCCCTCCCTCTCTGAAATCAATAGAAACATATTTTAAATAAATAAATAAATAAATAATAAAACCAGCTCCCCAGGGCCCACAGACTTCAGAATTTTTCTGGGAAGTAACTACAGTATGTATCTTTAGGATATATCCGAAACTGCCATTGGAATATACATGGAATTCTAGTCCTAGCTTTACTGTGTATGGCCGGAAAGCTCAACATTGAAAACTTGTGCCATCTCATCAGTAGCAGAGATTTTCCAAGTCTCAAAGAATTTTGAATTGTAAGTCCTGAGTGTGCAGGACTCACATACAGGCGCCTCCACAGTCCTGTGCTGCGCTAGCCCTGGTCCCTCGTCCTGGAATGCAGGTCTCCATCTGTTCCCGCTCAGAAACCTTGCTCATTTTTCAAATCCACTTCAAATAAGTCACTTCTCCACCCTCTCTCTCTCTCTTTCTCCACTATGCTTTTTCCACACTCGATTTTAACAGATTAATCTTTCTACCAATACAAAACTTGTTTATAATATGTCTCCTCCATTCAACATAAGTACCACAAGAGTAATAATGATGATGATAATGGCAAAAACATATGGATTCGGATAATAGTACGGCTGAGCCCTTTTGTGCATTGTTTTATTTATTCCTCGTAGTAATTTTATGCAGTAAATGTGTTTACTCCTTTAACAGATGAGCAAGCTGGGTTTGGAGTGTTAGGAGATATGGCTGTGTCCTGCCCGTTTTTCACCTTCCATAAGGACTAGTGTAACCATGTCACTCAAGTCCATGCTGGCCTCAGTGCTCAGGATGGACTGTTGGCCTCAATGGCTGTCCTTTGTTTTCACCCATTCACATTCTTCCTTCTTCCTCTTGCCTTAAGATGGATTTTGGTTTTGTTATATTTTTGCCATTTGTTCTCTGAGTTGACAAGTGAGTGAACAGAACCTATTGTGCTAAAATACAGATTAGAACATTTTTTTTTCTCCAAGGAGAATGAATAATAGCTCATAACAGAAGAAGGAAAAAATCACATAGGTTTCAAAGAAGAGTCCCTGTCTCATTAGCTTTATATGGAAAGTTTAAAAAAGAAACAAATAAAAAAACATTGAGCACATTTAGGGGTCCCACCCCGAGTACTTCCTAAAAACAGAGGCTGTGAAAAGAAATGAAGCAAATGATTCTTGCGATACACAGAGGAGACAAACTATGACGTCATGAGGAGGGTGGTGTTCAGGAAGTGATTGCCATCAGGCCCACTGGGCTGACTTCCTGGGAAACATTAAGCAGAAAGACAAGGAAGAGCCTCAGAATACACAGGAAATGGACAAACTATACTGCTTTATGCTTATGTCCAAACAAAATTTCTTAGACAAATTGATCTTATGTATGTGTCAGAGTTTATTCACTCAAGGAGAGTACTGGCAAAATGGCAAAAGGAGTGTCCCAGCTCAAAGAGGTTTTGGAATTTATGAATTTATATGTGGGGGTGGGCGTGGGGGAGAGCAGGGAATGTGCAATGAGTTAGAGAAAGTTCTGCTTCATTTAACATGATCACAAAAACACCACACACCATCTCTTAGTACAGTAAGGTCAGGGTCAGCACAGCCTTTGTTTAGAAGCTTGGGAAGAGGTCATCTGTGCATCGAACTTTCATAAAAAATGAGAAGGGAAGAATAAGCAATATATCTGTAGTTGCTATTAGACAAGCTTAGTAACAAAGCTTCATTCCCAATACTGTCAGAAGCCCCTCGGCACAGAGGCGCCACGCCCGGTCGGAACCAGGAGGGTCCCCGCCTGCCTTCCGCAGGCCGCGGTCATTCATTCCTCGGGCGCGCAGCCGAGGTGCTCCTCACTCGTGCGGGGCTTCGCGATTTTGCTGTGATGCCACGGCCTTCTCCTATTCCTGGTCTTGGGAAACCCCAGGCTCCCGAGGGATCACGCAGTCCCGGAACCGCCTCGGTCCCGGAGGAAGTTCCGTGTCGGCATTTCGGGGCGCTCCCAGAATGGGACCGAGGAGCGAGGAAGCCAGGGAGGGAGGAAGGGAGAAGTGGGAGGGAGGGCGGGAGAGAGGGCCTTCCACAACTCCAGCAGCTCTCCCGGTCAGAAACTCACGCACAGCCAGCTGACACAGATCTGTAAATGACTTCCCAACTTCTTCTTTCACCTTAATTATCTTTTCAACGCGTTATGCTAATATCAAACAACTCCTAAAGTTAATCAACTGTCTCCAAAATTTCCCGCTCAGTGAATTATCCAATTAATGAGTTACATTTTAAAAACAGAACAGTGCGGAACTCATTAACAAAATTCTAGAACTTATTGAAAAGTGCATCCTTTGCCATTTTGCACTTAAAATACAAAAACGGTCGCAAAATTTCTAAGTAAAATACGCTTCATATGAATGTTAAAGGGTAACTATGCAATTTAGAGTTTACTCTTTCATAGGTTTTCTTTAGCCTGGAAGGAGTGAGGCGTGGGGAGAAAAAGTACTTCCCTGACCGGGAATCGAACCCGGGCCGCGGCGGTGAGAGCGCCGAATCCTAACCACTAGACCACCAGGGATGCTGAGGGCCAGTCATAGACAAAAGTTTATCAGCTAAATGCTCCAATTCTGCGACAATGGTTTCCTTTCCCTGATTTCCCGAACTAGTGCACAATTCTATTTATTTTTGCATGGATCGCTGGGCACCAGCCAATAAGACCTAGAGAAGGGCGCTGTGCCAACCCGAAGGAGAATCTGGAGCAGCAGCTCTGCTCTGGGCGTGGGGAGTCCACCGAGTACAGTGCAGCTTTAGCTAGAGCGGCAGCTCCTGCTTCACTAATTTGTAATTGTCTCCTCATAAACTGATAAGCCTTTCCAAGACGTGTTTAAATATATCTCTGGATTCCTCAAAGTGTTTGTCATGGTGTTTATTTTAAAAATATTTAATATCAAGTGAATAAAAAACTTAAATGACAAGGCCATTGCGCCTTACCTGAAGAGAGCAGCAGCGGGGCCGAGGGAGCGCGCGGGGGGCGCTCGGGGGTCGCGCAGGGGGACCCGCCATCGCAGAGAGAGCGCCTTAGTGATTAAAATAGTGGATCTACCCACTACAAATGTGAAAACATTCGTTGAACCAAAAAAAAGGAGACCATGTTTTTCTCAGACTCATACAGGAAAGCACGGAGAATTCGTGCGAGAAAACGACTGTGCGGGTTGGAGAAGCCGAGGGGTGACTGCTCCCTGGAGGAAGGCGCAGCCAGCAGCGAAGGGAAACTGCCCTCTTTCTCTGTGGTATCCCGTGTCTCCTGCCTGGGCTCGGGCTTTCTCCCACTCACTCTGCGCTCCTTTCTCCAAACCTGCCCCTCCTTCCCATGGCGTCACCCCAACGGCCGTGAGCCCAAGTCCAGGGTCCCGGGACCTCCTTTTTCTCCTGCCCGTTTTCTTTCCTGGCCCCCTTTTCCCTCGTCGTATTCTCTGCGGGTGTATAATGCAAAGGAGCCCCGCCCGATAGATAGACACGGAAAAGAACGTTTAATAAGAGGGGACCGATTCATTTTATTCTCAGTTCCATGCCCTTTAATATCTATTGCGTGAGTGGGCGCCTATGCAACCCTGCCTGAGGCCAGGCCGGGAACGGGTGCCCCTGAACAGAGCGGATTGAGAGGCGGCGCCCTCCCGCCTGGAGGGGAGGAGGGAAGCGGAGCCATTGAGGAGCGAAGAGAGCAAAGGATGTTTCCTGAGCCTCCTTTCCCTGCCTCCTCGTTTGCTAGCTTTTTGCATATCCTAACCTCATCGTTCCACTCAGAGGAAGTGTTCCCTGGTTTCCTAGGCGAATTCCCTTCCCATAAGTGTCTGACTCCTCCCGTCCCATTGCGCCCTGCGCCTTTGATCCCTGTCCCTTGCCGGCCTCCCTTCCAGCTGGAGTGCCTGCTCTCCAACTTGGAACAACAAAAGGCGGCACGTGCCCTCCTGTCCCCCCGCGCTTCTCCCAGACTCCTCCTCACCCATCACCAAACTTGTTGCAAGAACAGGATTTGCTCCCCTCCTGCCTCCTCCGCGGAGGTCTGCCTTCCAGTCCCAGGAGCCATCATCACCAACTTCCTGGCTTCCAAATTCCTGGGTTCTGTTTTGGCACTAAAACTAATTTTGTGCAGGATGCAAACTCTTAATGAGCCCTTCCTTCGCGCGGTTGTTACAGGAGAGTGGGAAGCTAGAAAATCTCCAGCGCGGGAGGAATAGGGAAGCTGAGACAAGAAAATTAAACAAGGCCACGCGGTGTGGACAGCCCACAGCCAGCTTGTAACTCACAAGCCCTTCTTCTCCCGGCCAAGGACCCTGGAAAGCAAATGGTTAAAAGCCTCCCTAAGAGAGAGAATGCGGAAAGAGGGGGGGGGGGGTAGTTTTATATTTTTTTACTCCCTAAGCAGAGAAGCCCGCAGTCTCAAGGCTCCCCAACATAAAACTACCCGGCGTCTCGCCTGAACGCTGGGAAGACCACAACAAGGTGCAAAGGGACCTTGGAGCTGCCTGTGCCAAGGCATTCAGCAGAGGAAATGTGAGACCTGTAGGCTGGAGGGTGTGCCACGCGGCGCCTCGCCAGGCACCCCTTCCCCAGATGAGCGGGACAGCCCCCTGCGCTCTGGGCCCTGGGCCCGATACAGGAAATAGCCTCGCTTGCCTGGCTGCTTTCCTTGCTTTAATAAGTTGTCCTTATCACAATGCAAGCAGGGGCACTCGTTTGAATTTGTTCCTATGACACTGGCAAGAACCAAGGTGGGGACAGCCTCTCCTACGCTGGCCAGTGAGAGTGGCCTGTAATAGAACCTGGGACCTGGGGCCTGGGTCCCCCTGTTTCCTGTGCTCTCCGGCTGCTTCTTTCAGTTGATCTTCCCTCTCTCTCACTTCTAAGAACTCTTTAGAAATGGCTAATGCTCATTGTCCTGACCTCCCGATTTTTTAAATTAAATTTTAAATTTTTAGATAACTGTAGATTCACTAATGCAGTTATACAAAATAATCACATCTTGTAACACTCCAGCATTATCACTGAGCTGGGTCTCCGGGTCTGGGAGCTCTTCCTAAACGCTCTTCTTCCTGAGGTTCAAATGCAGCCCAGTCTCTGCACATGCAACTGTCAACAGGGCGAGCTTGGCAAGAACCAGCCTGATGAGTGGAGCCAACTGCAAGGAGAAACATGCCCTGACCAGGTGGCCTGCCAGCGCGCCTTCCTGCAGGAAGTGAGCATAGTGGTCCCTCCTTTGGAAAACTGCTGTTTGAACTACTCTGTTATCTTAGTCTCTTATTCTGTAGGTCAACTCTGTTATTTTTAGATAGTCTCTTATTCTGAAAAATAACTTTGTTTCTTAGATTAATAGAAAAGATAAACCTAACTGTCTGAACTTACAAGGTAGCCATCTAACGTAAAGGCTGATAGACTGATACTGAAAATACTCCCATGCCAGGTGTCGGTATAAATATGATATATACTCAAGGTTACAGGTGTTTGTTAGATATGATATGTACTCAAGGTTACAGGTGTCTGTATAAATATGATATGTACTCAAGGTTACAGGTGTTTGTTAGATATGATATGTCTGTATAAATATGATATGTACTCAAGGTTACAAATTGTCTATAAAAATAACTTACACAAGGACCTAAAAAGATATAAAAAGAGAATACTTCCTCCTTTGGGTGTTCAGAATGTGACAGAGGTAATCTGCTCTGAACCTGTGAGCAATGAAGATGACTCCTAACGAATTGGCTCATTAGGCGTCTTGTCCAGCCCGATGATTTGCGATACAACAGAAGCAGAGCTTTGCCCTTTCTCTGAATTCTTCAATCACAGTTTACATTCCCTTTTCTCTTGTATCTATTCCAGGTGCACAGTATGCTGGTTAGACAGCCATGTACTTCCCACGGGCTCCCTCGGGTGTTCAAGTGCCCACCTGGCACCTTCACAGGGATTACAGGGTTACTGACAAATTCCCTGGGCTGTACTTTACAGCCCGTGGCTATTTTGTGCCCATCTATTTATAATCTTTTTTTAACATTATACCTTCTTTTTAATTTTTTTTTACACTTTAACTTTTTTTTTATTATTGACACTATTACAGATGTCCCCATTTCCTGCTCCTTTGCTCACCTCCACCAGCCCCCAGCCCCTCACCTTTATTACACAGCCCCCAACACCCTGCCTTCTGACAACCATCAGTCTGACCTTTGTAGCCATAGCCATAGTCTGTTTCCATCTTGTTTACTTGTGAGGTTTTTGCTCTTTAAATTCTACATCTAAGTGAAATCATATAGTATTTGTTTTTCTCCTGCTGACTTATTTCACTTGGCATTATACCCTCTAGGTCCATCCACGTTGTTGGCAAATGGTAAGTTTTCATTCTTTTTGTGGCTGGGAAATATTTCGTTGTATTTCTGTACCACTGCTTTTTTATTCACTCATCTGTTGATGGGAATTTGGGATGCTTCCATATCTTGGCTATTGTAAATAACACTGCTATGAACATAGGGGTGCGTATATTCTTTTGAATTAGTATTTTGTGTTTCTTTGGATATGTTCCCAGAAGTGGAATCACTGGGTCAACAGGCAGTTTCATATTTAATTTTTTGAGGAACCTCCACACTGTTTTCTATAGTGGCTGCACCAGTCTGCAATCCCACCAACAATATATGAGGGTTCCCTTTTCTCCACATTCTTGCCAGCACTTGTTATTTATGTGTTTATTTATTTATTTTTATCTTTAATTTTGAAAGTATTACAGCTGTCCCCTTTGTGGAGGTTTTTTTTTTTTCCCATTGACCTCCTCCATCCTGCATCTGCCACTCCCCGGCCTTCACCACCCTATTATCTGTGTCCACGAGTTATGCATATATGCATACAAGTTCTTTAGTTAATCTCTTCCCACCCATCCACCCACCACCACCTCCCCTCTGAAGTTCTTCAATCTGTTCCATGCTTCTATGTCTCTGGATCTATTTTGTTCTTCAGTTTATTTTGTTCATTAAATTCCACATATGAGTGAGGTCATGTGATACTTACCTTTTTCTGACTGGCTTATTTCACTTAGCATAATACTGAAACAGAATTTTTGGACTGGAATCTGGATTCTTTGTCCGCCAGAATGGAAGAATGAATCCATGGACAGGAAGTGGTATAGCAAAGGTGGAGATTTATTGAAGAACAAGTACAGATTCCCACGTGGGGAGAGGGAAAGAGTCCCCTGAGTCCCTTTTCCCTGCGGCTTAAAAAGGCTGCAGATTCCTGGTGCCCTGATATCCCCTCTGATTGGTCACTATTCCCTTAGGTTGGTCACTATAGTAACTCCTGAGCTCAAAGGTTGAACCTCACATGGGACATGTGAGGATCTCCCCCCTTCCCCCTTCCTTCCCTATTGTTTTCCTATTCCCTCTGGGCTTTCTTCTCTTTCTGGATGAAGGGCTTCCTTCTCTTTATTGTGTAAATATAGACCTTTTGCTGTTCCCAGCTCCCTCAGTCTATGGAAAGTACCTGTTGTAGCTTTTCAGCTTCCCCATTCTTTGGAAATATACAGAAATATACCTTCTGCTGCTCTGCAGCCCTGTGCTTCCTCCATGGTCCCCTTAATTTCCAAAATTTCCTAAATCTTTCCTATTTTACCCCTAAAATTCCTGTTTCAATGCTTTCCAGGTCCATCCATGCTGTTGCTAATAATAAGAGTTTCTTCTTTTTTACAGCTACATAGTGTTCTATTGTGTAAATGTACCACACCTTTTTTATCTACTCATCTGCTGTTGGGCACGTGGGCTATTTCCAGATCTAAGCTATTGTAAATTGTGCTGCTATGAACATAGGGGTGCATACATTCTTTCTGATTGGTGTTTCAGGTTTCGTAATGTTAACGTAAAAAAAATATTGAAACCTGTAAAGAATTTTTGTGAGTTTATTTGAGCCAAACTGTCGACATGTGCTGGAAAGCAGAGCCTCAACAAATTGAGATAATGCCCCGGAGAAGGTTACATCTGTATTTATACATTGCAATCAAATGAGGGACGTAGGTGGGTTACATGAAATCAATTGGTGATAGATTAAGGAGGTGGGATAAAGCAAAGCAGGGGAGGGGGGAACCCCTGGGATTGGATAAAAAGTAAAGTGATGGACACATGCTTAGGTGGGTGCAGGAACAATTACCCTAATTAAGTTAATAACAATGTACCTACCTATATAGTTTAAGTTTAAAAAATTTGTCTCTCAAAAGAAATTTCAATCGTTGTACTGTTGATATTTGGCTCTGTTGACTAATGAGTTTGCCGACCACTGCCCTAGCTGGTTTGGCTCAGTGGATAGAGCGTCAGCCTGCAGACTGAAAGGTCCCAGGTTCGATTCCAGCCAAGGGCACATGCCCGGGTTGTGGGCTTGATCCCCAGTAGGGGGCATGCAGGAGGCAGCCAATCTATGATTCTCTCTCATCATTGATGTTTCTATCTCTCTATCCCTCACCCTTCCTCTCTGAAATCAATAAAGAAATACTTTAAAAAAAAAAAAAGAAAATTAGTAAAATGTATATGAAAACCTTCCTTCCTCCTGTCAGAGTCTGGGGCACACCACGGGACCTAGAGTCAAGTCCCTGCGCCACCCACATGCTCCTCAAACTCACACAAGACCCAGACCCGGCCACCCCCCACATTGGCCTAGATCCAGACCTGGCCAGTCTCACCCTTGTCAAGCCCCTGGCCATGCCCCTCGCCCTGGTCTGAGGTCCCACAGCCCGGGCTGAGGTGGGGGGCGCGTCTTGAGGTCCCCTGTCAAGCCCCGCCAGGTGGGGGACGTGGCCTGAGATCCCCTGTCAAGCCCCACTGGGCGGGGGCATGGCCTGAGGTCCCCTGTCAAGCCCCACCAGGCGGGGAGGGGAGGGCACAGCCTCAGGTCCCCCGGCCTGGCACCAGGAGGGGGGTGCAGCCCCAGGTCCCCCATCAAGCCCCACTGGGTGGGGGGTGTGAACTGAGGTCCCCCGACCCAGCACTGGGGGAGGGAGGTGCACCTTCAGGTCCCCCATCAAGCCCTGCTGGGTTGGGGGGCACGCCCTGAGGTCCCCTGTCAAGCCCCGCCAGGTGGGGGGGCATGGTCTCAGGTCCCCCGGCCCTGCACCAGGGCAGGGGGTGTGACCTCAGGTCCCCCGTCAAGCCCCACCAGGTGGGGGGGCACAGCCTCAGGTTCCCCCAGCCTGGGTCCGGGCGGGGGGGGGGTGCGGCCTGAGGTCCCCCATCAAGCCCTGCTGGGCAGGGGGTGCAGTCTGAGGGCAGTCTGAGGGCCTCCGGCCTGGCGCCAAGGCAGGAGGCGCGGCCTGAGGTCCCCCAGCCTGGCACAAGCGTGGAGGGTGTGTCCTGAGGTCCCCTGTCAAGCCCCATGGGGGTGGGAGAGAGTGTAACCTCAGGTCCCTGCTGATTGCTCGTTAAGGCTTCTTATGGGAACTTGGCCTCAGCCATCTATGTGGCAGAGTGACGGTCAATTTGCATACTCCCTCTTTATTATATAGGATTATTTTCTTAATATCTCTCCTCCACAAACCTTCTGCAATTTACATATACATTCCAGTTTTTGTCCTATGATTTGCCTTCTAATTTTGAAAACAACCATTTTATTTTAGGAAAAATTACTTTCTTTTTTCTTCCTTTACAACAAAAATAAATACATAAATAATAAATGGCACATATCTTTTCTTATCCACAAAACACAGTCTATTTTCCTTATCTTCTCAACAAAATGAATCTCCTCATACCTTCTTTTCTGAAAGCATGTTATTTTCCACATGCAGCTGTCGTTTTCGCCTCACTGTCTCCTAGTGGTTCTATAGAAAGCCAGAGCTCATTCATAAATCAGTCTAGAAAGCGAGGAGCTTTGCTCTGCTTTGAGGAAGCCTGAGCTGCGTGCTGCTAGTTCCACCCACAAGTGAGCCCCGAGGATCGATGAAAAAGAAGGAAACTCTTGGGAGGAAGCCAGCTCCCAGCAACAGTCAGCAGAGGTAAATGGATACAGGCGGAGCAGGTGCGAAGCCCGGGGTCCAGAGTGTCGTACAGCAGATCTCTTGAGGTCGCTGTTAAAAATCCAGGTTTGTAGATCCCACCTCAGACCCACTGAGTCAGAATATTCTAAGCTGGATGCCAAGGGATCTGATTTTTAATTAAGACTCTGAAGTGATTCTCCTGTACGTTAAATTTAGAAATCCAAGTATGTGAAGTTGTCTGTTGCTATGCAACAAAGAATGGCAAACGGAGTGATTTAAAACAATACACGTTGGTTCTCTTACTACTTCCAAGCCCAGCCTGTCTCAACTAGATCCTCTGCTTCAGGGTCCCTCGAAGGTCTCGTCTGAAGCTGAACTTCTAGAAGGTTCATGTTCAAGCTCACGTGGCTGTTGGCAGAATTTAGCTCCTCTAGGACTCTTGATCTGAGGACCCAGCAGGGTGCTGGCTAGACTTGGCCCAGTTGCTTGCCATGTGGGCTTCTTTCTAGGACACGGCAGCTTGCTTCGCAGAGAGCACAGGCCAAGAAGGCAAGAGAGCAAGACGGAAATCACAATCTTATGAAACCTGATCATGGAAGCATGTTTGCCATGTTCTGTTGTCTAAAAGTTAGTCATCGTATCCAGCTCACGCAGCAGGGAGGGGATCACACAGGAGGATGAAGACCAGGAGTCGGGATCACTGGAGGGCATGATAGTCCACCTGCCATACCAGGTCTCAAGAAAGGCAAGGACGAATACAACCCCATGATCTGAGTCTTGAAGTTAGATGAAATAATGCAAGCAAAGTTCTTGGAATGGTGCCTGGGACATAGTAACAATTCAATAGATGTCAGATATTTTTACTATTATGAAAGTTAAATAATACTGTATTTGGGTTGTGTCATTATGAACAAATGATTTCTTCCTCAGATTGTGCCCAGAACAATCATTGGCACATTGTACATGTACATCCATTTATACTATTATTTTAAAACTAGAGGTCCGGTGCATGAAATTCGTGCATGGAGGGGGGTGTCCCTCAGCCCAGCCTGCACCCTCTCCAATCTGGGACATCCCTCTCACAATCCGGGACTGCTGGCTCCCAACCGCTTGCCTGCCTGCCTGCCTGCCTGCCTGATTGCCCCTAACCACTTCTGCCTGCCAGCCTGATCACCCCCTAACCACTCCCCTGCCTGCCTGATCAACCCCTAATTGTTCCCCTGCCAGCCCAATTGCCCCTAACTGCCGTCCCCTGCAGGCCTGGTCACTCCCAACTGCCCTCCCCTGCAGGCCTGGTCCCCCCCAACTGCCCTCCCCTGCAGGCTTGGTCCCCCCCAACTGCTCTCCCCTGCTGGCCTGGTCACTGCCAACTGCCCTCCCCTGCAGGCCTGGTTGCCCCCAATTGCCCTCCCCTGCAGACCTGGTTGCCCCCAAGTGCCTTCCCCTTCAGGCCACCTCCAACTGCCCTCCATTGCAGGCCTGGTCCCCCTCAACTGACCTCCCCTGCTGGCCTGATTGCCCACAACTGCCCTCCCCTGCCAGCCATCTTGTGGCCACATGGGGACGACCATCTTTGACCACATGGGGGCAGCCATCTTGGGTGTTGGAGTAATGGTCAATTTGCATATTACCTCTTTATTATATAGGGTGAATTGGGGTGCTAAAAGACAAAAATATAAGAAAATAGGATCCTTTTAATGAAGTTAAATCAGAATAAAGAGGGGGGAGAATTAGAAGACTAAGATGATATCAGAGGAAAAGAAATCTATGAAGCCTGTAAGACCCTGGAAATCTATGACAGACCTGGCACACACACGAGGTGGCAAGTAAGTGTGAAGTGTTACAGTAACTGGCAGCTGCCATAGAAAGGGAGGAAGGAAGGGGAATTTAAGGAAATGTATGGGCTGAATTATCTCCCCTCTCAAGCTAATATGTTGAAGCTCCAACCCAGTGTCTCCGAATGTGACTGCATTGAAGATAAGAGGTGATTTAGAAGGGAGCCGTTGGGGTGGCCCTACTGCCATCTGACTTGGTCCTGAGAAGAAGAGAAAATGTGGACACACACACCAGGGCCGCGCGTGCACAGAGGAGGCCACGTCTGCACAGAGGAGGCCGCGCTAGGACAACGCAAGAAGCAGCCCTCCGCACGCCAAGGAGAAAGTCCTCAGAGGAAATCCAACTTGCTGACACATGGGTCTTGGACTAGTAACCTCCAGAACTGTGAGAAATAAATTTCTGTTGTTTAGTCTGTGGTATTGAGTTATGGCAGCCAAAGCAAACTAATACAGCTACACAGAGAAGTCTCCATTGAGTTCGGATTTTGATTTTCACATAAAATAACCAAAGATGGTTTTCTATAAGGCAAGGGCAGTACAAAGGGCCAGTGGAACAGACTGCATTGCTCACTGTGGGGCGTTGGAGAGGAGTGTTATGTTAACATAGGCCCGGAGCAAGCTGCGGAGTTTGGCTCCTGGGTTCCCATTGTTGCAGAAAACCGGAATAATCAAACAATGCAGGAGAGTTTGGAGTCACACTTTATTCACCGCGGTGGGCTTAGAGAAATTGAATTCAAATTCTAAGCAAAGCTACAAGCAGGACTTCCCTTTTTATTAAGGAGCCAGTCCTCTGTGCAATTAGTGGTTATCTCGCTGCTGGCCTTGAAAACAACACAGTTCTATCCAATTAAAAAATGCCTATGGGCATATCTAGTCTCTGGCTTACAAGGTCAGACAGCTAAGTTTATGGTCCTCATTATTCAAGCAGGCTAAAGCAGGCTAGAAAGCAAAGTTATTTTTTTAGAATAAGAGGCCGTCTAAGAAAAACAGCAGAGAATTCTAAACAGCAGTTTTTTACAAAATAGGGGTTTTCCTTCTCAACATCACTTCAGCCGCTGAGAATGACCTCAGCCTGGAACACCTGAACAGGCCTGTGTGCTTGACGGATGGGGAAGCAAGGTGAGGTCAGAGGAAAGGTGAGCAGACACCAGATCAGGAGGTGTGTGTGCTCTAACACGTAGAACGTTTTCTTAAAAGTGTGAGGTGTTAAAGGTTTTCAAGAGACAGGCGACGCGATTGTCCTTGCGTTTTTAGGAAGATCACTCTGGCATGTGCATGCGCTGGAGGGAGGTGGCGGAGGAGCCGGACAGAAGGGATCTCTGGAAACCCAGCAATAAGGAACGGAGGTCAGAGGAAACCTGGAGGGC